>NW_026645822.1:0-300000 GCF_949987535.1 Balaenoptera acutorostrata | reverse complement strand
GAGATGGCTAGTAAAGCGGCTGGAATGGCGAACCCGAGCACAAGGAGATGAGAAATGAGGTGCGTTTTAGAATCCTTTCCCGATCACACGGTGTACCATCTTCTGGGGTTCTCATGCATGTTTTCGACGTAGGAAGATGCCCTTGAACCTGGAGATTTGGGACCCATGGGATGGGTACCATGCAGTATTACTTTAAAGGGTCTGCGTTGGCTCACGCAACCTCACCAAACCTCTCAGCCCCAAGAGTGTCCACCCTTATGTCTCAATCAGCTGTGGGTCTAGATATGGTCAATCCAGGTTGCATCACAGCCCCTGAACGAATTTTGTAAGAATTTCTCTCTCTTTCACTGTCTTTGTTTCACGGGTTTTGAAAAGTAATTTCTTTTTATAATGGGGTTTAGCTGCTTTTCACGGCTGTGTTTAGGCCGCTTTACACCCCCTTGACTCACTTACAGAGAGATATCAATACATAGGTTTGAAGATTCTTACTAGTCAGATATATTCTTGTGCGGTGAATAGGGGGTGTTGAGGCCAGTTCACTGAGCAAGGAGTAGGTCTTGTCTACTACATATTGGGTTTATGGAACGGTATCGGAGCTAATTTGAAACCCTTGTTTTGTGCATCACCCCACCTCACCTTTCCCGTTCAGCAACCATAGTGTGTTTTCTAAACGTGTGACTCTGTTCTGTTTTGTAATTCAGTTCAAGTGTAGCGGTTTTTACATTCCCTCTATAAGTGATATCTTATGATCAGTGTCTTTTTCTGTGTGACTTATTTCACTTAGAATCGTCGTACCTAAATCCACTCATCGTGCTGCTACTAGCCTTATGACGTGGATTTCATGGCTGAGTGATATTCCATTGTACATGAGGACCAAAACTTCTTTATCCACTTTTCTCTTTCCTAGGATATTTAAGGTGTAATGAAGTGGGGGTTCTTGTCAACAGAGCAGCCCTAAACTTTGGGGTGCCTGTGTCGTGCTGATTTTTAGTTTTCCCAATTTATACGCCCATGAGTGGAAGTGCCCTATGCTCTCCAAGCTGTGTTTTTTAGATGTTTCAGGACACACCGTACACTTCTCCAGAGTGGCTGTTGGCAATTTACATCCCGCCCATCAGCGTAACAAGGCTCCCATTTCTCCATGGCCGGTCCTGCATTTCTGGTTTGGACACTTTTTTCCGCATGGCCCATTTGCCCGCTGGGAAGCGAGACTTCGTTGAAGCGCTGGTTTGCCTTTCCAGGTTGCTTGGTTGGCCAAAAAGGGTGTATGCGTTTTTTCCTGTATATATTCAGGAAAAAACGCATACGCCCTTTTTGGCCAAGGGCATCATTGTCCACGTTTTGCCGCTTTTCATGTGTTTTCAAGGCAATTCGAATCTACCTCCTGAAATCTGTTTCGTGCAATTCTGCGTTGCTTTCAAAGCCTCTTCGTTGCCTTCCTTCAATATATTTGTGTACGAGAGTTATCATTTATAACTCTGCAGGTTTGTGAATTGCAGTGCCCCTGAGCTCCATTTTTCAACTCGCTTTTCTGGGAGCTGGCCGCAAAAGTGCAGGATTGCTTCAGGCCCTCTTCTGGTTCTGGGGGGCAGGCTGAGCTTGTGGTTAATTCTTCTTCCTGATGGGAAAATAGAGTGACCTGTGCCTGTCCCAACCCCTAGAGCTAGTCTCTCATTGGTTCCCCCTCTTCCCGTTCATCCTCAGGACAAATTGTAAACTGTACGGAACAGGAGGTTAAAGGTGCTGATTCTCCAAGGAGGGAGATGGCTAGTAAAGCGGCTGGAATGGCGAACCCGAGCACAAGGAGATGAGAAATGAGGTGCGTTTTAGAATCCTTTCCCGATCACACGGTGTACCATCTTCTGGGGTTCTCATGCATGTTTTCGACGTAGGAAGATGCCCTTGAACCTGGAGATTTGGGACCCATGGGATGGGTACCATGCAGTATTACTTTAAAGGGTCTGCGTTGGCTCACGCAACCTCACCAAACCTCTCAGCCCCAAGAGTGTCCACCCTTATGTCTCAATCAGCTGTGGGTCTAGATATGGTCAATCCAGGTTGCATCACAGCCCCTGAACGAATTTTGTAAGAATTTCTCTCTCTTTCACTGTCTTTGTTTCACGGGTTTTGAAAAGTAATTTCTTTTTATAATGGGGTTTAGCTGCTTTTCACGGCTGTGTTTAGGCCGCTTTACACCCCCTTGACTCACTTACAGAGAGATATCAATACATAGGTTTGAAGATTCTTACTAGTCAGATATATTCTTGTGCGGTGAATAGGGGGTGTTGAGGCCAGTTCACTGAGCAAGGAGTAGGTCTTGTCTACTACATATTGGGTTTATGGAACGGTATCGGAGCTAATTTGAAACCCTTGTTTTGTGCATCACCCCACCTCACCTTTCCCGTTCAGCAACCATAGTGTGTTTTCTAAACGTGTGACTCTGTTCTGTTTTGTAATTCAGTTCAAGTGTAGCGGTTTTTACATTCCCTCTATAAGTGATATCTTATGATCAGTGTCTTTTTCTGTGTGACTTATTTCACTTAGAATCGTCGTACCTAAATCCACTCATCGTGCTGCTACTAGCCTTATGACGTGGATTTCATGGCTGAGTGATATTCCATTGTACATGAGGACCAAAACTTCTTTATCCACTTTTCTCTTTCCTAGGATATTTAAGGTGTAATGAAGTGGGGGTTCTTGTCAACAGAGCAGCCCTAAACTTTGGGGTGCCTGTGTCGTGCTGATTTTTAGTTTTCCCAATTTATACGCCCATGAGTGGAAGTGCCCTATGCTCTCCAAGCTGTGTTTTTTAGATGTTTCAGGACACACCGTACACTTCTCCAGAGTGGCTGTTGGCAATTTACATCCCGCCCATCAGCGTAACAAGGCTCCCATTTCTCCATGGCCGGTCCTGCATTTCTGGTTTGGACACTTTTTTCCGCATGGCCCATTTGCCCGCTCGGAAGCGAGACTTCGTTGAAGCGCTGGTTTGCCTTTCCAGGTTGCTTGGTTGGCCAAAAAGGGTGTATGCGTTTTTTCCTGTATATATTCAGGAAAAAACGCATACGCCCTTTTTGGCCAAGGGCATCATTGTCCACGTTTTGCCGCTTTTCATGTGTTTTCAAGGCAATTCGAATCTACCTCCTGAAATCTGTTTCGTGCAATTCTGCGTTGCTTTCAAAGCCTCTTCGTTGCCTTCCCTCAATATATTTGTGTACGAGAGTTATCATTTATAACTCTGCAGGTTTGTGAATTGCAGTGCCCCTGAGCTCCATTTTTCAACTCGCTTTTCTGGGAGCTGGCCGCAAAAGTGCAGGATTGCTTCAGGCCCTCTTCTGGTTCTGGGGGGCAGGCTGAGCTTGTGGTTAATTCTTCTTCCTGATGGGAAAATAGAGTGACCTGTGCCTGTCCCAACCCCTAGAGCTAGTCTCTCATTGGTTCCCCCTCTTCCCGTTCATCCTCAGGATAAATTGTAAACTGTACGGCACAGGAGGTTAAAGGTGCTGATTCTCCAAGGAGGGAGATGGCTAGTAAAGCGGCTGGAATGGCGAACCCGAGCACAAGGAGATGAGAAATGAGGTGCGTTTTAGAATCCTTTCCCGATCACACGGTGTACCATCTTCTGGGTTTCTCATGCATGTTTTCGACGTAGGAAGATGCCCTTGAACCTGGAGATTTGGGACCCATGGGATGGGTACCATGCAGTTTTACTTTAAAGGGTCTGCGTTGGCTCACGCAACCTCACCAAACCTCTCAGCCCCAAGAGTGTCCACCCTTATGTCTCAATCAGCTGTGGGTCTAGATATGGTCAATCCAGGTTGCATCACAGCCCCTGAACGAATTTTGTAAGAATTTCTCTCTCTTTCACTGTCTTTGTTTCACGGGTTTTGAAAAGTAATTTATTTTTATAATGGGGTTTAGCTGCTTTTCACGGCTGTGTTTAGGCCGCTTTACACCCCCTTGACTCACTTACAGAGAGATATCAATACATAGGTTTGAAGATTCTTACTAGTCAGATATATTCTTGTGTGGTGAATAGGGGGTGTTGAGTCCAGTTCACTGAGCAAGGAGTAGGTCTTGTCTACTACATATTGGGTTTATGGAACGGTATCTGAGCTAATTTGAAACCCTTGTTTTATGCATCACCCCACCTCACCTTTCCCGTTCAGCAACCATAGTGTGTTTTCTGAACGTGTGACTCTGTTCTGTTTTGTAATTTAGTTCAAGTGTAGCGGTTTTTACATTCCCTCTATAAGTGATATGTTATGATAAGTGGCTTTTTCTGTGTGACGTATTTCACTTAGAATCGTCGTACCTAAATCCACTCATCGTGCTGCTACTAGCCTTATGACGTGGATTTCATGGCTGAGTGATATTCCATTGTACATGAGGACCACAACTTCTGTATCCACTTTTCTCTTTCCTAGGATATTTAAGGTGTAATGAAGTGGGGGTTCTTGTCAACAGAGCAGCCCTAAACTTTGGGGTGCCTGTGTCTTGCTGATTTTTAGTTTTCCCAATTTATACGCCCATGAGTGGAAGTGCCCTATGCTCTCCAAGCTGTGTTTTTTAGATGTTTCAGGACACACCGTACACTTCTCCAGAGTGGCTGTTGGCAATTTACATCCCGCCCATCAGCGTAGCAAGGCTCCCATTTCTCCATGGCCAGTCCTGCATTTCTGGTTTGGACACTTTTTTCCGCATGGCCCTTTTGCCCGCTGGGAAGCGAGACTTCTTTGGAGCACTGATTTGCCTTTCCAGGTGGCTTGGTTAGCCAAAAAGGGCGTATGCGTTTTTTCCTGAATATATTCAGGAAAAAACGCATACGCCCTTTTTGGCCAAGGGCATCATTGTCCACGTTTTGCCGCTTTTCATGTGTTTTCAAGGCAATTCGAATCTACCTCCTGAAATCTGTTTCGTGCAATTCTGCGTTGCTTTCAAAGCCTCTTCGTTGCCTTCCTTCAATATATTTGTGTACGAGAGTTATCATTTATAACTCTGCAGGTTTGTGAATTGCAGTGCCCCTGAGCTCCATTTTTCAACTCGCTTTTCTGGGAGCTGGCCGCAAAAGTGCAGGATTGCTTCAGGCCCTCTTCTGGTTCTGGGGGGCAGGCTGAGCTTGTGGTTAATTCTTCTTCCTGATGGGAAAATAGAGTGACCTGTGCCTGTCCCAACCCCTAGAGCTAGTCTCTCATTGGTTCCCCCTCTTCCCGTTCATCCTCAGGACAAATTGTAAACTGTACGGAACAGGAGGTTAAAGGTGCTGATTCTCCAAGGAGGGAGATGGCTAGTAAAGCGGCTGGAATGGCGAACCCGAGCACAAGGAGATGAGAAATGAGGTGCGTTTTAGAATCCTTTCCCGATCACACGGTGTACCATCTTCTGGGGTTCTCATGCATGTTTTCGACGTAGGAAGATGCCCTTGAACCTGGAGATTTGGGACCCATGGGATGGGTACCATGCAGTATTACTTTAAAGGGTCTGCGTTGGCTCACGCAACCTCACCAAACCTCTCAGCCCCAAGAGTGTCCACCCTTATGTCTCAATCAGCTGTGGGTCTAGATATGGTCAATCCAGGTTGCATCACAGCCCCTGAACGAATTTTGTAAGAATTTCTCTCTCTTTCACTGTCTTTGTTTCACGGGTTTTGAAAAGTAATTTCTTTTTATAATGGGGTTTAGCTGCTTTTCACGGCTGTGTTTAGGCCGCTTTACACCCCCTTGACTCACTTACAGAGAGATATCAATACATAGGTTTGAAGATTCTTACTAGTCAGATATATTCTTGTGCGGTGAATAGGGGGTGTTGAGGCCAGTTCACTGAGCAAGGAGTAGGTCTTGTCTACTACATATTGGGTTTATGGAACGGTATCGGAGCTAATTTGAAACCCTTGTTTTGTGCATCACCCCACCTCACCTTTCCCGTTCAGCAACCATAGTGTGTTTTCTAAACGTGTGACTCTGTTCTGTTTTGTAATTCAGTTCAAGTGTAGCGGTTTTTACATTCCCTCTATAAGTGATATCTTATGATCAGTGTCTTTTTCTGTGTGACTTATTTCACTTAGAATCGTCGTACCTAAATCCACTCATCGTGCTGCTACTAGCCTTATGACGTGGATTTCATGGCTGAGTGATATTCCATTGTACATGAGGACCAAAACTTCTTTATCCACTTTTCTCTTTCCTAGGATATTTAAGGTGTAATGAAGTGGGGGTTCTTGTCAACAGAGCAGCCCTAAACTTTGGGGTGCCTGTGTCGTGCTGATTTTTAGTTTTCCCAATTTATACGCCCATGAGTGGAAGTGCCCTATGCTCTCCAAGCTGTGTTTTTTAGATGTTTCAGGACACACCGTACACTTCTCCAGAGTGGCTGTTGGCAATTTACATCCCGCCCATCAGCGTAACAAGGCTCCCATTTCTCCATGGCCGGTCCTGCATTTCTGGTTTGGACACTTTTTTCCGCATGGCCCATTTGCCCGCTCGGAAGCGAGACTTCGTTGAAGCGCTGGTTTGCCTTTCCAGGTTGCTTGGTTGGCCAAAAAGGGTGTATGCGTTTTTTCCTGTATATATTCAGGAAAAAACGCATACGCCCTTTTTGGCCAAGGGCATCATTGTCCACGTTTTGCCGCTTTTCATGTGTTTTCAAGGCAATTCGAATCTACCTCCTGAAATCTGTTTCGTGCAATTCTGCGTTGCTTTCAAAGCCTCTTCGTTGCCTTCCCTCAATATATTTGTGTACGAGAGTTATCATTTATAACTCTGCAGGTTTGTGAATTGCAGTGCCCCTGAGCTCCATTTTTCAACTCGCTTTTCTGGGAGCTGGCCGCAAAAGTGCAGGATTGCTTCAGGCCCTCTTCTGGTTCTGGGGGGCAGGCTGAGCTTGTGGTTAATTCTTCTTCCTGATGGGAAAATAGAGTGACCTGTGCCTGTCCCAACCCCTAGAGCTAGTCTCTCATTGGTTCCCCCTCTTCCCGTTCATCCTCAGGATAAATTGTAAACTGTACGGCACAGGAGGTTAAAGGTGCTGATTCTCCAAGGAGGGAGATGGCTAGTAAAGCGGCTGGAATGGCGAACCCGAGCACAAGGAGATGAGAAATGAGGTGCGTTTTAGAATCCTTTCCCGATCACACGGTGTACCATCTTCTGGGTTTCTCATGCATGTTTTCGACGTAGGAAGATGCCCTTGAACCTGGAGATTTGGGACCCATGGGATGGGTACCATGCAGTTTTACTTTAAAGGGTCTGCGTTGGCTCACGCAACCTCACCAAACCTCTCAGCCCCAAGAGTGTCCACCCTTATGTCTCAATCAGCTGTGGGTCTAGATTTGGTCAATCCAGGTTGCATCACAGCCCCTGAACGAATTTTGTAAGAATTTCTCTCTCTTTCACTGTCTTTGTTTCACGGGTTTTGAAAAGTAATTTCTTTTTATAATGGGGTTTAGCTGCTTTTCACGGCTGTGTTTAGGCCGCTTTTCAGCCCCTTGACTCACTTACAGAGAGATATCAATACATAGGTTTGAAGATTCTTACTAGTCAGATATATTCTTGTGCGGTGAATAGGGGGTGTTGAGTCCAGTTCACTGAGCAAGGAGTAGGTCTTGTCTACTACATATTGGGTTTATGGAACGGTATCTGAGCTAATTTGAAACCCTTGTTTTATGCATCACCCCACCTCACCTTTCCCGTTCAGCAGCCATAGTGTGTTTTCTGAACGTGTGACTCTGTTCTGTTTTGTAATTTAGTTCAAGTGTAGCGGTTTTTACATTCCCTCTATAAGTGATATCTTATGATAAGTGGCTTTTTCTGTGTGACGTATTTCACTTAGAATCGTCGTACCTAAATCCACTCATCGTGCTGCTACTAGCCTTATGACGTGGATTTCATGGCTGAGTGATATTCCATTGTACATGAGGACCACAACTTCTGTATCCACTTTTCTCTTTCCTAGGATATTTAAGGTGTAATGAAGTGGGGGTTCTTGTCAACAGAGCAGCCCTAAACTTTGGGGTGCCTGTGTCTTGCTGATTTTTAGTTTTCCCAATTTATACGCCCATGAGTGGAAGTGCCCTATGCTCTCCAAGCTGTGTTTTTTAGATGTTTCAGGACACACCGTACACTTCTCCAGAGTGGCTGTTGGCAATTTACATCCCGCCCATCAGCGTAACAAGGCTCCCATTTCTCCATGGCCGGTCCTGCATTTCTGGTTTGGACACTTTTTTCCGCATGGCCCATTTGCCCGCTCGGAAGCGAGACTTCGTTGAAGCGCTGGTTTGCCTTTCCAGGTTGCTTGGTTGGCCAAAAAGGGTGTATGCGTTTTTTCCTGTATATATTCAGGAAAAAACGCATACGCCCTTTTTGGCCAAGGGCATCATTGTCCACGTTTTGCCGCTTTTCATGTGTTTTCAAGGCAATTCGAATCTACCTCCTGAAATCTGTTTCGTGCAATTCTGCGTTGCTTTCAAAGCCTCTTCGTTGCCTTCCCTCAATATATTTGTGTACGAGAGTTATCATTTATAACTCTGCAGGTTTGTGAATTGCAGTGCCCCTGAGCTCCATTTTTCAACTCGCTTTTCTGGGAGCTGGCCGCAAAAGTGCAGGATTGCTTCAGGCCCTCTTCTGGTTCTGGGGGGCAGGCTGAGCTTGTGGTTAATTCTTCTTCCTGATGGGAAAATAGAGTGACCTGTGCCTGTCCCAACCCCTAGAGCTAGTCTCTCATTGGTTCCCCCTCTTCCCGTTCATCCTCAGGATAAATTGTAAACTGTACGGCACAGGAGGTTAAAGGTGCTGATTCTCCAAGGAGGGAGATGGCTAGTAAAGCGGCTGGAATGGCGAACCCGAGCACAAGGAGATGAGAAATGAGGTGCGTTTTACAATCCTTTCCCGATCACACGGTGTACCATCTTCTGGGTTTCTCATGCATGTTTTCGACGTAGGAAGATGCCCTTGAACCTGGAGATTTGGGACCCATGGGATGGGTACCATGCAGTTTTACTTTAAAGGGTCTGCGTTGGCTCACGCAACCTCACCAAACCTCTCAGCCCCAAGAGTGTCCACCCTTATGTCTCAATCAGCTGTGGGTCTAGATATGGTCAATCCAGGTTGCATCACAGCCCCTGAACGAATTGTGTAAGAATTTCTCTCTCTTTCACTGTCTTTGTTTCACGGGTTTTGAAAAGTAATTTCTTTTTATAATGGGGTTTAGCTGCTTTTCACGGCTGTGTTTAGGCCGCTTTTCACCCCCTTGACTCACTTACAGAGAGATATCAATACATAGGTTTGAAGATTCTTACTAGTCAGATATATTCTTGTGTGGTGAATAGGGGGTGTTGAGTCCAGTTCACTGAGCAAGGAGTAGGTCTTGTCTACTACATATTGGGTTTATGGAACGGTATCTGAGCTAATTTGAAACCCTTGTTTTATGCATCACCCCACCTCACCTTTCCCGTTCAGCAGCCATAGTGTGTTTTCTGAACGTGTGACTCTGTTCTGTTTTGTAATTTAGTTCAAGTGTAGCGGTTTTTACATTCCCTCTATAAGTGATATGTTATGATAAGTGGCTTTTTCTGTGTGACGTATTTCACTTAGAATCGTCGTACCTAAATCCACTCATCGTGCTGCTACTAGCCTTATGACGTGGATTTCATGGCTGAGTGATATTCCATTGTACATGAGGACCACAACTTCTGTATCCACTTTTCTCTTTCCTAGGATATTTAAGGTGTAATGAAGTGGGGGTTCTTGTCAACAGAGCAGCCCTAAACTTTGGGGTGCCTGTGTCTTGCTGATTTTTAGTTTTCCCAATTTATACGCCCATGAGTGGAAGTGCCCTATGCTCTCCAAGCTGTGTTTTTTAGATGTTTCAGGACACACCGTACACTTCTCCAGAGTGGCTGTTGGCAATTTACATCCCGCCCATCAGCGTAGCAAGGCTCCCATTTCTCCATGGCCGGTCCTGCATTTCTGGTTTGGACACTTTTTTCCGCATGGCCCTTTTGCCCGCTGGGAAGCGAGACTTCTTTGGAGCACTGATTTGCCTTTCCAGGTGGCTTGGTTAGCCAAAAAGGGCGTATGCGTTTTTTCCTGAATATATTCAGGAAAAAACGCATACGCCCTTTTTGGCCAAGGGCATCATTGTCCACGTTTTGCCGCTTTTCATGTGTTTTCAAGGCAATTCGAATCTACCTCCTGAAATCTGTTTCGTGCAATTCTGCGTTGCTTTCAAAGCCTCTTCGTTGCCTTCCTTCAATATATTTGTGTACGAGAGTTATCATTTATAACTCTGCAGGTTTGTGAATTGCAGTGCCCCTGAGCTCCATTTTTCAACTCGCTTTTCTGGGAGCTGGCCGCAAAAGTGCAGGATTGCTTCAGGCCCTCTTCTGGTTCTGGGGGGCAGGCTGAGCTTGTGGTTAATTCTTCTTCCTGATGGGAAAATAGAGTGACCTGTGCCTGTCCCAACCCCTAGAGCTAGTCTCTCATTGGTTCCCCCTCTTCCCGTTCATCCTCAGGACAAATTGTAAACTGTACGGAACAGGAGGTTAAAGGTGCTGATTCTCCAAGGAGGGAGATGGCTAGTAAAGCGGCTGGAATGGCGAACCCGAGCACAAGGAGATGAGAAATGAGGTGCGTTTTAGAATCCTTTCCCCATCACACGGTGTACCATCTTCTGGGGTTCTCATGCATGTTTTCGACGTAGGAAGATGCCCTTGAACCTGGAGATTTGGGACCCATGGGATGGGTACCATGCAGTATTACTTTAAAGGGTCTGCGTTGGCTCACGCAACCTCACCAAACCTCTCAGCCCCAAGAGTGTCCACCCTTATGTCTCAATCAGCTGTGGGTCTAGATATGGTCAATCCAGGTTGCATCACAGCCCCTGAACGAATTTTGTAAGAATTTCTCTCTCTTTCACTGTCTTTGTTTCACGGGTTTTGAAAAGTAATTTCTTTTTATAATGGGGTTTAGCTGCTTTTCACGGCTGTGTTTAGGCCGCTTTACACCCCCTTGACTCACTTACAGAGAGATATCAATACATAGGTTTGAAGATTCTTACTAGTCAGATATATTCTTGTGCGGTGAATAGGGGGTGTTGAGGCCAGTTCACTGAGCAAGGAGTAGGTCTTGTCTACTACATATTGGGTTTATGGAACGGTATCGGAGCTAATTTGAAACCCTTGTTTTGTGCATCACCCCACCTCACCTTTCCCGTTCAGCAACCATAGTGTGTTTTCTAAACGTGTGACTCTGTTCTGTTTTGTAATTCAGTTCAAGTGTAGCGGTTTTTACATTCCCTCTATAAGTGATATCTTATGATCAGTGTCTTTTTCTGTGTGACTTATTTCACTTAGAATCGTCGTACCTAAATCCACTCATCGTGCTGCTACTAGCCTTATGACGTGGATTTCATGGCTGAGTGATATTCCATTGTACATGAGGACCAAAACTTCTTTATCCACTTTTCTCTTTCCTAGGATATTTAAGGTGTAATGAAGTGGGGGTTCTTGTCAACAGAGCAGCCCTAAACTTTGGGGTGCCTGTGTCGTGCTGATTTTTAGTTTTCCCAATTTATACGCCCATGAGTGGAAGTGCCCTATGCTCTCCAAGCTGTGTTTTTTAGATGTTTCAGGACACACCGTACACTTCTCCAGAGTGGCTGTTGGCAATTTACATCCCGCCCATCAGCGTAACAAGGCTCCCATTTCTCCATGGCCGGTCCTGCATTTCTGGTTTGGACACTGTTTTCCGCATGGCCCATTTGCCCGCTCGGAAGCGAGACTTCGTTGAAGCGCTGGTTTGCCTTTCCAGGTTGCTTGGTTGGCCAAAAAGGGTGTATGCGTTTTTTCCTGTATATATTCAGGAAAAAACGCATACGCCCTTTTTGGCCAAGGGCATCATTGTCCACGTTTTGCCGCTTTTCATGTGTTTTCAAGGCAATTCGAATCTACCTCCTGAAATCTGTTTCGTGCAATTCTGCGTTGCTTTCAAAGCCTCTTCGTTGCCTTCCCTCAATATATTTGTGTACGAGAGTTATCATTTATAACTCTGCAGGTTTGTGAATTGCAGTGCCCCTGAGCTCCATTTTTCAACTCGCTTTTCTGGGAGCTGGCCGCAAAAGTGCAGGATTGCTTCAGGCCCTCTTCTGGTTCTGGGGGGCAGGCTGAGCTTGTGGTTAATTCTTCTTCCTGATGGGAAAATAGAGTGACCTGTGCCTGTCCCAACCCCTAGAGCTAGTCTCTCATTGGTTCCCCCTCTTCCCGTTCATCCTCAGGATAAATTGTAAACTGTACGGCACAGGAGGTTAAAGGTGCTGATTCTCCAAGGAGGGAGATGGCTAGTAAAGCGGCTGGAATGGCGAACCCGAGCACAAGGAGATGAGAAATGAGGTGCGTTTTAGAATCCTTTCCCGATCACACGGTGTACCATCTTCTGGGTTTCTCATGCATGTTTTCGACGTAGGAAGATGCCCTTGAACCTGGAGATTTGGGACCCATGGGATGGGTACCATGCAGTTTTACGTTAAAGGGTCTGCGTTGGCTCACGCAACCTCACCAAACCTCTCAGCCCCAAGAGTGTCCACCCTTATGTCTCAATCAGCTGTGGGTCTAGATATGGTCAATCCAGGTTGCATCACAGCCCCTGAACGAATTTTGTAAGAATTTCTCTCTCTTTCACTGTCTTTGTTTCACGGGTTTTGAAAAGTAATTTCTTTTTATAATGGGGTTTAGCTGCTTTTCACGGCTGTGTTTAGGCCGCTTTTCACCCCCTTGACTCACTTACAGAGAGATATCAATACATAGGTTTGAAGATTCTTACTAGTCAGATATATTCTTGTGTGGTGAATAGGGGGTGTTGAGTCCAGTTCACTGAGCAAGGAGTAGGTCTTGTCTACTACATATTGGGTTTATGGAACGGTATCTGAGCTAATTTGAAACCCTTGTTTTATGCATCACCCCACCTCACCTTTCCCGTTCAGCAGCCATAGTGTGTTTTCTGAACGTGTGACTCTGTTCTGTTTTGTAATTTAGTTCAAGTGTAGCGGTTTTTACATTCCCTCTATAAGTGATATCTTATGATAAGTGGCTTTTTCTGTGTGACGTATTTCACTTAGAATCGTCGTACCTAAATCCACTCATCGTGCTGCTACTAGCCTTATGACGTGGATTTCATGGCTGAGTGATATTCCATTGTACATGAGGACCACAACTTCTGTATCCACTTTTCTCTTTCCTAGGATATTTAAGGTGTAATGAAGTGGGGGTTCTTGTCAACAGAGCAGCCCTAAACTTTGGGGTGCCTGTGTCTTGCTGATTTTTAGTTTTCCCAATTTATACGCCCATGAGTGGAAGTGCCCTATGCTCTCCAAGCTGTGTTTTTTAGATGTTTCAGGACACACCGTACACTTCTCCAGAGTGGCTGTTGGCAATTTACATCCCGCCCATCAGCGTAGCAAGGCTCCCATTTCTCCATGGCCGGTCCTGCATTTCTGGTTTGGACACTTTTTTCCGCATGGCCCTTTTGCCCGCTGGGAAGCGAGACTTCTTTGGAGCACTGATTTGCCTTTCCAGGTGGCTTGGTTGGCCAAAAAGGGCGTATGCGTTTTTTCCTGAATATATTCAGGAAAAAACGCATACGCCCTTTTTGGCCAAGGGCATCATTGTCCACGTTTTGCCGCTTTTCATGTGCTTTCAAGGCGATTCGAATCTACCTCCTGAAATCTGTTTCCTGCAATTCTGCCTTGCTTTCAAAGCCTCTTCGTTGCCTTCCCTCAATATATTTGTGGACGAGAGTTATCATTTATATCTCTGCAGGTTTGTGAATTGCAGTGCCCCTGAGCTCCATTTTTCCAGTCGCTTTTTTGGGAGCTGGCCGCAAAAGTGCAAGATTGCTTCAGGCCCTCTTCTGGTTCTGGGGGGCAGGCTGAGCTTGTGGTTAATTCTTCTTCCTGATGGAAAAATAGAGTGACCTGTGCCTGTCCCAACCCCTAGAGCTAGTCTCTCATTGGTTCCCCCTCTTCCCGTTCATCCTCAGGACAAATTGGAACCTGTACGGAACAGGAGGTTAAAGGTGCTGATTCTCCAAGGAGGGAGATGGCTAGTAAAGCGGCTGGAATGGCGAACCCGAGCACAAGGAGATGAGAAATGAGGTGCGTTTTAGAATCCTTTCCCGATCACACGGTGTACCATCTTCTGGGTTTCTCATGCATGTTTTCGACGTAGGAAGATGCCCTTGAACCTGGAGATTTGGGACCCATGGGATGGGTACCATGCAGTATTACTTTAAAGGGTCTGCGTTGGCTCACGCAACCTCACCAAACCTCTCAGCCCCAAGAGTGTCCACCCTTATGTCTCAATCAGCTGTGGGTCTAGATATGGTCAATCCAGGTTGCATCACAGCCCCTGAACGAATTTTGTAAGAATTTCTCTCTCTTTCACTGTCTTTGTTTCACGGGATTTGAAAAGTAATTTATTTTTATAATGGGGTTTAGCTGCTTTTCACGGCTGTGTTTAGGCCGCTTTACACCCCCTTGACTCACTTACAGAGAGATATCAATACATAGGTTTGAAGATTCTTACTAGTCAGATATATTCTTGTGCGGTGAATAGGGGGTGTTGAGTCCAGTTCACTGAGCAAGGAGTAGGTCTTGTCTACTACATATTGGGTTTATGGAACGGTATCGGAGCTAATTTGAAACCCTTGTTTTGTGCATCACCCCACCTCACCTTTCCCGTTCAGCAACCATAGTGTGTTTTCTAAACGTGTGACTCTGTTCTGTTTTGTAATTCAGTTCAAGTGTAGCGGTTTTTACATTCCCTCTATAAGTGATATCTTATGATCAGTGTCTTTTTCTGTGTGACTTATTTCACTTAGAATCGTCGTACCTAAATCCACTCATCGTGCTGCTACTAGCCTTATGACGTGGATTTCATGGCTGAGTGATATTCCATTGTACATGAGGACCAAAACTTCTTTATCCACTTTTCTCTTTCCTAGGATATTTAAGGTGTAATGAAGTGGGGGTTCTTGTCAACAGAGCAGCCCTAAACTTTGGGGTGCCTGTGTCGTGCTGATTTTTAGTTTTCCCAATTTATACGCCCATGAGTGGAAGTGCCCTATGCTCTCCAAGCTGTGTTTGTGAGATGTTTCAGGACACACCGTACACTTCTCCAGAGTGGCTGTTGGCAATTTACATCCCGCCCATCAGCGTAACAAGGCTCCCATTTCTCCATGGCCGGTCCTGCATTTCTGGTTTGGACACTTTTTTCCGCATGGCCCATTTGCCCGCTCGGAAGCGAGACTTCGTTGAAGCGCTGGTTTGCCTTTCCAGGTTGCTTGGTTGGCCAAAAAGGGTGTATGCGTTTTTTCCTGTATATATTCAGGAAAAAACGCATACGCCCTTTTTGGCCAAGGGCATCATTGTCCACGTTTTGCCGCTTTTCATGTGTTTTCAAGGCAATTCGAATCTACCTCCTGAAATCTGTTTCGTGCAATTCTGCGTTGCTTTCAAAGCCTCTTCGTTGCCTTCCTTCAATATATTTGTGTACGAGAGTTATCATTTATAACTCTGCAGGTTTGTGAATTGCAGTGCCCCTGAGCTCCATTTTTCAACTCGCTTTTCTGGGAGCTGGCCGCAAAAGTGCAGGATTGCTTCAGGCCCTTTTCTGGTTCTGGGGGGCAGGCTGAGCTTGTGGTTAATTCTTCTTCCTGATGGGAAAATAGAGTGACCTGTGCCTGTCCCAACCCCTAGAGCTAGTCTCTCATTGGTTCCCCCTCTTCCCGTTCATCCTCAGGACAAATTGTAAACTGTACGGAACAGGAGGTTAAAAGTGCTGATTCTCCAAGGAGGGAGATGGCTAGTAAAGCGGCTGGAATGGCGAACCCGAGCACAAGGAGATGAGAAATGAGGTGCGTTTTAGAATCCTTTCCCGATCACACGGTGTACCATCTTCTGGGGTTCTCATGCATGTTTTCGACGTAGGAAGATGCCCTTGAACCTGGAGATTTGGGACCCATGGGATGGGTACCATGCAGTATTACTTTAAAGGGTCTGCGTTGGCTCACGCAACCTCACCAAACCTCTCAGCCCCAAGAGTGTCCACCCTTATGTCTCAATCAGCTGTGGGTCTAGATATGGTCAATCCAGGTTGCATCACAGCCCCTGAACGAATTTTGTAAGAATTTCTCTCTCTTTCACTGTCTTTGTTTCACGGGTTTTGAAAAGTAATTTATTTTTATAATGGGGTTTAGCTGCTTTTCACGGCTGTGTTTAGGCCGCTTTACACCCCCTTGACTCACTTACAGAGAGATATCAATACATAGGTTTGAAGATTCTTACTAGTCAGATATATTCTTGTGCGGTGAATAGGGGGTGTTGAGGCCAGTTCACTGAGCAAGGAGTAGGTCTTGTCTACTACATATTGGGTTTATGGAACGGTATCTGAGCTAATTTGAAACCCTTGTTTTATGCATCACCCCACCTCACCTTTCCCGTTCAGCAGCCATAGTGTGTTTTCTGAACGTGTGACTCTGTTCTGTTTTGTAATTTAGTTCAAGTGTAGCGGTTTTTACATTCCCTCTATAAGTGATATCTTATGATAAGTGGCTTTTTCTGTGTGACGTATTTCACTTAGAATCGTCGTACCTAAATCCACTCATCGTGCTGCTACTAGCCTTATGACGTGGATTTCATGGCTGAGTGATATTCCATTGTACATGAGGACCACAACTTCTGTATCCACTTTTCTCTTTCCTAGGATATTTAAGGTGTAATGAAGTGGGGGTTCTTGTCAACAGAGCAGCCCTAAACTTTGGGGTGCCTGTGTCTTGCTGATTTTTAGTTTTCCCAATTTATACGCCCATGAGTGGAAGTGCCCTATGCTCTGCAAGCTGTGTTTTTTAGATGTTTCAGGACACACCGTACACTTCTCCAGAGTGGCTGTTGGCAATTTACATCCCGCCCATCAGCGTAGCAAGGCTCCCATTTCTCCATGGCCGGTCCTGCATTTCTGGTTTGGACACTTTTTTCCGCATGGCCCTTTTGCCCGCTGGGAAGCGAGACTTCTTTGGAGCACTGATTTGCCTTTCCAGGTGGCTTGGTTGGCCAAAAAGGGCGTATGCGTTTTTTCCTGAATATATTCAGGAAAAAACGCATACGCCCTTTTTGGCCAAGGGCATCATTGTCCACGTTTTGCCGCTTTTCATGTGCTTTCAAGGCGATTCGAATCTACCTCCTGAAATCTGTTTCCTGCAATTCTGCCTTGCTTTCAAAGCCTCTTCGTTGCCTTCCCTCAATATATTTGTGGACGAGAGTTATCATTTATATCTCTGCAGGTTTGTGAATTGCAGTGCCCCTGAGCTCCATTTTTCCAGTCGCTTTTTTGGGAGGTGGCCGCAAAAGTGCAAGATTGCTTCAGGCCCTCTTCTGGTTCTGGGGGGCAGGCTGAGCTTGTGGTTAATTCTTCTTCCTGATGGAAAAATAGAGTGACCTGTGCCTGTCCCAACCCCTAGAGCTAGTCTCTCATTGGTTCCCCCTCTTCCCGTTCATCCTCAGGACAAATTGGAACCTGTACGGAACAGGAGGTTAAAGGTGCTGATTCTCCAAGGAGGGAGATGGCTAGTAAAGCGGCTGGAATGGCGAACCCGAGCACAAGGAGATGAGAAATGAGGTGCGTTTTAGAATCCTTTCCCGATCACACGGTGTACCATCTTCTGGGTTTCTCATGCATGTTTTCGACGTAGGAAGATGCCCTTGAACCTGGAGATTTGGGACCCATGGGATGGGTACCATGCAGTATTACTTTAAAGGGTCTGCGTTGGCTCACGCAACCTCACCAAAGCTCTCAGCCCCAAGAGTGTCCACCCTTATGTCTCAATCAGCTGTGGGTCTAGATATGGTCAATCCAGGTTGCATCACAGCCCCTGAACGAATTTTGTAAGAATTTCTCTCTCTTTCACTGTCTTTGTTTCACGGGATTTGAAAAGTAATTTATTTTTATAATGGGGTTTAGCTGCTTTTCACGGCTGTGTTTAGGCCGCTTTACACCCCCTTGACTCACTTACAGAGAGATATCAATACATAGGTTTGAAGATTCTTACTAGTCAGATATATTCTTGTGCGGTGAATAGGGGGTGTTGAGTCCAGTTCACTGAGCAAGGAGTAGGTCTTGTCTACTACATATTGGGTTTATGGAACGGTATCGGAGCTAATTTGAAACCCTTGTTTTGTGCATCACCCCACCTCACCTTTCCCGTTCAGCAACCATAGTGTGTTTTCTAAACGTGTGACTCTGTTCTGTTTTGTAATTCAGTTCAAGTGTAGCGGTTTTTACATTCCCTCTATAAGTGATATCTTATGATCAGTGTCTTTTTCTGTGTGACTTATTTCACTTAGAATCGTCGTACCTAAATCCACTCATCGTGCTGCTACTAGCCTTATGACGTGGATTTCATGGCTGAGTGATATTCCATTGTACATGAGGACCAAAACTTCTTTATCCACTTTTCTCTTTCCTAGGATATTTAAGGTGTAATGAAGTGGGGGTTCTTGTCAACAGAGCAGCCCTAAACTTTGGGGTGCCTGTGTCGTGCTGATTTTTAGTTTTCCCAATTTATACGCCCATGAGTGGAAGTGCCCTATGCTCTCCAAGCTGTGTTTGTGAGATGTTTCAGGACACACCGTACACTTCTCCAGAGTGGCTGTTGGCAATTTACATCCCGCCCATCAGCGTAACAAGGCTCCCATTTCTCCATGGCCGGTCCTGCATTTCTGGTTTGGACACTTTTTTCCGCATGGCCCATTTGCCCGCTCGGAAGCGAGACTTCGTTGAAGCGCTGGTTTGCCTTTCCAGGTTGCTTGGTTGGCCAAAAAGGGTGTATGCGTTTTTTCCTGTATATATTCAGGAAAAAACGCATACGCCCTTTTTGGCCAAGGGCATCATTGTCCACGTTTTGCCGCTTTTCATGTGTTTTCAAGGCAATTCGAATCTACCTCCTGAAATCTGTTTCGTGCAATTCTGCGTTGCTTTCAAAGCCTCTTCGTTGCCTTCCTTCAATATATTTGTGTACGAGAGTTATCATTTATAACTCTGCAGGTTTGTGAATTGCAGTGCCCCTGAGCTCCATTTTTCAACTCGCTTTTCTGGGAGCTGGCCGCAAAAGTGCAGGATTGCTTCAGGCCCTTTTCTGGTTCTGGGGGGCAGGCTGAGCTTGTGGTTAATTCTTCTTCCTGATGGGAAAATAGAGTGACCTGTGCCTGTCCCAACCCCTAGAGCTAGTCTCTCATTGGTTCCCCCTCTTCCCGTTCATCCTCAGGACAAATTGTAAACTGTACGGAACAGGAGGTTAAAGGTGCTGATTCTCCAAGGAGGGAGATGGCTAGTAAAGCGGCTGGAATGGCGAACCCGAGCACAAGGAGATGAGAAATGAGGTGCGTTTTAGAATCCTTTCCCGATCACACGGTGTACCATCTTCTGGGGTTCTCATGCATGTTTTCGACGTAGGAAGATGCCCTTGAACCTGGAGATTTGGGACCCATGGGATGGGTACCATGCAGTATTACTTTAAAGGGTCTGCGTTGGCTCACGCAACCTCACCAAACCTCTCAGCCCCAAGAGTGTCCACCCTTATGTCTCAATCAGCTGTGGGTCTAGATATGGTCAATCCAGGTTGCATCACAGCCCCTGAACGAATTTTGTAAGAATTTCTCTCTCTTTCACTGTCTTTGTTTCACGGGTTTTGAAAAGTAATTTATTTTTATAATGGGGTTTAGCTGCTTTTCACGGCTGTGTTTAGGCCGCTTTACACCCCCTTGACTCACTTACAGAGAGATATCAATACATAGGTTTGAAGATTCTTACTAGTCAGATATATTCTTGTGCGGTGAATAGGGGGTGTTGAGGCCAGTTCACTGAGCAAGGAGTAGGTCTTGTCTACTACATATTGGGTTTATGGAACGGTATCGGAGCTAATTTGAAACCCTTGTTTTGTGCATCACCCCACCTCACCTTTCCCGTTCAGCAACCATAGTGTGTTTTCTAAACGTGTGACTCTGTTCTGTTTTGTAATTCAGTTCAAGTGTAGCGGTTTTTACATTCCCTCTATAAGTGATATCTTATGATCAGTGTCTTTTTCTGTGTGACTTATTTCACTTAGAATCGTCGTACCTAAATCCACTCATCGTGCTGCTACTAGCCTTATGACGTGGATTTCATGGCTGAGTGATATTCCATTGTACATGAGGACCAAAACTTCTTTATCCACTTTTCTCTTTCCTAGGATATTTAAGGTGTAATGAAGTGGGGGTTCTTGTCAACAGAGCAGCCCTAAACTTTGGGGTGCCTGTGTCGTGCTGATTTTTAGTTTTCCCAATTTATACGCCCATGAGTGAAAGTGCCCTATGCTCTCCAAGCTGTGTTTTTTAGATGTTTCAGGACACACCGTACACTTCTCCAGAGTGGCTGTTGGCAATTTACATCCCGCCCATCAGCGTAACAAGGCTCCCATTTCTCCATGGCCGGTCCTGCATTTCTGGTTTGGACACTTTTTTCCGCATGGCCCATTTGCCCGCTCGGAAGCGAGACTTCGTTGAAGCGCTGGTTTGCCTTTCCAGGTTGCTTGGTTGGCCAAAAAGGGTGTATGCGTTTTTTCCTGTATATATTCAGGAAAAAACGCATACGCCCTTTTTGGCCAAGGGCATCATTGTCCACGTTTTGCCGCTTTTCATGTGTTTTCAAGGCAATTCGAATCTACCTCCTGAAATCTGTTTCGTGCAATTCTGCGTTGCTTTCAAAGCCTCTTCGTTGCCTTCCCTCAATATATTTGTGTACGAGAGTTATCATTTATAACTCTGCAGGTTTGTGAATTGCAGTGCCCCTGAGCTCCATTTTTCAACTCGCTTTTCTGGGAGCTGGCCGCAAAAGTGCAGGATTGCTTCAGGCCCTCTTCTGGTTCTGGGGGGCAGGCTGAGCTTGTGGTTAATTCTTCTTCCTGATGGGAAAATAGAGTGACCTGTGCCTGTCCCAACCACTAGAGCTAGTCTCTCATTGGTTCCCCCTCTTCCCGTTCATCCTCAGGACAAATTGCAACCTGTACGGAACAGGAGGTTAAAGGTGCTGATTCTCCAAGGAGGGAGATGGCTAGTAAAGCGGCTGGAATGGCGAACCCGAGCACAAGGAGATGAGAAATGAGGTGCGTTTTAGAATCCTTTCCCGATCACACAGTGTACCATCTTCTGGGGTTCTCATGCATGTTTTCGACGTAGGAAGATGCCCTTGAACCTGGAGATTTGGGACCCATGGGATGGGTACCATGCAGTATTACTTTAAAGGGTCTGCGTTGGCTCACGCAACCTCACCAAACCTCTCAGCCCCAAGAGTGTCCACCCTTATGTCTCAATCAGCTGTGGGTCTAGATATGGTCAATCCAGGTTGCATCACAGCCCCTGAACGAATTTTGTAAGAATTTCTCTCTCTTTCACTGTCTTTGTTTCACGGGTTTTGAAAAGTAATTTATTTTTATAATGGGGTTTAGCTGCTTTTCACGGCTGTGTTTAGGCCGCTTTACACCCCCTTGACTCACTTACAGAGAGATATCAATACATAGGTTTGAAGATTCTTACTAGTCAGATATATTCTTGTGCGGTGAATAGGGGGTGTTGAGGCCAGTTCACTGAGCAAGGAGTAGGTCTTGTCTACTACATATTGGGTTTACGGAACGGTATCGGAGCTAATTTGAAACCCTTGTTTTGTGCATCACCCCACCTCACGTTTCCCGTTCAGCAACCATAGTGTGTTTTCTAAACGTGTGACTCTGTTCTGTTTTGTAATTCAGTTCAAGTGTAGTGGTTTTTACATTCCCTCTATAAGTGATATCTTATGATCAGTGTCTTTTTCTGTGTGACTTATTTCACTTAGAATCGTCGTACCTAAATCCACTCATCGTGCTGCTACTAGCCTTATGACGTGGATTTCATGGCTGAGTGATATTCCATTGTACATGAGGACCAAAACTTCTTTATCCACTTTTCTCTTTCCTAGGATATTTAAGGTGTAATGAAGTGGGGGTTCTTGTCAACAGAGCAGCCCTAAACTTTGGGGTGCCTGTGTCGTGCTGATTTTTAGTTTTCCCAATTTATACGCCCATGAGTGGAAGTGCCCTATGCTCTCCAAGCTGTGTTTTTTAGATGTTTCAGGACACACCGTACACTTCTCCAGAGTGGCTGTTGGCAATTTACATCCCGCCCATCAGCGTAACAAGGCTCCCATTTCTCCATGGCCGGTCCTGCATTTCTGGTTTGGACACTTTTTTCCGCATGGCCCATTTGCCCGCTCGGAAGCGAGACTTCGTTGAAGCGCTGGTTTGCCTTTCCAGGTTGCTTGGTTGGCCAAAAAGGGTGTATGCGTTTTTTCCTGTATATATTCAGGAAAAAACGCATACGCCCTTTTTGGCCAAGGGCATCATTGTCCACGTTTTGCCGCTTTTCATGTGTTTTCAAGGCAATTCGAATCTACCTCCTGAAATCTGTTTCGTGCAATTCTGCGTTGCTTTCAAAGCCTCTTCGTTGCCTTCCCTCAATATATTTGTGTACGAGAGTTATCATTTATAACTCTGCAGGTTTGTGAATTGCAGTGCCCCTGAGCTCCATTTTTCAACTCGCTTTTCTGGGAGCTGGCCGCAAAAGTGCAGGATTGCTTCAGGCCCTCTTCTGGTTCTGGGGGGCAGGCTGAGCTTGTGGTTAATTCTTCTTCCTGATGGGAAAATAGAGTGACCTGTGCCTGTCCCAACCCCTAGAGCTAGTCTCTCATTGGTTCCCCCTCTTCCCGTTCATCCTCAGGACAAATTGCAACCTGTACGGAACAGGAGGTTAAAGGTGCTGATTCTCCAAGGAGGGAGATGGCTAGTAAAGCGGCTGGAATGGCGAACCCGAGCACAAGGAGATGAGAAATGAGGTGCGTTTTAGAATCCTTTCCCGATCACACGGTGTACCATCTTCTGGGGTTCTCATGCATGTTTTCGACGTAGGAAGATGCCCTTGAACCTGGAGATTTGGGACCCATGGGATGGGTACCATGCAGTATTACTTTAAAGGGTCTGCGTTGGCTCACGCAACCTCACCAAACCTCTCAGCCCCAAGAGTGTCCACCCTTATGTCTCAATCAGCTGTGGGTCTAGATATGGTCAATCCAGGTTGCATCACAGCCCCTGAACGAATTTTGTAAGAATTTCTCTCTCTTTCACTGTCTTTGTTTCACGGGTTTTGAAAAGTAATTTCTTTTTATAATGGGGTTTAGCTGCTTTTCACGGCTGTGTTTAGGCCGCTTTACACCCCCTTGACTCACTTACAGAGAGATATCAATACATAGGTTTGAAGATTCTTACTAGTCAGATATATTCTTGTGCGGTGAATAGGGGGTGTTGAGGCCAGTTCACTGAGCAAGGAGTAGGTCTTGTCTACTACATATTGGGTTTATGGAACGGTATCGGAGCTAATTTGAAACCCTTGTTTTGTGCATCACCCCACCTCACGTTTCCCGTTCAGCAACCATAGTGTGTTTTCTAAACGTGTGACTCTGTTCTGTTTTGTAATTCAGTTCAAGTGTAGTGGTTTTTACATTCCCTCTATAAGTGATATCTTATGATCAGTGTCTTTTTCTGTGTGACTTATTTCACTTAGAATCGTCGTACCTAAATCCACTCATCGTGCTGCTACTAGCCTTATGACGTGGATTTCATGGCTGAGTGATATTCCATTGTACATGAGGACCAAAACTTCTTTATCCACTTTTCTCTTTCCTAGGATATTTAAGGTGTAATGAAGTGGGGGTTCTTGTCAACAGAGCAGCCCTAAACTTTGGGGTGCCTGTGTCGTGCTGATTTTTAGTTTTCCCAATTTATACGCCCATGAGTGGAAGTGCCCTATGCTCTCCAAGCTGTGTTTTTTAGATGTTTCAGGACACACCGTACACTTCTCCAGAGTGGCTGTTGGCAATTTACATCCCGCCCATCAGCGTAACAAGGCTCCCATTTCTCCATGGCCGGTCCTGCATTTCTGGTTTGGACACTTTTTTCCGCATGGCCCATTTGCCCGCTCGGAAGCGAGACTTCGTTGAAGCGCTGGTTTGCCTTTCCAGGTTGCTTGGTTGGCCAAAAAGGGTGTATGCGTTTTTTCCTGTATATATTCAGGAAAAAACGCATACGCCCTTTTTGGCCAAGGGCATCATTGTCCACGTTTTGCCGCTTTTCATGTGTTTTCAAGGCAATTCGAATCTACCTCCTGAAATCTGTTTCGTGCAATTCTGCGTTGCTTTCAAAGCCTCTTCGTTGCCTTCCTTCAATATATTTGTGTACGAGAGTTATCATTTATAACTCTGCAGGTTTGTGAATTGCAGTGCCCCTGAGCTCCATTTTTCAACTCGCTTTTCTGTGAGCTGGCCGCAAAAGTGCAGGATTGCTTCAGGCCCTTTTCTGGTTCTGGGGGGCAGGCTGAGCTTGTGGTTAATTCTTCTTCCTGATGGGAAAATAGAGTGACCTGTGCCTGTCCCAACCCCTAGAGCTAGTCTCTCATTGGTTCCCCCTCTTCCCGTTCATCCTCAGGACAAATTGTAAACTGTACGGAACAGGAGGTTAAAGGTGCTGATTCTCCAAGGAGGGAGATGGCTAGTAAAGCGGCTGGAATGGCGAACCCGAGCACAAGGAGATGAGAAATGAGGTGCGTTTTAGAATCCTTTCCCGATCACACGGTGTACCATCTTCTGGGGTTCTCATGCATGTTTTCGACGTAGGAAGATGCCCTTGAACCTGGAGATTTGGGACCCATGGGATGGGTACCATGCAGTATTACTTTAAAGGGTCTGCGTTGGCTCACGCAACCTCACCAAACCTCTCAGCCCCAAGAGTGTCCACCCTTATGTCTCAATCAGCTGTGGGTCTAGATATGGTCAATCCAGGTTGCATCACAGCCCCTGAACGAATTTTGTAAGAATTTCTCTCTCTTTCACTGTCTTTGTTTCACGGGTTTTGAAAAGTAATTTCTTTTTATAATGGGGTTTAGCTGCTTTTCACGGCTGTGTTTAGGCCGCTTTACACCCCCTTGACTCACTTACAGAGAGATATCAATACATAGGTTTGAAGATTCTTACTAGTCAGATATATTCTTGTGCGGTGAATAGGGGGTGTTGAGGCCAGTTCACTGAGCAAGGAGTAGGTCTTGTCTACTACATATTGGGTTTATGGAACGGTATCGGAGCTAATTTGAAACCCTTGTTTTGTGCATCACCCCACCTCACCTTTCCCGTTCAGCAACCATAGTGTGTTTTCTAAACGTGTGACTCTGTTCTGTTTTGTAATTCAGTTCAAGTGTAGCGGTTTTTACATTCCCTCTATAAGTGATATCTTATGATCAGTGTCTTTTTCTGTGTGACTTATTTCACTTAGAATCGTCGTACCTAAATCCACTCATCGTGCTGCTACTAGCCTTATGACGTGGATTTCATGGCTGAGTGATATTCCATTGTACATGAGGACCAAAACTTCTTTATCCACTTTTCTCTTTCCTAGGATATTTAAGGTGTAATGAAGTGGGGGTTCTTGTCAACAGAGCAGCCCTAAACTTTGGGGTGCCTGTGTCGTGCTGATTTTTAGTTTTCCCAATTTATACGCCCATGAGTGGAAGTGCCCTATGCTCTCCAAGCTGTGTTTGTGAGATGTTTCAGGACACACCGTACACTTCTCCAGAGTGGCTGTTGGCAATTTACATCCCGCCCATCAGCGTAACAAGGCTCCCATTTCTCCATGGCCGGTCCTGCATTTCTGGTTTGGACACTTTTTTCCGCATGGCCCATTTGCCCGCTCGGAAGCGAGACTTCGTTGAAGCGCTGGTTTGCCTTTCCAGGTTGCTTGGTTGGCCAAAAAGGGTGTATGCGTTTTTTCCTGTATATATTCAGGAAAAAACGCATACGCCCTTTTTGGCCAAGGGCATCATTGTCCACGTTTTGCCGCTTTTCATGTGTTTTCAAGGCAATTCGAATCTACCTCCTGAAATCTGTTTCGTGCAATTCTGCGTTGCTTTCAAAGCCTCTTCGTTGCCTTCCCTCAATATATTTGTGTACGAGAGTTATCATTTATAACTCTGCAGGTTTGTGAATTGCAGTGCCCCTGAGCTCCATTTTTCAACTCGCTTTTCTGGGAGCTGGCCGCAAAAGTGCAGGATTGCTTCAGGCCCTCTTCTGGTTCTGGGGGGCAGGCTGAGCTTGTGGTTAATTCTTCTTCCTGATGGGAAAATAGAGTGACCTGTGCCTGTCCCAACCACTAGAGTTAGTCTCTCATTGGTTCCCCCTCTTCCCGTTCATCCTCAGGACAAATTGCAACCTGTACGGAACAGGAGGTTAAAGGTGCTGATTCTCCAAGGAGGGAGATGGCTAGTAAAGCGGCTGGAATGGCGAACCCGAGCACAAGGAGATGAGAAATGAGGTGCGTTTTAGAATCCTTTCCCGATCACACGGTGTACCATCTTCTGGGGTTCTCATGCATGTTTTCGACGTAGGAAGATGCCCTTGAACCTGGAGATTTGGGACCCATGGGATGGGTACCATGCAGTATTACTTTAAAGGGTCTGCGTTGGCTCACGCAACCTCACCAAACCTCTCAGCCCCAAGAGTGTCCACCCTTATGTCTCAATCAGCTGTGGGTCTAGATATGGTCAATCCAGGTTGCATCACAGCCCCTGAACGAATTTTGTAAGAATTTCTCTCTCTTTCACTGTCTTTGTTTCACGGGTTTTGAAAAGTAATTTATTTTTATAATGGGGTTTAGCTGCTTTTCACGGCTGTGTTTAGGCCGCTTTACACCCCCTTGACTCACTTACAGAGAGATATCAATACATAGGTTTGAAGATTCTTACTAGTCAGATATATTCTTGTGCGGTGAATAGGGGGTGTTGAGGCCAGTTCACTGAGCAAGGAGTAGGTCTTGTCTACTACATATTGGGTTTATGGAACGGTATCGGAGCTAATTTGAAACCCTTGTTTTGTGCATCACCCCACCTCACGTTTCCCGTTCAGCAACCATAGTGTGTTTTCTAAACGTGTGACTCTGTTCTGTTTTGTAATTCAGTTCAAGTGTAGTGGTTTTTACATTCCCTCTATAAGTGATATCTTATGATCAGTGTCTTTTTCTGTGTGACTTATTTCACTTAGAATCGTCGTACCTAAATCCACTCATCGTGCTGCTACTAGCCTTATGACGTGGATTTCATGGCTGAGTGATATTCCATTGTACATGAGGACCAAAACTTCTTTATCCACTTTTCTCTTTCCTAGGATATTTAAGGTGTAATGAAGTGGGGGTTCTTGTCAACAGAGCAGCCCTAAACTTTGGGGTGCCTGTGTCGTGCTGATTTTTAGTTTTCCCAATTTATACGCCCATGAGTGGAAGTGCCCTATGCTCTCCAAGCTGTGTTTTTTAGATGTTTCAGGACACACCGTACACTTCTCCAGAGTGGCTGTTGGCAATTTACATCCCGCCCATCAGCGTAACAAGGCTCCCATTTCTCCATGGCCGGTCCTGCATTTCTGGTTTGGACACTTTTTTCCGCATGGCCCATTTGCCCGCTCGGAAGCGAGACTTCGTTGAAGCGCTGGTTTGCCTTTCCAGGTTGCTTGGTTGGCCAAAAAGGGTGTATGCGTTTTTTCCTGTATATATTCAGGAAAAAACGCATACGCCCTTTTTGGCCAAGGGCATCATTGTCCACGTTTTGCCGCTTTTCATGTGTTTTCAAGGCAATTCGAATCTACCTCCTGAAATCTGTTTCGTGCAATTCTGCGTTGCTTTCAAAGCCTCTTCGTTGCCTTCCCTCAATATATTTGTGTACGAGAGTTATCATTTATAACTCTGCAGGTTTGTGAATTGCAGTGCCCCTGAGCTCCATTTTTCAACTCGCTTTTCTGGGAGCTGGCCGCAAAAGTGCAGGATTGCTTCAGGCCCTTTTCTGGTTCTGGGGGGCAGGCTGAGCTTGTGGTTAATTCTTCTTCCTGATGGGAAAATAGAGTGACCTGTGCCTGTCCCAACCCCTAGAGCTAGTCTCTCATTGGTTCCCCCTCTTCCCGTTCATCCTCAGGACAAATTGCAACCTGTACGGAACAGGAGGTTAAAGGTGCTGATTCTCCAAGGAGGGAGATGGCTAGTAAAGCGGCTGGAATGGCGAACCCGAGCACAAGGAGATGAGAAATGAGGTGCGTTTTAGAATCCTTTCCCGATCACACGGTGTACCATCTTCTGGGTTTCTCATGCATGTTTTCGACGTAGGAAGATGCCCTTGAACCTGGAGATTTGGGACCCATGGGATGGGTACCATGCAGTATTACTTTAAAGGGTCTGCGTTGGCTCACGCAACCTCACCAAACCTCTCAGCCCCAAGAGTGTCCACCCTTATGTCTCAATCAGCTGTGGGTCTAGATATGGTCAATCCAGGTTGCATCACAGCCCCTGAACGAATTTTGTAAGAATTTCTCTCTCTTTCACTGTCTTTGTTTCACGGGTTTTGAAAAGTAATTTATTTTTATAATGGGGTTTAGCTGCTTTTCACGGCTGTGTTTAGGCCGCTTTACACCCCCTTGACTCACTTACAGAGAGATATCAATACATAGGTTTGAAGATTCTTACTAGTCAGATATATTCTTGTGCGGTGAATAGGGGGTGTTGAGGCCAGTTCACTGAGCAAGGAGTAGGTCTTGTCTACTACATATTGGGTTTATGGAACGGTATCGGAGCTAATTTGAAACCCTTGTTTTGTGCATCACCCCACCTCACCTTTCCCGTTCAGCAACCATAGTGTGTTTTCTAAACGTGTGACTCTGTTCTGTTTTGTAATTCAGTTCAAGTGTAGCGGTTTTTACATTCCCTCTATAAGTGATATCTTATGATCAGTGTCTTTTTCTGTGTGACTTATTTCACTTAGAATCGTCGTACCTAAATCCACTCATCGTGCTGCTACTAGCCTTATGACGTGGATTTCATGGCTGAGTGATATTCCATTGTACATGAGGACCAAAACTTCTTTATCCACTTTTCTCTTTCCTAGGATATTTAAGGTGTAATGAAGTGGGGGTTCTTGTCAACAGAGCAGCCCTAAACTTTGGGGTGCCTGTGTCGTGCTGATTTTTAGTTTTCCCAATTTATACGCCCATGAGTGGAAGTGCCCTATGCTCTCCAAGCTGTGTTTGTGAGATGTTTCAGGACACACCGTACACTTCTCCAGAGTGGCTGTTGGCAATTTACATCCCGCCCATCAGCGTAACAAGGCTCCCATTTCTCCATGGCCGGTCCTGCATTTCTGGTTTGGACACTTTTTTCCGCATGGCCCATTTGCCCGCTCGGAAGCGAGACTTCGTTGAAGCGCTGGTTTGCCTTTCCAGGTTGCTTGGTTGGCCAAAAAGGGTGTATGCGTTTTTTCCTGTATATATTCAGGAAAAAACGCATACGCCCTTTTTGGCCAAGGGCATCATTGTCCACGTTTTGCCGCTTTTCATGTGTTTTCAAGGCAATTCGAATCTACCTCCTGAAATCTGTTTCGTGCAATTCTGCGTTGCTTTCAAAGCCTCTTCGTTGCCTTCCCTCAATATATTTGTGTACGAGAGTTATCATTTATAACTCTGCAGGTTTGTGAATTGCAGTGCCCCTGAGCTCCATTTTTCCAGTCGCTTTTCTGGGAGCTGGCCGCAAAAGTGCAGGATTGCTTCAGGCCCTCTTCTGGTTCTGGGGGGCAGGCTGAGCTTGTGGTTAATTCTTCTTCCTGATGGGAAAATAGAGTGACCTGTGCCTGTCCCAACCCCTAGAGCTAGTCTCTCATTGGTTCCCCCTCTTCCCGTTCATCCTCAGGACAAATTGTAAACTGTACGGAACAGGAGGTTAAAGGTGCTGATTCTCCAAGGAGGGAGATGGCTAGTAAAGCGGCTGGAATGGCGAACCCGAGCACAAGGAGATGAGAAATGAGGTGCGTTTTAGAATCCTTTCCCGATCACACGGTGTACCATCTTCTGGGTTTCTCATGCATGTTTTCGACGTAGGAAGATGCCCTTGAACCTGGAGATTTGGGACCCATGGGATGGGTACCATGCAGTATTACTTTAAAGGGTCTGCGTTGGCTCACGCAACCTCACCAAACCTCTCAGCCCCAAGAGTGTCCACCCTTATGTCTCAATCAGCTGTGGGTCTAGATATGGTCAATCCAGGTTGCATCACAGCCCCTGAACAAATTTTGTAAGAATTTCTCTCTCTTTCACTGTCTTTGTTTCACGGGTTTTGAAAAGTAATTTCTTTTTATAATGGGGTTTAGCTGCTTTTCACGGCTGTGTTTAGGCCGCTTTACACCCCCTTGACTCACTTACAGAGAGATATCAATACATAGGTTTGAAGATTCTTACTAGTCAGATATATTCTTGTGCGGTGAATAGGGGGTGTTGAGGCCAGTTCACTGAGCAAGGAGTAGGTCTTGTCTACGACATATTGGGTTTATGGAACGGTATCGGAGCTAATTTGAAACCCTTGTTTTGTGCATCACCCCACCTCACCTTTCCCGTTCAGCAACCATAGTGTGTTTTCTAAACGTGTGACTCTGTTCTGTTTTGTAATTCAGTTCAAGTGTAGCGGTTTTTACATTCCCTCTATAAGTGATATCTTATGATCAGTGTCTTTTTCTGTGTGACTTATTTCACTTAGAATCGTCGTACCTAAAGCCACTCATCGTGCTGCTACTAGCCTTATGACGTGGATTTCATGGCTGAGTGATATTCCATTGTACATGAGGACCAAAACTTCTTTATCCACTTTTCTCTTTCCTAGGATATTTAAGGTGTAATGAAGTGGGGGTTCTTGTCAACAGAGCAGCCCTAAACTTTGGGGTGCCTGTGTCGTGCTGATTTTTAGTTTTCCCAATTTATACGCCCATGAGTGGAAGTGCCCTATGCTCTCCAAGCTGTGTTTTTTAGATGTTTCAGGACACACCGTACACTTCTCCAGAGTGGCTGTTGGCAATTTACATCCCGCCCATCAGCGTAACAAGGCTCCCATTTCTCCATGGCCGGTCCTGCATTTCTGGTTTGGACACTTTTTTCCGCATGGCCCATTTGCCCGCTCGGAAGCGAGACTTCGTTGAAGCGCTGGTTTGCCTTTCCAGGTTGCTTGGTTGGCCAAAAAGGGTGTATGCGTTTTTTCCTGTATATATTCAGGAAAAAACTCATACGCCCTTTTTGGCCAAGGGCATCATTGTCCACGTTTTGCCGCTTTTCATGTGTTTTCAAGGCAATTCGAATCTACCTCCTGAAATCTGTTTCGTGCAATTCTGCGTTGCTTTCAAAGCCTCTTCGTTGCCTTCCCTCAATATATTTGTGTACGAGAGTTATCATTTATAACTCTGCAGGTTTGTGAATTGCAGTGCCCCTGAGCTCCATTTTTCAACTCGCTTTTCTGGGAGCTGGCCGCAAAAGTGCAGGATTGCTTCAGGCCCTCTTCTGGTTCTGGGGGGCAGGCTGAGCTTGTGGTTAATTCTTCTTCCTGATGGGAAAATAGAGTGACCTGTGCCTGTCCCAACCCCTAGAGCTAGTCTCTCATTGGTTCCCCCTCTTCCCGTTCATCCTCAGGACAAATTGTAACCTGTACGGAACAGGAGGTTAAAGGTGCTGATTCTCCAAGGAGGGAGATGGCTAGTAAAGCGGCTGGAATGGCGAACCCGAGCACAAGGAGATGAGAAATGAGGTGCGTTTTAGAATCCTTTCCCGATCACACGGTGTACCATCTTCTGGGTTTCTCATGCATGTTTTCGACGTAGGAAGATGCCCTTGAACCTGGAGATTTGGGACCCATGGGATGGGTACCATGCAGTATTACTTTAAAGGGTCTGCGTTGGCTCACGCAACCTCACCAAACCTCTCAGCCCCAAGAGTGTCCACCCTTATGTCTCAATCACCTGTGGGTCTAGATATGGTCAATCCAGGTTGCATCACAGCCCCTGAACGAATTTTGTAAGAATTTCTCTCTCTTTCACTGTCTTTGTTTCACGGGTTTTGAAAAGTAATTTATTTTTATAATGGGGTTTAGCTGCTTTTCACGGCTGTGTTTAGGCCGCTTTACACCCCCTTGACTCACTTACAGAGAGATATCAATACATAGGTTTGAAGATTCTTACTAGTCAGATATATTCTTGTGCGGTGAATAGGGGGTGTTGAGGCCAGTTCACTGAGCAAGGAGTAGGTCTTGTCTACTACATATTGGGTTTATGGAACGGTATCGGAGCTAATTTGAAACCCTTGTTTTGTGCATCACCCCACCTCACCTTTCCCGTTCAGCAACCATAGTGTGTTTTCTAAACGTGTGACTCTGTTCTGTTTTGTAATTCAGTTCAAGTGTAGCGGTTTTTACATTCCCTCTATAAGTGATATCTTATGATCAGTGTCTTTTTCTGTGTGACTTATTTCACTTAGAATCGTCGTACCTAAATCCACTCATCGTGCTGCTACTAGCCTTATGACGTGGATTTCATGGCTGAGTGATATTCCATTGTACATGAGGACCAAAACTTCTTTATCCACTTTTCTCTTTCCTAGGATATTTAAGGTGTAATGAAGTGGGGGTTCTTGTCAACAGAGCAGCCCTAAACTTTGGGGTGCCTGTGTCGTGCTGATTTTTAGTTTTCCCAATTTATACGCCCATGAGTGGAAGTGCCCTATGCTCTCCAAGCTGTGTTTGTGAGATGTTTCAGGACACACCGTACACTTCTCCAGAGTGGCTGTTGGCAATTTACATCCCGCCCATCAGCGTAACAAGGCTCCCATTTCTCCATGGCCGGTCCTGCATTTCTGGTTTGGACACTTTTTTCCGCATGGCCCATTTGCCCGCTCGGAAGCGAGACTTCGTTGAAGCGCTGGTTTGCCTTTCCAGGTTGCTTGGTTGGCCAAAAAGGGTGTATGCGTTTTTTCCTGTATATATTCAGGAAAAAACGCATACGCCCTTTTTGGCCAAGGGCATCATTGTCCACGTTTTGCCGCTTTTCATGTGTTTTCAAGGCAATTCGAATCTACCTCCTGAAATCTGTTTCGTGCAATTCTGCGTTGCTTTCAAAGCCTCTTCGTTGCCTTCCCTCAATATATTTGTGTACGAGAGTTATCATTTATAACTCTGCAGGTTTGTGAATTGCAGTGCCCCTGAGCTCCATTTTTCCAGTCGCTTTTCTGGGAGCTGGCCGCAAAAGTGCAGGATTGCTTCAGGCCCTCTTCTGGTTCTGGGGGGCAGGCTGAGCTTGTGGTTAATTCTTCTTCCTGATGGGAAAATAGAGTGACCTGTGCCTGTCCCAACCCCTAGAGCTAGTCTCTCATTGGTTCCCCCTCTTCCCGTTCATCCTCAGGACAAATTGTAAACTGTACGGAACAGGAGGTTAAAGGTGCTGATTCTCCAAGGAGGGAGATGGCTAGTAAAGCGGCTGGAATGGCGAACCCGAGCACAAGGAGATGAGAAATGAGGTGCGTTTTAGAATCCTTTCCCGATCACACGGTGTACCATCTTCTGGGTTTCTCATGCATGTTTTCGACGTAGGAAGATGCCCTTGAACCTGGAGATTTGGGACCCATGGGATGGGTACCATGCAGTATTACTTTAAAGGGTCTGCGTTGGCTCACGCAACCTCACCAAACCTCTCAGCCCCAAGAGTGTCCACCCTTATGTCTCAATCAGCTGTGGGTCTAGATATGGTCAATCCAGGTTGCATCACAGCCCCTGAACAAATTTTGTAAGAATTTCTCTCTCTTTCACTGTCTTTGTTTCACGGGTTTTGAAAAGTAATTTCTTTTTATAATGGGGTTTAGCTGCTTTTCACGGCTGTGTTTAGGCCGCTTTACACCCCCTTGACTCACTTACAGAGAGATATCAATACATAGGTTTGAAGATTCTTACTAGTCAGATATATTCTTGTGCGGTGAATAAGGGGTGTTGAGGCCAGTTCACTGAGCAAGGAGTAGGTCTTGTCTACGACATATTGGGTTTATGGAACGGTATCGGAGCTAATTTGAAACCCTTGTTTTGTGCATCACCCCACCTCACCTTTCCCGTTCAGCAACCATAGTGTGTTTTCTAAACGTGTGACTCTGTTCTGTTTTGTAATTCAGTTCAAGTGTAGCGGTTTTTACATTCCCTCTATAAGTGATATCTTATGATCAGTGTCTTTTTCTGTGTGACTTATTTCACTTAGAATCGTCGTACCTAAAGCCACTCATCGTGCTGCTACTAGCCTTATGACGTGGATTTCATGGCTGAGTGATATTCCATTGTACATGAGGACCAAAACTTCTTTATCCACTTTTCTCTTTCCTAGGATATTTAAGGTGTAATGAAGTGGGGGTTCTTGTCAACAGAGCAGCCCTAAACTTTGGGGTGCCTGTGTCGTGCTGATTTTTAGTTTTCCCAATTTATACGCCCATGAGTGGAAGTGCCCTATGCTCTCCAAGCTGTGTTTTTTAGATGTTTCAGGACACACCGTACACTTCTCCAGAGTGGCTGTTGGCAATTTACATCCCGCCCATCAGCGTAACAAGGCTCCCATTTCTCCATGGCCGGTCCTGCATTTCTGGTTTGGACACTTTTTTCCGCATGGCCCATTTGCCCGCTCGGAAGCGAGACTTCGTTGAAGCGCTGGTTTGCCTTTCCAGGTTGCTTGGTTGGCCAAAAAGGGTGTATGCGTTTTTTCCTGTATATATTCAGGAAAAAACTCATACGCCCTTTTTGGCCAAGGGCATCATTGTCCACGTTTTGCCGCTTTTCATGTGTTTTCAAGGCAATTCGAATCTACCTCCTGAAATCTGTTTCGTGCAATTCTGCGTTGCTTTCAAAGCCTCTTCGTTGCCTTCCCTCAATATATTTGTGTACGAGAGTTATCATTTATAACTCTGCAGGTTTGTGAATTGCAGTGCCCCTGAGCTCCATTTTTCAACTCGCTTTTCTGGGAGCTGGCCGCAAAAGTGCAGGATTGCTTCAGGCCCTCTTCTGGTTCTGGGGGGCAGGCTGAGCTTGTGGTTAATTCTTCTTCCTGATGGGAAAATAGAGTGACCTGTGCCTGTCCCAACCCCTAGAGCTAGTCTCTCATTGGTTCCCCCTCTTCCCGTTCATCCTCAGGACAAATTGTAACCTGTACGGAACAGGAGGTTAAAGGTGCTGATTCTCCAAGGAGGGAGATGGCTAGTAAAGCGGCTGGAATGGCGAACCCGAGCACAAGGAGATGAGAAATGAGGTGCGTTTTAGAATCCTTTCCCGATCACACGGTGTACCATCTTCTGGGTTTCTCATGCATGTTTTCGACGTAGGAAGATGCCCTTGAACCTGGAGATTTGGGACCCATGGGATGGGTACCATGCAGTATTACTTTAAAGGGTCTGCGTTGGCTCACGCAACCTCACCAAACCTCTCAGCCCCAAGAGTGTCCACCCTTATGTCTCAATCACCTGTGGGTCTAGATATGGTCAATCCAGGTTGCATCACAGCCCCTGAACGAATTTTGTAAGAATTTCTCTCTCTTTCACTGTCTTTGTTTCACGGGTTTTGAAAAGTAATTTATTTTTATAATGGGGTTTAGCTGCTTTTCACGGCTGTGTTTAGGCCGCTTTACACCCCCTTGACTCACTTACAGAGAGATATCAATACATAGGTTTGAAGATTCTTACTAGTCAGATATATTCTTGTGCGGTGAATAGGGGGTGTTGAGTCCAGTTCACTGAGCAAGGAGTAGGTCTTGTCTACGACATATTGGGTTTATGGAACGGTATCGGAGCTAATTTGAAACCCTTGTTTTGTGCATCACCCCACCTCACCTTTCCCGTTCAGCAACCATAGTGTGTTTTCTAAACGTGTGACTCTGTTCTGTTTTGTAATTCAGTTCAAGTGTAGCGGTTTTTACATTCCCTCTATAAGTGATATCTTATGATCAGTGTCTTTTTCTGTGTGACTTATTTCACTTAGAATCGTCGTACCTAAAGCCACTCATCGTGCTGCTACTAGCCTTATGACGTGGATTTCATGGCTGAGTGATATTCCATTGTACATGAGGACCAAAACTTCTTTATCCACTTTTCTCTTTCCTAGGATATTTAAGGTGTAATGAAGTGGGGGTTCTTGTCAACAGAGCAGCCCTAAACTTTGGGGTGCCTGTGTCTTGCTGATTTTTAGTTTTCCCAATTTATACGCCCATGAGTGGAAGTGCCCTATGCTCTCCAAGCTGTGTTTTTTAGATGTTTCAGGACACACCGTACACTTCTCCAGAGTGGCTGTTGGCAATTTACATCCCGCCCATCAGCGTAATAAGGCTCCCATTTCTCCATGGCCGGTCCTGCATTTCTTGTTTGGACACTTTTTTCCGCATGGCCCATTTGCCCCCTCGGAAGCGAGACTTCGTTGAAGCGCTGATTTGCCTTTCCAGGTTGCTTGCTTGGCCAAAAAGGGTGTATGCGTTTTTTCCTGTATATATTCAGGAAAAAACGCATACGCCCTTTTTGGCCAAGGGCATCATTGTCCACGTTTTGCCGCTTTTCATGTGTTTTCAAGGCAATTCGAATCTACCTCCTGAAATCTGTTTCGTGCAATTCTGCGTTGCTTTCAAAGCCTGTTCGTGCTTTCCCTCAATATATTTGTGTACGAGAGTTATCATTTATAACTCTGCAGGTTTGTGAATTGCAGTGCCCCTGAGCTCCATTTTTCAACTCGCTTTTCTGGGAGCTGGCCGCAAAAGTGCAGGATTGCTTCAGGCCCTCTTCTGGTTCTGGGGGGCAGGCTGAGCTTGTGGTTAATTCTTCTTCCTGATGGGAAAATAGAGTGACCTGTGCCTGTCCCAACCCCTAGAGCTAGTCTCTCATTGGTTCCCCCTCTTCCCGTTCATCCTCAGGACAAATTGCAACCTGTACGGAACAGGAGGTTAAAGGTGCTGATTCTCCAAGGAGGGAGATGGCTAGTAAAGCGGCTGGAATGGCGAACCCGAGCACAAGGAGATGAGAAATGAGGTGCGTTTTAGAATCCTTTCCCGATCACACGGTGTACCATCTTCTGGGGTTCTCATGCATGTTTTCGACGTAGGAAGATGCCCTTGAACCTGGAGATTTGGGACCCATGGGATGGGTACCATGCAGTATTACTTTAAAGGGTCTGCGTTGGCTCACGCAACCTCACCAAACCTCTCAGCCCCAAGAGTGTCCACCCTTATGTCTCAATCAGCTGTGGGTCTAGATATGGTCAATCCAGGTTGCATCACAGCCCCTGAACGAATTTTGTAAGAATTTCTCTCTCTTTCACTGTCTTTGTTTCACGGGTTTTGAAAAGTAATTTATTTTTATAATGGGGTTTAGCTGCTTTTCACGGCTGTGTTTAGGCCGCTTTACACCCCCTTGACTCACTTACAGAGAGATATCAATACATAGGTTTGAAGATTCTTACTAGTCAGATATATTCTTGTGCGGTGAATAGGGGGTGTTGAGTCCAGTTCACTGAGCAAGGAGTAGGTCTTGTCTACGACATATTGGGTTTATGGAACGGTATCGGAGCTAATTTGAAACCCTTGTTTTGTGCATCACCCCACCTCACCTTTCCCGTTCAGCAACCATAGTGTGTTTTCTAAACGTGTGACTCTGTTCTGTTTTGTAATTCAGTTCAAGTGTAGCGGTTTTTACATTCCCTCTATAAGTGATATCTTATGATCAGTGTCTTTTTCTGTGACTTATTTCACTTAGAATCGTCGTACCTAAATCCACTCATCGTGCTGCTACTAGCCTTATGACGTGGATTTCATGGCTGAGTGATATTCCATTGTACATGAGGACCAAAACTTCTTTATCCACTTTTCTCTTTCCTAGGATATTTAAGGTGTAATGAAGTGGGGGTTCTTGTCAACAGAGCAGCCCTAAACTTTGGGGTGCCTGTGTCGTGCTGATTTTTAGTTTTCCCAATTTATACGCCCATGAGTGGAAGTGCCCTATGCTCTCCAAGCTGTGTTTTTTAGATGTTTCAGGACACACCGTACACTTCTCCAGAGTGGCTGTTGGCAATTTACATCCCGCCCATCAGCGTAACAAGGCTCCCATTTCTCCATGGCCGGTCCTGCATTTCTGGTTTGGACACTTTTTTCCGCATGGCCCATTTGCCCGCTCGGAAGCGAGACTTCGTTGAAGCGCTGGTTTGCCTTTCCAGGTTGCTTGGTTGGCCAAAAAGGGTGTATGCGTTTTTTCCTGTATATATTCAGGAAAAAACGCATACGCCCTTTTTGGCCAAGGGCATCATTGTCCACGTTTTGCCGCTTTTCATGTGTTTTCAAGGCAATTCGAATCTACCTCCTGAAATCTGTTTCGTGCAATTCTGCGTTGCTTTCAAAGCCTCTTCGTTGCCTTCCCTCAATATATTTGTGTACGAGAGTTATCATTTATAACTCTGCAGGTTTGTGAATTGCAGTGCCCCTGAGCTCCATTTTTCAACTCACTTTTCTGGGAGCTGGCCGCAAAAGTGCAGGATTGCTTCAGGCCCTCTTCTGGTTCTGGGGGGCAGGCTGAGCTTGTGGTTAATTCTTCTTCCTGATGGGAAAATAGAGTGACCTGTGCCTGTACCAACCCCTAGAGCTAGTCTCTCATTGGTTCCCCCTCTTCCCGTTCATCCTCAGGACAAATTGTAAACTGTACGGAACAGGAGGTTAAAGGTGCTGATTCTCCAAGGAGGGAGATGGCTAGTAAAGCGGCTGGAATGGCGAACCCAAGCACAAGGAGATGAGAAATGAGGTGCGTTTTAGAATCCTTTCCCGATCACACGGTGTACCATCTTCTGGGGTTCTCATGCATGTTTTCGACGTAGGAAGATGCCCTTGAACCTGGAGATTTGGGACCCATGGGATGGGTACCATGCAGTATTACTTTAAAGGGTCTGCGTTGGCTCACGCAACCTCACCAAACCTCTCAGCCCCAAGAGTGTCCACCCTTATGTCTCAATCAGCTGTGGGTCTAGATATGGTCAATCCAGGTTGCATCACAGCCCCTGAACGAATTTTGTAAGAATTTCTCTCTCTTTCACTGTCTTTGTTTCACGGGTTTTGAAAAGTAATTTATTTTTATAATGGGGTTTAGCTGCTTTTCATGGCTGTGTTTAGGCCTCTTTACACCCCCTTGACTCACTTACAGAGAGATATCAATACATAGGTTTGAAGATTCTTACTAGTCAGATATATTCTTGTGCGGTGAATAGGGGGTGTTGAGGCCAGTTCACTGAGCAAGGAGTAGGTCTTGTCTACTACATATTGGGTTTATGGAACGGTATCGGAGCTAATTTGAAACCCTTGTTTTGTGCATCACCCCACCTCACGTTTCCCGTTCAGCAACGATAGTGTGTTTTCTAAACGTGTGACTCTGTTCTGTTTTGTAATTCAGTTCAACTGGAGCGGTTTTTACATTCCCTCTATAAGTGATATCTTATGATCAGTGTCTTTTTCTGTGTGACTTATTTCACTTAGAATCGTCGTACCTAAATCCACTCATCGTGCTGCTACTAGCCTTATGACGTGGATTTCATGGCTGAGTGATATTCCATTGTACATGAGGACCAAAACTTCTTTATCCACTTTTCTCTTTCCTAGGATATTTAAGGTGTAATGAAGTGGGGGTTCTTGTCAACAGAGCAGCCCTAAACTTTGGGGTGCCTGTGTCGTGCTGATTTTTAGTTTTCCCAATTTATACGCCCATGAGTGGAAGTGCCCTATGCTCTCCAAGCTGTGTTTTTTAGATGTTTCAGGACACACCATACACTTCTCCAGAGTGGCTGTTGGCAATTTACATCCCGCCCATCAGCGTAACAAGGCTCCCATTTCTCCATGGCCGGTCCTGCATTTCTGGTTTGGACACTTTTTTCCGCATGGCCCATTTGCCCGCTCGGAAGCGAGACTTCGTTGAAGCGCTGGTTTGCCTTTCCAGGTTGCTTGGTTGGCCAAAAAGGGTGTATGCGTTTTTTCCTGTATATATTCAGGAAAAAACTCATACGCCCTTTTTGGCCAAGGGCATCATTGTCCACGTTTTGCCGCTTTTCATGTGTTTTCAAGGCAATTCGAATCTACCTCCTGAAATCTGTTTCTTGCAATTCTGCGTTGCTTTCAAAGCCTCTTCGTTGCCTTCCCTCAATATATTTGTGTACGAGAGTTATCATTTATAACTCTGCAGGTTTGTGAATTGCAGTGCCCCTGAGCTCCATTTTTCAACTCGCTTTTCTGGGAGCTGGCCGCAAAAGTGCAGGATTGCTTCAGGCCCTCTTCTGGTTCTGGGGGGCAGGCTGAGCTTGTGGTTAATTCTTCTTCCTGATGGGAAAATAGAGTGACCTGTGCCTGTCCCAACCCCTAGAGCTAGTCTCTCATTGGTTCCCCCTCTTCCCGTTCATCCTCAGGACAAATTGTAACCTGTACGGAACAGGAGGTTAAAGGTGCTGATTCTCCAAGGAGGGAGATGGCTAGTAAAGCGGCTGGAATGGCGAACCCGAGCACAAGGAGATGAGAAATGAGGTGCGTTTTAGAATCCTTTCCCGATCACACGGTGTACCATCTTCTGGGTTTCTCATGCATGTTTTCGACGTAGGAAGATGCCCTTGAACCTGGAGATTTGGGACCCATGGGATGGGTACCATGCAGTATTACTTTAAAGGGTCTGCGTTGGCTCACGCAACCTCACCAAACCTCTCAGCCCCAAGAGTGTCCACCCTTATGTCTCAATCAGCTGTGGGTCTAGATATGGTCAATCCAGGTTGCATCACAGCCCCTGAACGAATTTTGTAAGAATTTCTCTCTCTTTCACTGTCTTTGTTTCACGGGATTTGAAAAGTAATTTATTTTTATAATGGGGTTTAGCTGCTTTTCACGGCTGTGTTTAGGCCGCTTTACACCCCCTTGACTCACTTACAGAGAGATATCAATACATAGGTTTGAAGATTCTTACTAGTCAGATATATTCTTGTGCGGTGAATAGGGGGTGTTGAGTCCAGTTCACTGAGCAAGGAGTAGGTCTTGTCTACGACATATTGGGTTTATGGAACGGTATCGGAGCTAATTTGAAACCCTTGTTTTGTGCATCACCCCACCTCACCTTTCCCGTTCAGCAACCATAGTGTGTTTTCTAAACGTGTGACTCTGTTCTGTTTTGTAATTCAGTTCAAGTGTAGCGGTTTTTACATTCCCTCTATAAGTGATATCTTATGATCAGTGTCTTTTTCTGTGTGACTTATTTCACTTAGAATCGTCGTACCTAAAGCCACTCATCGTGCTGCTACTAGCCTTATGACGTGGATTTCATGGCTGAGTGATATTCCATTGTACATGAGGACCAAAACTTCTTTATCCACTTTTCTCTTTCCTAGGATATTTAAGGTGTAATGAAGTGGGGGTTCTTGTCAACAGAGCAGCCCTAAACTTTGGGGTGCCTGTGTCGTGCTGATTTTTAGTTTTCCCAATTTATACGCCCATGAGTGGAAGTGCCCTATGCTCTCCAAGCTGTGTTTTTTAGATGTTTCAGGACACACCGTACACTTCTCCAGAGTGGCTGTTGGCAATTTACATCCCGCCCATCAGCGTAACAAGGCTCCCATTTCTCCATGGCCGGTCCTGCATTTCTGGTTTGGACACTTTTTTCCGCATGGCCCATTTGCCCGCTCGGAAGCGAGACTTCGTTGAAGCGCTGGTTTGCCTTTCCAGGTTGCTTGGTTGGCCAAAAAGGGTGTATGCGTTTTTTCCTGTATATATTCAGGAAAAAACTCATACGCCCTTTTTGGCCAAGGGCATCATTGTCCACGTTTTGCCGCTTTTCATGTGTTTTCAAGGCAATTCGAATCTACCTCCTGAAATCTGTTTCGTGCAATTCTGCGTTGCTTTCAAAGCCTCTTCGTTGCCTTCCCTCAATATATTTGTGTACGAGAGTTATCATTTATAACTCTGCAGGTTTGTGAATTGCAGTGCCCCTGAGCTCCATTTTTCAACTCGCTTTTCTGGGAGCTGGCCGCAAAAGTGCAGGATTGCTTCAGGCCCTCTTCTGGTTCTGGGGGGCAGGCTGAGCTTGTGGTTAATTCTTCTTCCTGATGGGAAAATAGAGTGACCTGTGCCTGTCCCAACCCCTAGAGCTAGTCTCTCATTGGTTCCCCCTCTTCCCGTTCATCCTCAGGACAAATTGTAACCTGTACGGAACAGGAGGTTAAAGGTGCTGATTCTCCAAGGAGGGAGATGGCTAGTAAAGCGGCTGGAATGGCGAACCCGAGCACAAGGAGATGAGAAATGAGGTGCGTTTTAGAATCCTTTCCCGATCACACGGTGTACCATCTTCTGGGTTTCTCATGCATGTTTTCGACGTAGGAAGATGCCCTTGAACCTGGAGATTTGGGACCCATGGGATGGGTACCATGCAGTATTACTTTAAAGGGTCTGCGTTGGCTCACGCAACCTCACCAAACCTCTCAGCCCCAAGAGTGTCCACCCTTATGTCTCAATCACCTGTGGGTCTAGATATGGTCAATCCAGGTTGCATCACAGCCCCTGAACGAATTTTGTAAGAATTTCTCTCTCTTTCACTGTCTTTGTTTCACGGGTTTTGAAAAGTAATTTATTTTTATAATGGGGTTTAGCTGCTTTTCACGGCTGTGTTTAGGCCGCTTTACACCCCCTTGACTCACTTACAGAGAGATATCAATACATAGGTTTGAAGATTCTTACTAGTCAGATATATTCTTGTGCGGTGAATAGGGGGTGTTGAGTCCAGTTCACTGAGCAAGGAGTAGGTCTTGTCTACGACATATTGGGTTTATGGAACGGTATCGGAGCTAATTTGAAACCCTTGTTTTGTGCATCACCCCACCTCACCTTTCCCGTTCAGCAACCATAGTGTGTTTTCTAAACGTGTGACTCTGTTTTGTTTTGTAATTCAGTTCAAGTGTAGCGGTTTTTACATTCCCTCTATAAGTGATATCTTATGATCAGTGTCTTTTTCTGTGTGACTTATTTCACTTAGAATCGTCGTACCTAAAGCCACTCATCGTGCTGCTACTAGCCTTATGACGTGGATTTCATGGCTGAGTGATATTCCATTGTACATGAGGACCAAAACTTCTTTATCCACTTTTCTCTTTCCTAGGATATTTAAGGTGTAATGAAGTGGGGGTTCTTGTCAACAGAGCAGCCCTAAACTTTGGGGTGCCTGTGTCTTGCTGATTTTTAGTTTTCCCAATTTATACGCCCATGAGTGGAAGTGCCCTATGCTCTCCAAGCTGTGTTTTTTAGATGTTTCAGGACACACCGTACACTTCTCCAGAGTGGCTGTTGGCAATTTACATCCCGCCCATCAGCGTAATAAGGCTCCCATTTCTCCATGGCCGGTCCTGCATTTCTTGTTTGGACACTTTTTTCCGCATGGCCCATTTGCCCCCTCGGAAGCGAGACTTCGTTGAAGCGCTGATTTGCCTTTCCAGGTTGCTTGCTTGGCCAAAAAGGGTGTATGCGTTTTTTCCTGTATATATTCAGGAAAAAACGCATACGCCCTTTTTGGCCAAGGGCATCATTGTCCACGTTTTGCCGCTTTTCATGTGTTTTCAAGGCAATTCGAATCTACCTCCTGAAATCTGTTTCGTGCAATTCTGCGTTGCTTTCAAAGCCTGTTCGTGCTTTCCCTCAATATATTTGTGTACGAGAGTTATCATTTATAACTCTGCAGGTTTGTGAATTGCAGTGCCCCTGAGCTCCATTTTTCAACTCGCTTTTCTGGGAGCTGGCCGCAAAAGTGCAGGATTGCTTCAGGCCCTCTTCTGGTTCTGGGGGGCAGGCTGAGCTTGTGGTTAATTCTTCTTCCTGATGGGAAAATAGAGTGACCTGTGCCTGTCCCAACCCCTAGAGCTAGTCTCTCATTGGTTCCCCCTCTTCCCGTTCATCCTCAGGACAAATTGCAACCTGTACGGAACAGGAGGTTAAAGGTGCTGATTCTCCAAGGAGGGAGATGGCTAGTAAAGCGGCTGGAATGGCGAACCCGAGCACAAGGAGATGAGAAATGAGGTGCGTTTTAGAATCCTTTCCCGATCACACGGTGTACCATCTTCTGGGGTTCTCATGCATGTTTTCGACGTAGGAAGATGCCCTTGAACCTGGAGATTTGGGACCCATGGGATGGGTACCATGCAGTATTACTTTAAAGGGTCTGCGTTGGCTCACGCAACCTCACCAAACCTCTCAGCCCCAAGAGTGTCCACCCTTATGTCTCAATCAGCTGTGGGTCTAGATATGGTCAATCCAGGTTGCATCACAGCCCCTGAACGAATTTTGTAAGAATTTCTCTCTCTTTCACTGTCTTTGTTTCACGGGTTTTGAAAAGTAATTTATTTTTATAATGGGGTTTAGCTGCTTTTCACGGCTGTGTTTAGGCCGCTTTACACCCCCTTGACTCACTTACAGAGAGATATCAATACATAGGTTTGAAGATTCTTACTAGTCAGATATATTCTTGTGCGGTGAATAGGGGGTGTTGAGTCCAGTTCACTGAGCAAGGAGTAGGTCTTGTCTACGACATATTGGGTTTATGGAACGGTATCGGAGCTAATTTGAAACCCTTGTTTTGTGCATCACCCCACCTCACCTTTCCCGTTCAGCAACCATAGTGTGTTTTCTAAACGTGTGACTCTGTTCTGTTTTGTAATTCAGTTCAAGTGTAGCGGTTTTTACATTCCCTCTATAAGTGATATCTTATGATCAGTGTCTTTTTCTGTGACTTATTTCACTTAGAATCGTCGTACCTAAATCCACTCATCGTGCTGCTACTAGCCTTATGACGTGGATTTCATGGCTGAGTGATATTCCATTGTACATGAGGACCAAAACTTCTTTATCCACTTTTCTCTTTCCTAGGATATTTAAGGTGTAATGAAGTGGGGGTTCTTGTCAACAGAGCAGCCCTAAACTTTGGGGTGCCTGTGTCGTGCTGATTTTTAGTTTTCCCAATTTATACGCCCATGAGTGGAAGTGCCCTATGCTCTCCAAGCTGTGTTTTTTAGATGTTTCAGGACACACCGTACACTTCTCCAGAGTGGCTGTTGGCAATTTACATCCCGCCCATCAGCGTAACAAGGCTCCCATTTCTCCATGGCCGGTCCTGCATTTCTGGTTTGGACACTTTTTTCCGCATGGCCCATTTGCCCGCTCGGAAGCGAGACTTCGTTGAAGCGCTGGTTTGCCTTTCCAGGTTGCTTGGTTGGCCAAAAAGGGTGTATGCGTTTTTTCCTGTATATATTCAGGAAAAAACGCATACGCCCTTTTTGGCCAAGGGCATCATTGTCCACGTTTTGCCGCTTTTCATGTGTTTTCAAGGCAATTCGAATCTACCTCCTGAAATCTGTTTCGTGCAATTCTGCGTTGCTTTCAAAGCCTCTTCGTTGCCTTCCCTCAATATATTTGTGTACGAGAGTTATCATTTATAACTCTGCAGGTTTGTGAATTGCAGTGCCCCTGAGCTCCATTTTTCAACTCGCTTTTCTGGGAGCTGGCCGCAAAAGTGCAGGATTGCTTCAGGCCCTCTTCTGGTTCTGGGGGGCAGGCTGAGCTTGTGGTTAATTCTTCTTCCTGATGGGAAAATAGAGTGACCTGTGCCTGTACCAACCCCTAGAGCTAGTCTCTCATTGGTTCCCCCTCTTCCCGTTCATCCTCAGGACAAATTGTAAACTGTACGGAACAGGAGGTTAAAGGTGCTGATTCTCCAAGGAGGGAGATGGCTAGTAAAGCGGCTGGAATGGCGAACCCAAGCACAAGGAGATGAGAAATGAGGTGCGTTTTAGAATCCTTTCCCGATCACACGGTGTACCATCTTCTGGGGTTCTCATGCATGTTTTCGACGTAGGAAGATGCCCTTGAACCTGGAGATTTGGGACCCATGGGATGGGTACCATGCAGTATTACTTTAAAGGGTCTGCGTTGGCTCACGCAACCTCACCAAACCTCTCAGCCCCAAGAGTGTCCACCCTTATGTCTCAATCAGCTGTGGGTCTAGATATGGTCAATCCAGGTTGCATCACAGCCCCTGAACGAATTTTGTAAGAATTTCTCTCTCTTTCACTGTCTTTGTTTCACGGGTTTTGAAAAGTAATTTATTTTTATAATGGGGTTTAGCTGCTTTTCATGGCTGTGTTTAGGCCTCTTTACACCCCCTTGACTCACTTACAGAGAGATATCAATACATAGGTTTGAAGATTCTTACTAGTCAGATATATTCTTGTGCGGTGAATAGGGGGTGTTGAGGCCAGTTCACTGAGCAAGGAGTAGGTCTTGTCTACTACATATTGGGTTTATGGAACGGTATCGGAGCTAATTTGAAACCCTTGTTTTGTGCATCACCCCACCTCACGTTTCCCGTTCAGCAACCATAGTGTGTTTTCTAAACGTGTGACTCTGTTCTGTTTTGTAATTCAGTTCAAGTGGAGCGGTTTTTACATTCCCTCTATAAGTGATATCTTATGATCAGTGTCTTTTTCTGTGTGACTTATTTCACTTAGAATCGTCGTACCTAAATCCACTCATCGTGCTGCTACTAGCCTTATGACGTGGATTTCATGGCTGAGTGATATTCCATTGTACATGAGGACCAAAACTTCTTTATCCACTTTTCTCTTTCCTAGGATATTTAAGGTGTAATGAAGTGGGGGTTCTTGTCAACAGAGCAGCCCTAAACTTTGGGGTGCCTGTGTCGTGCTGATTTTTAGTTTTCCCAATTTATACGCCCATGAGTGGAAGTGCCCTATGCTCTCCAAGCTGTGTTTTTTAGATGTTTCAGGACACACCGTACACTTCTCCAGAGTGGCTGTTGGCAATTTACATCCCGCCCATCAGCGTAACAAGGCTCCCATTTCTCCATGGCCGGTCCTGCATTTCTGGTTTGGACACTTTTTTCCGCATGGCCCATTTGCCCGCTCGGAAGCGAGACTTCGTTGAAGCGCTGGTTTGCCTTTCCAGGTTGCTTGGTTGGCCAAAAAGGGTGTATGCGTTTTTTCCTGTATATATTCAGGAAAAAACTCATACGCCCTTTTTGGCCAAGGGCATCATTGTCCACGTTTTGCCGCTTTTCATGTGTTTTCAAGGCAATTCGAATCTACCTCCTGAAATCTGTTTCGTGCAATTCTGCGTTGCTTTCAAAGCCTCTTCGTTGCCTTCCCTCAATATATTTGTGTACGAGAGTTATCATTTATAACTCTGCAGGTTTGTGAATTGCAGTGCCCCTGAGCTCCATTTTTCAACTCGCTTTTCTGGGAGCTGGCCGCAAAAGTGCAGGATTGCTTCAGGCCCTCTTCTGGTTCTGGGGGGCAGGCTGAGCTTGTGGTTAATTCTTCTTTCTGATGGGAAAATAGAGTGACCTGTGCCTGTCCCAACCCCTAGAGCTAGTCTCTCATTGGTTCCCCCTCTTCCCGTTCATCCTCAGGACAAATTGTAACCTGTACGGAACAGGAGGTTAAAGGTGCTGATTCTCCAAGGAGGGAGATGGCTAGTAAAGCGGCTGGAATGGCGAACCCGAGCACAAGGAGATGAGAAATGAGGTGCGTTTTAGAATCCTTTCCCGATCACACGGTGTACCATCTTCTGGGTTTCTCATGCATGTTTTCGACGTAGGAAGATGCCCTTGAACCTGGAGATTTGGGACCCATGGGATGGGTACCATGCAGTATTACTTTAAAGGGTCTGCGTTGGCTCACGCAACCTCACCAAACCTCTCAGCCCCAAGAGTGTCCACCCTTATGTCTCAATCAGCTGTGGGTCTAGATATGGTCAATCCAGGTTGCATCACAGCCCCTGAACGAATTTTGTAAGAATTTCTCTCTCTTTCACTGTCTTTGTTTCACGGGATTTGAAAAGTAATTTATTTTTATAATGGGGTTTAGCTGCTTTTCACGGCTGTGTTTAGGCCGCTTTACACCCCCTTGACTCACTTACAGAGAGATATCAATACATAGGTTTGAAGATTCTTACTAGTCAGATATATTCTTGTGCGGTGAATAGGGGGTGTTGTGTCCAGTTCACTGAGCAAGGAGTAGGTCTTGTCTACGACATATTGGGTTTATGGAACGGTATCGGAGCTAATTTGAAACCCTTGTTTTGTGCATCACCCCACCTCACCTTTCCCGTTCAGCAACCATAGTGTGTTTTCTAAACGTGTGACTCTGTTCTGTTTTGTAATTCAGTTCAAGTGTAGCGGTTTTTATATTCCCTCTATAAGTGATATCTTATGATCAGTGTCTTTTTCTGTGTGACTTATTTCACTTAGAATCGTCGTACCTAAAGCCACTCATCGTGCTGCTACTAGCCTTATGACGTGGATTTCATGGCTGAGTGATATTCCATTGTACATGAGGACCAAAACTTCTTTATCCACTTTTCTCTTTCCTAGGATATTTAAGGTGTAATGAAGTGGGGGTTCTTGTCAACAGAGCAGCCCTAAACTTTGGGGTGCCTGTGTCGTGCTGATTTTTAGTTTTCCCAATTTATACGCCCATGAGTGGAAGTGCCCTATGCTCTCCAAGCTGTGTTTTTTAGATGTTTCAGGACACACCGTACACTTCTCCAGAGTGGCTGTTGGCAATTTACATCCCGCCCATCAGCGTAACAAGGCTCCCATTTCTCCATGGCCGGTCCTGCATTTCTGGTTTGGACACTTTTTTCCGCATGGCCCATTTGCCCGCTCGGAAGCGAGACTTCGTTGAAGCGCTGGTTTGCCTTTCCAGGTTGCTTGGTTGGCCAAAAAGGGTGTATGCGTTTTTTCCTGTATATATTCAGGAAAAAACGCATACGCCCTTTTTGGCCAAGGGCATCATTGTCCACGTTTTGCCGCTTTTCATGTGTTTTCAAGGCAATTCGAATCTACCTCCTGAAATCTGTTTCGTGCAATTCTGCGTTGCTTTCAAAGCCTCTTCGTTGCCTTGCCTCAATATATTTGTGTACGAGAGTTATCATTTATAACTCTGCAGGTTTGTGAATTGCAGTGCCCCTGAGCTCCATTTTTCAACTCGCTTTTCTGGGAGCTGGCCGCAAAAGTGCAGGATTGCTTCAGGCCCTCTTCTGGTTCTGGGGGGCAGGCTGAGCTTGTGGTTAATTCTTCTTCCTGATGGGAAAATAGAGTGACCTGTGCCTGTCCCAACCCCTAGAGCTAGTCTCTCATTGGTTCCCCCTCTTCCCGTTCATCCTCAGGACAAATTGTAAACTGTACGGAACAGGAGGTTAAAGGTGCTGATTCTCCAAGGAGGGAGATGGCTAGTAAAGCGGCTGGAATGGCGAACCCAAGCACAAGGAGATGAGAAATGAGGTGCGTTTTAGAATCCTTTCCCGATCACACGGTGTACCATCTTCTGGGATTCTCATGCATGTTTTCGACGTAGGAAGATGCCCTTGAACCTGGAGATTTGGGACCCATGGGATGGGTACCATGCAGTATTACTTTAAAGGGTCTGCGTTGGCTCACGCAACCTCACCAAACCTCTCAGCCCCAAGAGTGTCCACCCTTATGTCTCAATCAGCTGTGGGTCTAGATATGGTCAATCCAGGTTGCATCACAGCCCCTGAACGAATTTTGTAAGAATTTCTCTCTCTTTCACTGTCTTTGTTTCACGGGTTTTGAAAAGTAATTTATTTTTATAATGGCGTTTAGCTGCTTTTCATGGCTGTGTTTAGGCCTCTTTACACCCCCTTGACTCACTTACAGAGAGATATCAATACATAGGTTTGAAGATTCTTACTAGTCAGATATATTCTTGTGCGGTGAATAGGGGGTGTTGAGGCCAGTTCACTGAGCAAGGAGTAGGTCTTGTCTACTACATATTGGGTTTATGGAACGGTATCGGAGCTAATTTGAAACCCTTGTTTTGTGCATCACCCCACCTCACGTTTCCCGTTCAGCAACCATAGTGTGTTTTCTAAACGTGTGACTCTGTTCTGTTTTGTAATTCAGTTCAAGTGGAGCGGTTTTTACATTCCCTCTATAAGTGATATCTTATGATCAGTGTCTTTTTCTGTGTGACTTATTTCACTTAGAATCGTCGTACCTAAATCCACTCATCGTGCTGCTACTAGCCTTATGACGTGGATTTCATGGCTGAGTGATATTCCATTGTACATGAGGACCAAAACTTCTTTATCCACTTTTCTCTTTCCTAGGATATTTAAGGTGTAATGAAGTGGGGGTTCTTGTCAACAGAGCAGCCCTAAACTTTGGGGTGCCTGTGTCGTGCTGATTTTTAGTTTTCCCAATTTATACGCCCATGAGTGGAAGTGCCCTATGCTCTCCAAGCTGTGTTTTTTAGATGTTTCAGGACACACCGTACACTTCTCCAGAGTGGCTGTTGGCAATTTACATCCCGCCCATCAGCGTAACAAGGCTCCCATTTCTCCATGGCCGGTCCTGCATTTCTGGTTTGGACACTTTTTTCCGCATGGCCCATTTGCCCGCTCGGAAGCGAGACTTCGTTGAAGCGCTGGTTTGCCTTTCCAGGTTGCTTGGTTGGCCAAAAAGGGTGTATGCGTTTTTTCCTGTATATATTCAGGAAAAAACGCATACGCCCTTTTTGGCCAAGGGCATCATTGTCCACGTTTTGCCGCTTTTCATGTGTTTTCAAGGCAATTCGAATCTACCTCCTGAAATCTGTTTCGTGCAATTCTGCGTTGCTTTCAAAGCCTCTTCGTTGCCTTCCCTCAATATATTTGTGTACGAGAGTTATCATTTATAACTCTGCAGGTTTGTGAATTGCAGTGCCCCTGAGCTCCATTTTTCAACTCGCTTTTCTGGGAGCTGGCCGCAAAAGTGCAGGATTGCTTCAGGCCCTCTTCTGGTTCTGGGGGGCAGGCTGAGCTTGTGGTTAATTCTTCTTCCTGATGGGAAAATAGAGTGACCTGTGCCTGTCCCAACCCCTAGAGCTAGTCTCTCATTGGTTCCCCCTCTTCCCGTTCATCCTCAGGACAAATTGTAACCTGTACGGAACAGGAGGTTAAAGGTGCTGATTCTCCAAGGAGGGAGATGGCTAGTAAAGCGGCTGGAATGGCGAACCCGAGCACAAGGAGATGAGAAATGAGGTGCGTTTTAGAATCCTTTCCCGATCACACGGTGTACCATCTTCTGGGTTTCTCATGCATGTTTTCGACGTAGGAAGATGCCCTTGAACCTGGAGATTTGGGACCCATGGGATGGGTACCATGCAGTATTACTTTAAAGGGTCTGCGTTGGCTCACGCAACCTCACCAAACCTCTCAGCCCCAAGAGTGTCCACCCTTATGTCTCAATCAGCTGTGGGTCTAGATATGGTCAATCCAGGTTGCATCACAGCCCCTGAACGAATTTTGTAAGAATTTCTCTCTCTTTCACTGTCTTTGTTTCACGGGTTTTGAAAAGTAATTTATTTTTATAATGGGGTTTAGCTGCTTTTCACGGCTGTGTTTAGGCCGCTTTACACCCCCTTGACTCACTTACAGAGAGATATCAATACATAGGTTTGAAGATTCTTACTAGTCAGATATATTCTTGTGCGGTGAATAGGGGGTGTTGTGTCCAGTTCACTGAGCAAGGAGTAGGTCTTGTCTACGACATATTGGGTTTATGGAACGGTATCGGAGCTAATTTGAAACCCTTGTTTTGTGCATCACCCCACCTCACCTTTCCCGTTCAGCAACCATAGTGTGTTTTCTAAACGTGTGACTCTGTTCTGTTTTGTAATTCAGTTCAAGTGTAGCGGTTTTTACATTCCCTCTATAAGTGATATCTTATGATCAGTGTCTTTTTCTGTGTGACTTATTTCACTTAGAATCGTCGTACCTAAAGCCACTCATCGTGCTGCTACTAGCCTTATGACGTGGATTTCATGGCTGAGTGATATTCCATTGTACATGAGGACCAAAACTTCTTTATCCACTTTTCTCTTTCCTAGGATATTTAAGGTGTAATGAAGTGGGGGTTCTTGTCAACAGAGCAGCCCTAAACTTTAGGGTGCCTGTGTCTTGCTGATTTTTAGTTTTCCCAATTTATACGCCCATGAGTGGAAGTGCCCTATGCTCTGCAAGCTGTGTTTTTTAGATGTTTCAGGACACACCGTACACTTCTCCAGAGTGGCTGTTGGCAATTTACATCCCCCCCATCAGCGTAATAAGGCTCCCATTTCTCCATGGCCGGTCCTGCATTTCTGGTTTGGACACTTTTTTCCGCATGGCCCATTTGCCCCCTCGGAAGCGAGACTTCGTTGAAGCGCTGATTTGCCTTTCCAGGTTGCTTGGTTGGCCAAAAAGGGTGTATGCGTTTTTTCCTGTATATATTCAGGAAAAAACGCATACGCCCTTTTTGGCCAAGGGCATCATTGTCCACGTTTTGCCGCTTTTCATGTGTTTTCAAGGCAATTCGAATCTACCTCCTGAAATCTGTTTCGTGCAATTCTGCGTTGCTTTCAAAGCCTGTTCGTTGCCTTCCCTCAATATATTTGTGTACGAGAGTTATCATTTATAACTCTGCAGGTTTGTGAATTGCAGTGCCCCTGAGCTCCATTTTTCAACTCGCTTTTCTGGGAGCTGGCCGCAAAAGTGCAGGATTGCTTCAGGCCCTCTTCTGGTTCTGGGGGGCAGGCTGAGCTTGTGGTTAATTCTTCTTCCTGATGGGAAAATAGAGTGACCTGTGCCTGTCCCAACCCCTAGAGCTAGTCTCTCATTGGTTCCCCCTCTTCCCGTTCATCCTCAGGACAAATTGTAACCTGTACGGAACAGGAGGTTAAAGGTGCTGATTCTCCAAGGAGGGAGATGGCTAGTAAAGCGGCTGGAATGGCGAACCCGAGCACAAGGAGATGAGAAATGAGGTGCGTTTTAGAAACCTTTCCCGATCACACGGTGTACCATCTTCTGGGTTTCTCATGCATGTTTTCGACGTAGGAAGATGCCCTTGAACCTGGAGATTTGGGACCCATGGGATGGGAACCATGCAGTATTACTTTAAAGGGTCTGCGTTGGCTCACGCAACCTCACCAAACCTCTCAGCCCCAAGAGTGTCCACCCTTATGTCTCAATCAGCTGTGGGTCTAGATATGGTCAATCCAGGTTGCATCACAGCCCCTGAACGAATTTTGTAAGAATTTCTCTCTCTTTCACTGTCTTTGTTTCACGGGTTTTGAAAAGTAATTTATTTTTATAATGGGGTTTAGCTGCTTTTCACGGCTGTGTTTCGGCCGCTTTTCACCCCCTTGACTCACTTACAGAGAGATATCAATACATAGGTTTGAAGATTCTTACTAGTCAGATATATTCTTGTGTGGTGAATACGGGGTGTTGAGTCCAGTTCACTGAGCAAGGAGTAGGTCTTGTCTACTACATATTGGGTTTATGGAACGGTATCTGAGCTAATTTGAAACCCTTGTTTTATGCATCACCCCACCTCACCTTTCCCGTTCAGCAGCCATAGTGTGTTTTCTGAACGTGTGACTCTGTTCTGTTTTGTAATTCAGTTCAAGTGTAGCGGTTTTTACATTCCCTCTCTAAGTGATATCTTATGATAAGTGTCTTTTTCTGTGTGACTTATTTCACTTAGAATCGTCGTACCTAAATCCACTCATCGTGCTGCTACTAGCCTTATGACGTGGATTTCATGGCTGAGTGATATTCCATTGTACATGAGGACCACAACTTCTGTATCCACTTTTCTCTTTCCTAGGATATTTAAGGTGTAATGAAGTGGGGGTTCTTGTCAACAGAGCAGCCCTAAACTTTGGGGTGCCTGTGTCTTGCTGATTTTTAGTTTTCCCAATTTATACGCCCATGAGTGGAAGTGCCCTATGCTCTCCAAGCTGTGTTTTTTAGATGTTTCAGGACACACCGTACACTTCTCCAGAGTGGTTGTTGTCAATTTACATCCCGCCCATCAGCGTAGCAAGGCTCCCATTTCTCCATGGCCGGTCCTGCATTTCTGGTTTGGACACTTTTCTCCGCATGGCCCTTTTGCCCGCTGGGAAGCGAGACTTCTTTGGAGCGCTGATTTGCCTTTCCAGGTTGCTTGGTTGGCCAAAAAGGGCGTATGCGTTTTTTCCTGAATATATTCAGGAAAAAACGCATACGCCCTTTTTGGCCAAGGGCATCATTGTCCACGTTTTGCCGCTTTTCATGTGCTTTCAAGGCGATTCGAATCTACCTCCTGAAATCTGTTTCCTGCAATTCTGCCTTGCTTTCAAAGCCTCTTAGTTGCCTTCCTTCAATATATTTGTGGACGAGAGTTATCATTTATAACTCTGCAGGTTTGTGAATTGCAGTGCCCCTGAGCTCCATTTTTCCAGTCGCTTTTCTGGGAGCTGGCCGCGAAAGTGCAGGATTGCTTCAGGCCCTCTTCTGGTTCTGGGGGGCAGGCTGAGCTTGTGGTTAATTCTTCTTCCTGATGGGAAAATAGAGTGACCTGTGCCTGTCCCAACCCCTAGAGCTAGTCTCTCATTGGTTCCCCCTCTTCCCGTTCATCCTCAGGACAAATTGCAACCTGTACGGAACAGGAGGTTAAAGGTGTTGACTCTGCAAGGAGGGAGTTGGCTAGTAAAGCGGCTGGAATGGCGAACCCGAGCACAAGGAGATGAGAAATGAGGTGCGTTTTAGAAACCTTTCCCGATCACACGGTGTACCATCTTCTGGGTTTCTCATGCATGTTTTCGACGTAGGAAGATGCCCTTGAACCTGGAGTTTTGGGACCCATGGGATGGGTACCATGCAGTATTACTTTCAAGGGTCTGCGTTGGCTCACGCAACCTCACCAAACCTCTCAGCCCCAAGAGTGTCCACCCTTATGTCTCAATCAGCTGTGGGTCTAGATATGGTCAATCCAGGTTGCATCACAGCCCCTGAACGAATTTTGTAAGAATTTCTCTCTCTTTCACTGTCTTTGTTTCACGGGTTTTGAAAAGTAATTTCTTTTTATAATGGGGTTTAGCTGCTTTTCACGGCTGTGTTTAGGCCGCTTTACACCCCCTTGACTCAGTTACAGAGAGATATCAATACATAGGTTTGAAGATTCTTACTAGTCAGATATATTCTTGTGCGGTGAATAGGGGGTGTTGAGTCCAGTTCACTGAGCAAGGAGTAGGTCTTGTCTACTACATATTGGGTTTATGGAACGGTATCTGAGCTAATTTGAAACCCTTGTTTTGTGCATCACCCCACCTCACCTTTCCCGTTCAGCAACCATAGTGTGTTTTCTAAACGTGTGACTCTGTTCTGTTTTGTAATTCAGTTCAATTGTAGCGGTTTTTACATTCCCTCTCTAAGTGATATCTTATGATAAGTGTCTTTTTCTGTGTGACTTATTTCACTTAGAATCGTCGTACCTAAATTCACTCATCGTGCTGCTACTAGCCTTATGACGTGGATTTCATGGCAGAGTGATATTCCATTGTACATGAGGACCACAACTTCTTTATCCACTTTTCTCTTTCCTAGGATATTTAAGGTGTAATGAAGTGGGGGTTCTTGTCAACAGAGCAGCCCTAAACTTTGGGGTGCCTGTGTCGTGCTGATTTTTAGTTTTCCCAATTTATACGCCCATGAGTGGAAGTGCCCTATGCTCTCCAAGCTGTGTTTTTTAGATGTTTCAGGACACACCGTACACTTCTCCAGAGTGGCTGTTGTCAATTTACATCCCGCCCATCAGCGTAGCAAGGCTCCCATTTCTCCATGGCCGGTCCTGCATTTCTGGTTTGGACACTTTTCTCCGCATGGCCCTTTTGCCCGCTGGGAAGCGAGACTTCTTTGGAGCGCTGATTTGCCTTTCCAGGTTGCTTGGTTGGCCAAAAAGGGCGTATGCGTTTTTTCCTGAATATATTCAGGAAAAAACGCATACGCCCTTTTTGGCCAAGGGCATCATTGTCCACGTTTTGCCGCTTTTCATGTGCTTTCAAGGCGATTCGAATCTACCTCCTGAAATCTGTTTCCTGCAATTCTGCCTTTCTTTCAAAGCCTCTTAGTTGCCTTCCTTCAATATATTTGTGGACGAGAGTTATCATTTATAACTCTGCAGGTTTGTGAATTGCAGTGCCCCTGAGCTCCATTTTTCCAGTCGCTTTTCTGGGAGCTGGCCGCAAAAGTGCAGGATTGCTTCAGGCCCTCTTCTGGTTCTGGGGGGCAGGCTGAGCTTGTGGTTAATTCTTCTTCCTGATGGGAAAATAGAGTGACCTGTGCCTGTCCCAACCCCTAGAGCTAGTCTCTCATTGGTTCCCCCTCTTCCCGTTCATCCTCAGGACAAATTGCAACCTGTACGGAACAGGAGGTTAAAGGTGTTGATTCTCCAAGGAGGGAGTTGGCTAGTAAAGCGGCTGGAATGGCGAACCCGAGCACAAGGAGATGAGAAATGAGGTGCGTTTTAGAAACCTTTCCCGATCACACGGTGTACCATCTTCTGGGTTTCTCATGCATGTTTTCGACGTAGGAAGATGCCCTTGAAACTGGAGATTTGGGACCCATGGGATGGGTACCATGCAGTATTACTTTAAAGGGTCTGCGTTGGCTCACGCAACCTCACCAAACCTCTCAGCCCCAAGAGTGTTCACCCTTATGTCTCAATCAGCTGTGGGTCTAGATATGGTCAATCCAGGTTGCATCACAGCCCCTGAACGAATTTTGTAAGAATTTCTCTCTCTTTCACTGTCTTTGTTTCACGGGTTTTGAAAAGTAATTTCTTTTTATAATGGGGTTTAGCTGCTTTTCACGGCTGTGTTTAGGCCTCTTTACACCCCCTTGACTCACTTACAGAGAGATATCAATACATAGGTTTGAAGATTCTTACTAGTCAGATATATTCTTGTGCAGTGAATAGGGGGTGTTGAGTCCAGTTCACTGAGCAAGGAGTAGGTCTTGTCTACTACATATTGGGTTTATGGAACGGTATCGGAGCTAATTTGAAACCCTTGTTTTGTGCATCACCCCACCTCACCTTTCCCGTTCAGCAACCATAGTGTGTTTTCTAAACGTGTGACTCTGTTCTGTTTTGTAATTCAGTTCAAGTGCAGCGGTTTTTACATTCCCTCTATAAGTGATATCTTATGATAAGTGTCTTTTTCTGTGTGACTTATTTCACTTAGAATCGTCGTACCTAAATCCACTCATCGTGCTGCTACTAGCCTTATGACGTGGATTTCATGGCTGAGTGATATTCCATTGTACATGAGGACCACAACTTCTTTATACACTTTTCTCTTTCCTAGGATATTTAAGGTGTAATGAAGTGGGGGTTCTTGTCAACAGAGCAGCCCTAAACTTTGGGGTGCCTGTGTCTTGCTGATTTTTAGTTTTCCCAATTTATACGCCCATGAGTGGAAGTGCCCTATGCTCTCCAAGCTGTGTTTTTTAGATGTTTCAGGACACACCGTACACTTCTCCAGAGTGGCTGTTGGCAATTTACATCCCGCCCATCAGCGTAGCAAGGCTCCCATTTCTCCATGGCCGGTCCTGCATTTCTGGTTTGGACACTTTTTTCCGCATGGCCCTTTTGCCCGCTGGGAAGCGAGACTTCTTTGGAGCGCTGATTTGCCTTTCCAGGTGGCTTGGTTGGCCAAAAAGGGCGTATGCGTTTTTTCCTGAATATATTCAGGAAAAAACGCATACGCCCTTTTTGGCCAAGGGCATCATTGTCCACGTTTTGCCGCTTTTCATGTGCTTTCAAGGCGATTCGAATCTACCTCCTGAAATCTGTTTCCTGCAATTCTGCCTTGCTTTCAAAGCCTCTTCGTTGCCTTCCGTCAATATATTTGTGGACGAGAGTTATCATTTATAACTCTGCAGGTTTGTGAATTGCAGTGCCCCTGAGCTCCATTTTTCCAGTCGCTTTTCTGGGAGCTGGCCGCGAAAGTGCAGGATTGCTTCAGGCCCTCTTCTGGTTCTGGGGGGCAGGCTGAGCTTGTGGTTAATTCTTCTTCCTGATGGGAAAATAGAGTGACCTGTGCCTGTCCCAACCCCTAGAGCTAGTCTCTCATTGGTTCCCCCTCTTCCCGTTCATCCTCAGGACAAATTGCAACCTGTACGGAACAGGAGGTTAAAGGTGCTGATTCTCCAAGGAGGGAGTTGGCTAGTAAAGCGGCTGGAATGGCGAACCCGAGCACAAGGAGATGAGAAATGAGGTGCGTTTTAGAAACCTTTCCCGATCACACGGTGTACCATCTTCTGGGTTTCTCATGCATGTTTTCGACGTAGGAAGATGCCCTTGAACCTGGAGATTTGGGACCCATGGGATGGGTACCATGCAGTATTACTTTAAAGGGTCTGCGTTGGCTCACGCAAACTCACCAAACCTCTCAGCCCCAAGAGTGTCCACCCTTATGTCTCAATCAGCTGTGGGTCTAGATATGGTCAATCCAGGTTGCATCACAGCCCCTGAACGAATTTTGTAAGAATTTCTCTCTCTTTCACTGTCTTTGTTTCACGGGTTTTGAAAAGTAATTTATTTTTATAATGGGGTTTAGCTGCTTTTCACGGCTGTGTTTAGGCCGCTTTACACCCCCTTGACTCACTTACAGAGAGATATAAATACATAGGTTTGAAGATTCTTACTAGTCAGATATATTCTTGTGCGGTGAATAGGGGGTGTTGATTCCAGTTCACTGAGCAAGGAGTAGGTCTTGTCTACTACATATTGGGTTTATGGAACGGTATCAGAGGTAATTTGAAACCCTTGTTTGTGCATCACCCCACCTCACCTTTCCCGTTCAGCAACCATAGTGTGTTTTCTAAACGTGTAACTCTGTTCTGTTTTGTAATTCAGTTCAATTGTAGCGGTTTTTACATTTCCTCTCTAAGTGATATCTTATGATAAGTGTCTTTTTCTGTGTGACTTATTTCACTTAGAATCGTCGTACCTAAATCCACTCATCGTGCTGCTACTAGCCTTATGACGTGGATTTCATGGCTGAGTGATATTCCATTGTACATGAGGACCACAACTTCTTTATACACTTTTCTCTTTCCTAGGATATTTAAGGTGTAATGAAGTGGGGGTTCTTGTCAACAGAGCAGCCCTAAACTTTGGGGTGCCTGTGTCTTGCTGATTTTTAGTTTTCCCAATTTATACGCCCATGAGGGGAAGTGCCCTATGCTCTCCAAGCTGTGTTTTTTAGATGTTTCAGGACACACCGTACACTTCTCCAGAGTGGCTGTTGGCAATTTACATCCCGCCCATCAGCGTAGCAAGGCTCCCATTTCTCCATGGCCGGTCCTGCATTTCTGGTTTGGACACTTTTTTCCGCATGGCCCTTTTGCCCGCTGGGAAGCGAGACTTCTTTGGAGCGCTGATTTGCCTTTCCAGGTGGCTTGGTTGGCCAAAAAGGGCGTATGCGTTTTTTCCTGAATATATTCAGGAAAAAACGCATACGCCCTTTTTGGCCAAGGGCATCATTGTCCACGTTTTGCCGCTTTTCATGTGCTTTCAAGGCGATTCGAATCTACCTCCTGAAATCTGTTTCCTGCAATTCTGCCTTGCTTTCAAAGCCTCTTTGTTGCCTTCCCTCAATATATTTGTGGACGAGAGTTATCATTTATAACTCTGCAGGTTTGTGAATTGCAGTGCCCCTGAGCTCCATTTTTCCAGTCGCTTTTCTGGGAGCTGGCCGCAAAAGTGCAGGATTGCTTCAGGCCCTCTTCTGGTTCTGGGGGGCAGGCTGAGCTTGTGGTTAATTCTTCTTCCTGATGGGAAAATAGAGTGACCTGTGCCTGTCCCAACCACTAGAGCTAGTCTCTCATTGGTTCCCCCTCTTCCCGTTCATCCTCAGGACAAATTGCAACCTGTACGGAACAGGAGGTTAAAGGTGCTGATTCTCCAAGGAGGGAGATGGCTAGTAAAGCGGCTGGAATGGCGAACCCGAGCACAAGGAGATGAGAAATGAGGTGCGTTTTAGAAACCTTTCCCGATCACACGGTGTACCATCTTCTGGGTTTCTCATGCATGTTTTCGACGTAGGAAGATGCCCTTGAACCTGGAGATTTGGGACCCATGGGATGGGTACCATGCAGTATTACTTTAAAGGGTCTGCGTTGGCTCACGCAACCTCACCAAACCTCTCAGCCCCAAGAGTGTCCACCCTTATGTCTCAATCAGCTGTGGGTCTAGATATGGTCAATCCAGGTTGCATCACAGCCCCTGAACGAATTTTGTAAGAATTTCTCTCTCTTTCACTGTCTTTGTTTCACGCGTTTTGAAAAGTAATTTCTTTTTATAATGGGATTTAGCTGCTTTTCACAGCTGTGTTTAGGCCGCTTTACACCCCCTTTACTCACTTACAGAGAGATATCAATACATAGGTTTGAAGATTATTACTAGTCAGATATATTCTTGTGCAGTGAATAGGGGGTGTTGAGTCCAGTTCACTGAGCAAGGAGTAGGTCTTGTCTACTACATATTGGGTTTATGGAACGGTATCGGAGCTAATTTGAAACCCTTGTTTTGTGCATCACCCCACCTCACCTTTCCCGTTCAGCAACCATAGTGTGTTTTCTAAACGTGTGACTCTGTTCTGTTTTGTAATTCAGTTCAAGTGGAGCGGTTTTTACATTCCCTCTATAAGTGATATCTTATGATAAGTGTCTTTTTCTGTGTGACTTATTTCACTTAGAATCGTCGTACCTAAATCCACTCATCGTGCTGCTACTAGCCTAATGACGTGGATTTCATGGCTGAGTGATATTCCATTGTACATGAGGACCACAACTTCTGTATCCACTTTTCTCTTTCCTAGGATATTTAAGGTGTAATGAAGTGGGGGTTCTTGTCAACAGAGCAGCCCTAAACTTTGGGGTGCCTGTGTCTTGCTGATTTTTCGTTTTCCCAATTTATACGCCCATGAGTGGAAGTGCCCTATGCTCTCCAAGCTGTGTTTTTTAGATGTTTCAGGACACACCGTACACTTCTCCAGAGTGGCTGTTGGCAATTTACATCCCGCCCATCAGCGTAGCAAGGCTCCCATTTCTCCATGGCCGGTCCTGCATTTCTGGTTTGGACACTTTTTTCCGCATGGCCCTTTTGCCCGCTGGGAAGCGAGACTTCTTTGGAGCGCTGATTTGCCTTTCCAGGTGGCTTGGTTGGCCAAAAAGGGCGTATGCGTTTTTTCCTGAATATATTCAGGAAAAAACGCATACGCCCTTTTTGGCCAAGGGCATCATTGTCCACGTTTTGCCGCTTTTCATGTGTTTTCAAGGCAATTCGAATCTACCTCCTGAAATCTGTTTCGTGCAATTCTGCGTTGCTTTCAAAGCCTGTTCGTTGCCTTCCCTCAATATATTTGTGTACGAGAGTTATCATTTATAACTCTGCAGGTTTGTGAATTGCAGTGCCCCTGAGCTCCATTTTTCAACTCGCTTTTCTGGGAGCTGGCCGCAAAAGTGCAGGATTGCTTCAGGCCCTCTTCTGGTTCTGGGGGGCAGGCTGAGCTTGTGGTTAATTCTTCTTCCTGATGGGAAAATAGAGTGACCTGTGCCTGTCCCAACCCCTAGAGCTAGTCTCTCATTGGTTCCCCCTCTTCCCGTTCATCCTCAGGACAAATTGCAACCTGTACGGAACAGGAGGTTAAAGGTGCTGATTCTCCAAGGAGGGAGATGGCTAGTAAAGCAGCTGGAATGGCGAACCCGAGCACAAGGAGATGAGAAATGAGGTGCGTTTTAGAATCCTTTCCCGATCACACGGTGTACCATCTTCTGGGTTTCTCATGCATGTTTTCGATGTAGGAAGATGCCCTTGAACCTGGAGATTTGGGACCCATGGGATGGGTACCATGCAGTATTACTTTAAAGGGTCTGCGTTGGCTCACGCTACCTCACCAAACCTCTCAGCCCCAAGAGTGTCCACCCTTATGTCTCAATCAGCTGTGGGTCTAGATATGGTCAATCCAGGTTGCATCACTGCCCCTGAACGAATTTTGTAAGAATTTCTCTCTCTTTCACTGTCTTTGTTTCACGGGTTTTGAAAAGTAATTTATTTTTATAATGGGGTTTAGCTGCTTTTCACGGCTGTGTTTAGGCCGCTTTACACCCCCTTGACTCACTTACAGAGAGATATCAATACATAGGTTTGAAGATTCTTACTAGTCAGATATATTCTTGTGCGGTGAATAGGGGGTGTTGAGTCCAGTTCACTGAGCAAGGAGTAGGTCTTGTCTACGACATATTGGGTTTATGGAACGGTATCGGAGCTAATTTGAAACCCTTGTTTTGTGCATCACCCCACCTCACCTTTCCCGTTCAGCAACCATAGTGTGTTTTCTAAACGTGTGACTCTGTTCTGTTTTGTAATTCAGTTCAAGTGTAGCGGTTTTTACATTCCCTCTATAAGTGATATCTTATGATCAGTGTCTTTTTCTGTGTGACTTATTTCACTTAGAATCGTCGTACCTAAATCCACTCATCGTGCTGCTACTAGCCTTATGACGTGGATTTCATGGCTGAGTGATATTCCATTGTACATGAGGACCAAAACTTCTTTATCCACTTTTCTCTTTCCTAGGATATTTAAGGTGTAATGAAGTGGGGGTTCTTGTCAACAGAGCAGCCCTAAACTTTGGGGTGCCTGTGTCGTGCTGATTTTTAGTTTTCCCAATTTATACGCCCATGAGTGGAAGTGCCCTATGCTCTCCAAGCTGTGTTTTTTAGATGTTTCAGGACACACCGTACACTTCTCCAGAGTGGCTGTTGGCAATTTACATCCCGCCCATCAGCGTAACAAGGCTCCCATTTCTCCATGGCCGGTCCTGCATTTCTGGTTTGGACACTTTTTTCCGCATGGCCCATTTGCCCGCTCGGAAGCGAGACTTCGTTGAAGCGCTGGTTTGCCTTTCCAGGTTGCTTGGTTGGCCAAAAAGGGTTTATGCGTTTTTTCCTGTATATATTCAGGAAAAAACGCATACGCCCTTTTTGGCCAAGGGCATCATTGTCCACGTTTTGCCGCTTTTCATGTGTTTTCAAGGCAATTCGAATCTAACTCCTGAAATCTGTTTCGTGCAATTCTGCGTTGCTTTCAAAGCCTCTTCGTTGCCTTCCCTCAATATATTTGTGTACGAGAGTTATCATTTATAACTCTGCAGGTTTGTGAATTGCAGTGCCCCTGAGCTCCATTTTTCAACTCGCTTTTCTGGGAGCTGGCCGCAAAAGTGCAGGATTGCTTCAGGCCCTCTTCTGGTTCTGGGGGGCAGGCTGAGCTTGTGGTTAATTCTTCTTCCTGATGGGAAAATAGAGTGACCTGTGCCTGTCCCAACCCCTAGAGCTAGTCTCTCATTGGTTCCCCCTCTTCCCGTTCATCCTCAGGACAAATTGTAACCTGTACGGAACAGGAGGTTAAAGGTGCTGATTCTCCAAGGAGGGAGATGGCTAGTAAAGCGGCTGGAATGGCGAACCCGAGCACAAAGAGATGAGAAATGAGGTGCGTTTTAGAATCCTTTCCCGATCACACGGTGTACCATCTTCTGGGTTTCTCATGCATGTTTTCGACGTAGGAAGATGCCCTTGAACCTGGAGATTTGGGACCCATGGGATGGGTACCATGCAGTATTACTTTAAAGGGTCTGCGTTGGCTCACGCAACCTCACCAAACCTCTCAGCCCCAAGAGTGTCCACCCTTATGTCTCAATCAGCTGTGGGTCTAGATATGGTCAATCCAGGTTGCATCACAGCCCCTGAACGAATTTTGTAAGAATTTCTCTCTCTTTCACTGTCTTTGTTTCACGGGTTTTGAAAAGTAATTTATTTTTATAATGGGGTTTAGCTGCTTTTCACGGCTGTGTTTAGGCCGCTTTACACCCCCTTGACTCACTTACAGAGAGATATCAATACATAGGTTTGAAGATTCTTACTAGTCAGATATATTCTAGTGCGGTGAATAGGGGGTGTTGAGTCCAGTTCACTGAGCAAGGAGTAGGTCTTGTCTACGACATATTGGGTTTATGGAACGGTATCGGAGCTAATTTGAAACCCTTGTTTTGTGCATCACCCCACCTCACCTTTCCCGTTCAGCAACCATAGTGTGTTTTCTAAACGTGTGACTCTGTTCTGTTTTGTAATTCAGTTCAAGTGTAGCGGTTTTTACATTCCCTCTCTAAGTGATATCTTATGATCAGTGTCTTTTTCTGTGTGACTTATTTCACTTAGAATCGTCGTACCTAAAGCCACTCATCGTGCTGCTACTAGCCTTATGACGTGGATTTCATGGCTGAGTGATATTCCATTGTACATGAGGACCAAAACTTCTTTATCCACTTTTCTCTTTCCTAGGATATTTAAGGTGTAATGAAGTGGGGGTTCTTGTCAACAGAGCAGCCCTAAACTTTGGGGTGCCTGTGTCTTGCTGATTTTTAGTTTTCCCAATTTATACGCCCATGAGTGGAAGTGCCCTATGCTCTCCAAGCTGTGTTTTTTAGATGTTTCAGGACACACCGTACACTTCTCCAGAGTGGCTGTTGGCAATTTACATCCCGCCCATCAGCGTAATAAGGCTCCCATTTCTCCATGGCCGGTCCTGCATTTCTGGTTTGGACACTTTTTTCCGCATGGCCCATTTGCCCCCTCGGAAGCGAGACTTCGTTGAAGCGCTGATTTGCCTTTCCAGGTTGCTTGTTTGGCCAAAAAGGGTGTATGCGTTTTTTCCTGTATATATTCAGGAAAAAACGCATATGCCCTTTTTGGCCAAGGGCATCATTGTCCACGTTTTGCCGCTTTTCATGTGTTTTCAAGGCAATTCGAATCTACCTCCTGAAATCTGTTTCGTGCAATTCTGCGTTGCTTTCAAAGCCTGTTCGTTGCCTTCCCTCAATATATTTGTGTACGAGAGTTATCATTTATAACTCTGCAGGTTTGTGAATTGCAGTGCCCCTGAGCTCCATTTTTCAACTCGCTTTTCTGGGAGCTGGCCGCAAAAGTGCAGGATTGCTTCAGGCCCTCTTCTGGTTCTGGGGGGCAGGCTGAGCTTGTGGTTAATTCTTCTTCCTGATGGGAAAATAGAGTGACCTGTGCCTGTCCCAACCCCTAGAGCTAGTCTCTCATTGGTTCCCCCTCTTCCCGTTCATCCTCAGGAGAAATTGTAACCTGTACGGAACAGGAGGTTAAAGGTGCTGATTCTCCAAGGAGGGAGATGGCTAGTAAAGCGGCTGGAATGGCGAACCCGAGCACAAGGAGATGAGAAATGAGGTGCGTTTTAGAAACCTTTCCCGATCACACGGTGTACCATCTTCTGGGTTTCTCATGCATGTTTTCGACGTAGGAAGATGCCCTTGAACCTGGAGATTTGGGACCCATGGGATGGGTACCATGCAGTATTACTTTAAAGGGTCTGCGTTGGCTCACGCATCCTCACCAAACCTCTCAGCCCCAAGAGTGTCCACCCTTATGTCTCAATCAGCTGTGGGTCTAGATATGGTCAATCCAGGTTGCATCACAGCCCCTGAACGAATTTTGTAAGAATTTCTCTCTCTTTCACTGTCTTTGTTTCACGGGTTTTGAAAAGTAATTTATTTTTATAATGGGGTTTAGCTGCTTTTCACGGCTGTGTTTAGGCCGCTTTTCACCCCCTTGACTCACTTACAGAGAGATATCAATACATAGGTTTGAAGATTCTTACTAGTCAGATATATTCTTGTGTGGTGAATACGGGGTGTTGAGTCCAGTTCACTGAGCAAGGAGTAGGTCTTGTCTACTACATATTGGGTTTATGGAACGGTATCGGAGCTAATTTGAAACCCTTGTTTTATGCATCACCCCACCTCACCTTTCCCATTCAGCAACCATAGTGTGTTTTCTAAACGTGTGACTCTGTTCTGTTTTGTAATTCAGTTCAATTGTAGCGGTTTTTACATTCCCTCTCTAAGTGATATCTTATGATAAGTGTCTTTTTCTGTGTGACTTATTTCACTTAGAATCGTCGTAACTAAATCCACTCATCGTGCTGCTACTAGCCTTATGACGTGGATTTCATGGCTGAGTGATATTCCATTGTACATGAGGACCACAACTTTTGTATCCACTTTTCTCTTTCCTAGGATATTTAAGGTGTAATGAAGTGGGGGTTCTTGTCAACAGAGCAGCCCTAAACTTTGGGGTGCCTGTGTCTTGCTGATTTTTAGTTTTCCCAATTTATACGCCCATGAGGGGAAGTGCCCTATGCTCTCCAAGCTGTGTTTTTTAGATGTTTCAGGACACACCGTACACTTCTCCAGAGTGGCTGTTGGCAATTTACATCCCGCCCATCAGCGTAGCAAGGCTCCCATTTCTCCATGGCCGGTCCTGCATTTTTGGTTTGGACACTTTTTTCCGCATGGCCCTTTTGCCCGCTGGGAAGCGAGACTTCTTTGGAGCGCTGATTTGCCTTTCCAGGTGGCTTGGTTGGCCAAAAAGGGCGTATGCGTTTTTTCCTGAATATATTCAGGAAAAAACGCATACGCCCTTTTTGGCCAAGGGCATCATTGTCCACGTTTTGCCGCTTTTCATGTGCTTTCAAGGCGATTCGAATCTACCTCCTGAAATCTGTTTCCTGCAATTCTGCCTTTCTTTCAAAGCCTCTTCGTTGCCTTCCCTCAATATATTTGTGGACGAGAGTTATCATTTAGAACTCTGCAGGTTTGTGAATTGCAGTGCCCCTGAGCTCCATTTTTCCAGTCGCTTTTCTGGGAGCTGGCCGCAAAAGTGCAGGATTGCTTCAGGCCCTCTTCTGGTTCTGGGGGGCAGGCTGAGCTTGTGGTTAATTCTTCTTCCTGATGGGAAAATAGAGTGACCTGTGCCTGTCCCAACCACTAGAGCTAGTCTCTCATTGGTTCGCCCTCTTCCCGTTCATCCTCAGGACAAATTGCAACCTGTACGGAACAGGAGGTTAAAGGTGCTGATTCTCCAAGGAGGGAGATGGCTAGTAAAGCGGCTGGAATGGCGAACCCGAGCACAAGGAGATGAGAAATGAGGTGCGTTTTAGAAACCTTTCCCGGTCACACGGTGTACCATCTTCTGGGTTTCTCATGCATGTTTTCGACGTAGGAAGATGCCCTTGAACCTGGAGATTTGGGACCCATGGGATGGGTACCATGCAGTATTACTTTAAAGGGTCTGCGTTGGCTCACGCAACCTCACCAAACCTCTCAGCCCCAAGAGTGTCCACCCTTATGTCTCAATCAGCTGTGGGTCTAGATATGGTCAATCCAGGTTGCATCACAGCCCCTGAACGAATTTTGTAAGAATTTCTCTCTCTTTCACTGTCTTTGTTTCACGCGTTTTGAAAAGTAATTTCTTTTTATAATTGGATTTAGCTGCTTTTCACAGCTGTGTTGAGGCCGCTTTACACCCCCTTTACTCACTTACAGAGAGATATCAATACATAGGTTTGAAGATTCTTACTAGTCAGATATATTCTTGTGCAGTGAATAGGGGGTGTTGAGTCCAGTTCACTGAGCAAGGAGTAGGTCTTGTCTACTACATATTGGGTTTATGGAACGGTATCGGAGCTAATTTGAAACCCTTGTTTTGTGCATCACCCCACCTCACCTTTCCCGTTCAGCAACCATAGTGTGTTTTCTAAACGTGTGACTCTGTTCTGTTTTGTAATTCAGTTCAAGTGTAGCGGTTTTTACATTCCCTCTATAAGTGATATCTTATGATAAGTGTCTTTTTCTGTGTGACTTATTTCACTTAGAATCGTCGTACCTAAATCCACTCATCGTGCTGCTACTAGCCTAATGACGTGGATTTCATGGCTGAGTGATATTCCATTGTACATGAGGACCACAACTTCTGTATCCACTTTTCTCTTTCCTAGGATATTTAAGGTGTAATGAAGTGGGGGTTCTTGTCAACAGAGCAGCCCTAAACTTTGGGGTGCCTGTGTCTTGCTGATTTTTCGTTTTCCCAATTTATACGCCCATGAGTGGAAGTGCCCTATGCTCTCCAAGCTGTGTTTTTTAGATGTTTCAGGACACACCGTACACTTCTCCAGAGTGGCTGTTGTCAATTTACATCCCGCCCATCAGCGTAGCAAGGCTCCCATTTCTCCATGGCCGGTCCTGCATTTCTGGTTTGGACACTTTTTTCCGCATGGCCCTTTTGCCCGCTGGGAAGCGAGACTTCTTTGGAGCGCTGATTTGCCTTTCCAGGTTGCTTGGTTGGCCAAAAAGGGCGTATGCGTTTTTTCCTGAATATATTCAGGAAAAAACGCATACGCCCTTTTTGGCCAAGGGCATCATTGTCCACGTTTTGCCGCTTTTCATGTGCTTTCAAGGCGATTCGAATCTACCTCCTGAAATCTGTTTCCTGCAATTCTGCCTTGCTTTCAAAGCCTCTTAGTTGCCTTCCGTCAATATATTTGTGGACGAGAGTTATCATTTATAACTCTGCAGCTTTGTGAATTGCATGCCCCTGAGCTCCATTTTTCCAGTCGCTTTTCTGGGAGCGGGCCGCAAAAGTGCCGGATTGCTTCAGGCCCTCTTCTGGTTCTGGGGGGCAGGCTGAGCTTGTGGTTAATTCTTCTTCCTGATGGGAAAATAGAGTGACCTGTGCCTGTCCCAACCCCTAGAGCTAGTCTCTCATTGGTTCCCCCTCTTCCCGTTCATCCTCAGGACAAATTGCAACCTGTACGGAACAGGAGGTTAAAGGTGTTGATTCTCCAAGGAGGGAGTTGGCTAGTAAAGCGGCTGGAATGGCGAACCCGAGCACAAGGAGATGAGAAAAGAGGTGCGTTCTAGAAACCTTTCCCGATCACACGGTGTACCATCTTCTGGGTTTCTCATGCATGTTTTCGACGTAGGAAGATGCCCTTGAACCTGGAGATTTGGGACCCATGGGATGGGTACCATGCAGTATTACTTTAAAGGGTCTGCGTTGGCTCACGCAACCTCACCAAACCTCTCAGCCCCAAGAGTGTCCACCCTTATGTCTCAATCAGCTGTGGGTCTAGATATGGTCAATCCAGGTTGCATCACAGCCCCTGAACGAATTTTGTAAGAATTTCTCTCTCTTTCACTGTCTTTGTTTCACGCGTTTTGAAAAGTAATTTCTTTTTATAATGGGGTTTAGCTGCTTTTCACGGCTGTGTTTAGGCCGCTTTACACCCCCTTGACTCACTTACAGAGAGATATCAATACATAGGTTTGAAGATTCTTACTAGTCAGATATATTCTTGTGCAGTGAATAGGGGGTGTTGAGTCCAGTTCACTGAGCAAGGAGTAGGTCTTGTCTACTACATATTGGGTTTATGGAACGGTATCGGAGCTAATTTGAAACCCTTGTTTTATGCATCACCCCACCTCACCTTTCCCGTTCAGCAACCATAGTGTGTTTTCTAAACGTGTGACTCTGTTCTGTTTTGTAATTCAGTTCAATTGTAGCGGTTTTTACATTCCCTCTCTAAGTGATATCTTATGATAAGTGTCTTTTTCTGTGTGACTTATTTCACTTAGAATCGTCGTACCTAAATCCACTCATCGTGCTGCTACTAGCCTTATGACGTGGATTTCATGGCTGAGTGATATTCCATTGTACATGAGGACCACAACTTCTGTATCCACTTTTCTCTTTCCTAGGATATTTAAGGTGTAATGAAGTGGGGGTTCTTGTCAACAGAGCAGCCCTAAACTTTGGGGTGCCTGTGTCTTGCTGATTTTTAGTTTTCCCAATTTATACGCCCATGAGGGGAAGTGCCCTATGCTCTCCAAGCTGTGTTTTTTAGATGTTTCAGGACACACCGTACACTTCTCCAGAGTGGCTGTTGGCAATTTACATCCCGCCCATCAGCGTAGCAAGGCTCCCATTTCTCCATGGCCGGTCCTGCATTTTTGGTTAGGACACTTTTTTCCGCATGGCCCTTTTGCCCGCTGGGAAGCGAGACTTCTTTGGAGCGCTGATTTGCCTTTCCAGGTGGCTTGGTTGGCCAAAAAGGGCGTATGCGTTTTTTCCTGAATATATTCAGGAAAAAACGCATACGCCCTTTTTGGCCAAGGGCATCATTGTCCACGTTTTGCCGCTTTTCATGTGCTTTCAAGGCGATTCGAATCTACCTCCTGAAATCTGTTTCCTGCAATTCTGCCTTGCTTTCAAAGCCTCTTCGTTGCCTTCCCTCAATATATTTGTGGACGAGACTTATCATTTATAACTCTGCAGGTTTGTGAATTGCAGTGCCCCTGAGCTCCATTTTTCCAGTCGCTTTTCTGGGAGCTGGCCGCAGAAGTGCAGGATTGCTTCAGGCCCTCTTCTGGTTCTGGGGGGCAGGCTGAGCTTGTGGTTAATTCTTCTTCCTGATGGGAAAATAGAGTGACCTGTGCCTGTCCCAACCACTAGAGCTAGTCTCTCATTGGTTCCCCCTCTTCCCGTTCATCCTCAGGACAAATTGCAACCTGTACGGAACAGGAGGTTAAAGGTGCTGATTCTCCAAGGAGGGAGATGGCTAGTAAAGCGGCTGGAATGGCGAACCCGAGCACAAGGAGATGAGAAATGAGGTGCGTTTTAGAAACCTTTCCCGATCACACGGTGTACCATCTTCTGGGTTTCTCATGCATGTTTTCGACGTAGGAAGATGCCCTTGAACCTGGAGATTTGGGACCCATGGGATGGGTACCATGCAGTATTACTTTAAAGGGTCTGCGTTGGCTCACGCAACCTCACCAAACCTCTCAGCCCCAAGAGTGTCCACCCTTATGTCTCAATCAGCTGTGGGTCTAGATATGGTCAATCCAGGTTGCATCACAGCCCCTGAACGAATTTTGTAAGAATTTCTCTCTCTTTCACTGTCTTTGTTTCACGCGTTTTGAAAAGTAATTTCTTTTTATAATTGGATTTAGCTGCTTTTCACAGCTGTGTTGAGGCCGCTTTACACCCCCTTTACTCACTTACAGAGAGATATCAATACATAGGTTTGAAGATTCTTACTAGTCAGATATATTCTTGTGCAGTGAATAGGGGGTGTTGAGTCCAGTTCACTGAGCAAGGAGTAGGTCTTGTCTACTACATATTGGGTTTATGGAACGGTATCGGAGCTAATTTGAAACCCTTGTTTTGTGCATCACCCCACCTCACCTTTCCCGTTCAGCAACCATAGTGTGTTTTCTAAACGTGTGACTCTGTTCTGTTTTGTAATTCAGTTCAATTGTAGCGGTTTTTACATTCCCTCTATAAGTGATATCTTATGATAAGTGTCTTTTTCTGTGTGACTTATTTCACTTAGAATCGTCGTACCTAAATCCACTCATCGTGCTGCTACTAGCCTAATGACGTGGATTTCATGGCTGAGTGATATTCCATTGTACATGAGGACCACAACTTCTGTATCCACTTTTCTCTTTCCTAGGATATTTAAGGTGTAATGAAGTGGGGGTTCTTGTCAACAGAGCAGCCCTAAACTTTGGGGTGCCTGTGTCTTGCTGATTTTTCGTTTTCCCAATTTATACGCCCATGAGTGGAAGTGCCCTATGCTCTCCAAGCTGTGTTTTTTAGATGTTTCAGGACACACCGTACACTTCTCCAGAGTGGCTGTTGGCAATTTACATCCCGCCCATCAGCGTAGCAAGGCTCCCATTTCTCCATGGCCGGTCCTGCATTTCTGGTTTGGACACTTTTTTCCGCATGGCCCTTTTGCCCGCTGGGAAGCGAGACTTCTTTGGAGCGCTGATTTGCCTTTCCAGGTTGCTTGGTTGGCCAAAAAGGGCGTATGCGTTTTTTCCTGAATATATTCAGGAAAAAACGCATACGCCCTTTTTGGCCAAGGGCATCATTGTCCACGTTTTGCCGCTTTTCATGTGCTTTCAAGGCGATTCGAATCTACCTCCTGAAATCTGTTTCCTGCAATTCTGCCTTGCTTTCAAAGCCTCTTAGTTGCCTTCCGTCAATATATTTGTGGACGAGAGTTATCATTTATAACTCTGCAGGTTTGTGAATTGCAGTGCCCCTGAGCTCCATTTTTCCAGTCGCTTTTCTGGGAGCGGGCCGCAAAAGTGCCGGATTGCTTCAGGCCCTCTTCTGGTTCTGGGGGGCAGGCTGAGCTTGTGGTTAATTCTTCTTCCTGATGGGAAAATAGAGTGACCTGTGCCTGTCCCAACCCCTAGAGCTAGTCTCTCATTGGTTCCCCCTCTTCCCGTTCATCCTCAGGACAAATTGCAACCTGTACGGAACAGGAGGTTAAAGGTGTTGATTCTCCAAGGAGGGAGTTGGCTAGTAAAGCGGCTGGAATGGCGAACCCGAGCACAAGGAGATGAGAAAAGAGGTGCGTTTTAGAAACCTTTCCCGATCACACGGTGTACCATCTTCTGGGTTTCTCATGCATGTTTTCGACGTAGGAAGATGCCCTTGAACCTGGAGATTTGGGACCCATGGGATGGGTACCATGCAGTATTACTTTAAAGGGTCTGCGTTGGCTCACGAAACCTCACCAAACCTCTCAGCCCCAAGAGTGTCCACCCTTATGTCTCAATCAGCTGTGGGTCTAGATATGGTCAATCCAGGTTGCATCACAGCCCCTGAACGAATTTTGTAAGAATTTCTCTCTCTTTCACTGTCTTTGTTTCACGCGTTTTGAAAAGTAATTTCTTTTTATAATGGGGTTTAGCTGCTTTTCACGGCTGTGTTTAGGCCGCTTTACACCCCCTTGACTCACTTACAGAGAGATATCAATACATAGGTTTGAAGATTCTTACTAGTCAGATATATTCTTGTGCAGTGAATAGGGGGTGTTGAGTCCAGTTCACTGAGCAAGGAGTAGGTCTTGTCTACTACATATTGGGTTTATGGAACGGTATCGGAGCTAATTTGAAACCCTTGTTTTATGCATCACCCCACCTCACCTTTCCCGTTCAGCAACCATAGTGTGTTTTCTAAACGTGTGACTCTGTTCTGTTTTGTAATTCAGTTCAATTGTAGCGGTTTTTACATTCCCTCTCTAAGTGATATCTTATGATAAGTGTCTTTTTCTGTGTGACTTATTTCACTTAGAATCGTCGTACCTAAATCCACTCATCGTGCTGCTACTAGCCTTATGACGTGGATATCATGGCTGAGTGATATTCCATTGTACATGAGGACCACAACTTCTTTATACACTTTTCTCTTTCCTAGGATATTTAAGGTGTAATGAAGTGGGGGTTCTTGTCAACAGAGCAGCCCTAAACTTTGGGGTGCCTGTGTCTTGCTGATTTTTAGTTTTCCCAATTTATACGCCCATGAGGGGAAGTGCCCTATGCTCTCCAAGCTGTGTTTTTTAGATGTTTCAGGACACACCGTACACTTCTCCAGAGTGGCTGTTGGCAATTTACATCCCGCCCATCAGCGTAGCAAGGCTCCCATTTCTCCATGGCCGGTCCTGCATTTTTGGTTTGGACACTTTTTTCCGCATGGCCCTTTTGCCCGCTGGGAAGCGAGACTTCTTTGGAGCGCTGATTTGCCTTTCCAGGTGGCTTGGTTGGCCCAATAGGGCGTATGCGTTTTTTCCTGAATATATTCAGGAAAAAACGCATACGCCCTTTTTGGCCAAGGGCATCATTGTCCACGTTTTGCCGCTTTTCATGTGCTTTCAAGGCGATTCGAATCTACCTCCTGAAATCTGTTTCCTGCAATTCTGCCTTGCTTTCAAAGCCTCTTCGTTGCCTTCCGTCAATATATTTGTGGACGAGAGTTATCATTTATAACTCTGCAGGTTTGTGAATTGCAGTGCCCCTGAGCTCCATTTTTCCAGTCGCTTTTCTGGGAGCGGGCCGCAAAAGTGCCGGATTGCTTCAGGCCCTCTTCTGGTTCTGGGGGGCAGGCTGAGCTTGTGGTTAATTCTTCTTCCTGATGGGAAAATAGAGTGACCTGTGCCTGTCCCAACCCCTAGAGCTAGTCTCTCATTGGTTCCCCCTCTTCCCGTTCATCCTCAGGACAAATTGCAACCTGTACGGAACAGGAGGTTAAAGGTGTTGATTCTCCAAGGAGGGAGTTGGCTAGTAAAGCGGCTGGAATGGCGAACCCGAGCACAAGGAGATGAGAAAAGAGGTGCGTTTTAGAAACCTTTCCCGATCACACGGTGTACCATCTTCTGGGTTTCTCATGCATGTTTTCGACGTAGGAAGATGCCCTTGAACCTGGAGATTTGGGACCCATGGGATGGGTACCATGCAGTATTACTTTAAAGGGTCTGCGTTGGCTCACGCAACCTCACCAAACCTCTCAGCCCCAAGAGTGTCCACCCTTATGTCTCAATCAGCTGTGGGTCTAGATATGGTCAATCCAGGTTGCATCACAGCCCCTGAACGAATTTTGTAAGAATTTCTCTCTCTTTCACTGTCTTTGTTTCACGCGTTTTGAAAAGTAATTTCTTTTTATAATGGGGTTTAGCTGCTTTTCACGGCTGTGTTTAGGCCGCTTTACACCCCCTTGACTCACTTACAGAGAGATATCAATACATAGGTTTGAAGATTCTTACTAGTCAGATATATTCTTGTGCAGTGAATAGGGGGTGTTGAGTCCAGTTCACTGAGCAAGGAGTAGGTCTTGTCTACTACATATTGGGTTTATGGAACGGTATCGGAGCTAATTTGAAACCCTTGTTTTATGCATCACCCCACCTCACCTTTCCCGTTCAGCAACCATAGTGTGTTTTCTAAACGTGTGACTCTGTTCTGTTTTGTAATTCAGTTCAATTGTAGCGGTTTTTACATTCCCTCTCTAAGTGATATCTTATGATAAGTGTCTTTTTCTGTGTGACTTATTTCACTTAGAATCGTCGTACCTAAATCCACTCATCGTGCTGCTACTAGCCTTATGACGTGGATATCATGGCTGAGTGATATTCCATTGTACATGAGGACCACAACTTCTTTATCCATTTTTCTCTTTCCCAGGATATTTAAGGTGTAATGAAGTGGGGGTTCTTGTCAACAGAGCAGCCCTAAACTTTGGGGTGCCTGTGTCTTGCTGATTTTTAGTTTTCCCAATTTATACGCCCATGCGTGGAAGTGCCGTATGCTCTCTAAGCTGTGCTTTTTAGACGTTTCAGGACACACCGTACACTTCTCCAGAGTGGCTGTTGGCAATTTACATCCCGCCCATCAGCGTAGCAAGGCTCCCATTTCTCCATGGCCGGTCCTGCATTTCTGGTTTGGACACTTTTTTCCGCATGGCCCTTTTGCCCGCTGGGAAGCGAGACTTCTTTGGAGCGCTGATTTGCCTTTCCAGGTTGCTTGGTTGGCCAAAAAGGGCGTATGCGTTTTTTCCTGAATATATTCAGGAAAAAACGCATACGCCCTTTTTGGCCAAGGGCATCATTGTCCACGTTTTGCCGCTTTTCATGTGCTTTCAAGGCGATTCGAATCTACCTCCTGAAATCTGTTTCCTGCAATTCTGCCTTGCTTTCAAAGCCTCTTAGTTGCCTTCCGTCAATATATTTGTGGACGAGAGTTATCATTTATAACTCTGCAGGTTTGTGAATTGCAGTGCCCCTGAGCTCCATTTTTCCAGTCGCTTTTCTGGGAGCGGGCCGCAAAAGTGCAGGATTGCTTCAGGCCCTCTTCTGGTTCTGGGGGGCAGGCTGAGCTTGTGGTTAATTCTTCTTCCTGATGGGAAAATAGAGTGACCTGTGCCTGTCCCAACCCCTAGAGCTAGTCTCTCATTGGTTCCCCCTCTTCCCGTTCATCCTCAGGACAAATTGCAACCTGTACGGAACAGGAGGTTAAAGGTGTTGATTCTCCAAGGAGGGAGTTGGCTAGTAAAGCGGCTGGAATGGCGAACCCGAGCACAAGGAGATGAGAAAAGAGGTGCGTTTTAGAAACCTTTCCCGATCACACGGTGTACCATCTTCTGGGTTTCTCATGCATGTTTTCGACGTAGGAAGATGCCCTTGAACCTGGAGATTTGGGACCCATGGGATGGGTACCATGCAGTATTACTTTAAAGGGTCTGCGTTGGCTCACGCAACCTCACCAAACCTCTCAGCCCCAAGAGTGTCCACCCTTATGTCTCAATCAGCTGTGGGTCTAGATATGGTCAATCCAGGTTGCATCACAGCCCCTGAACGAATTTTGTAAGAATTTCTCTCTCTTTCACTGTCTTTGTTTCACGCGTTTTGAAAAGTAATTTATTTTTATAATGGGGTTTAGCTGCTTTTCACGGCTGTGTTTAGGCCGCTTTACACCCCCTTGACTCACTTACAGAGAGATATCAATACATAGGTTTGAAGATTCTTACTAGTCAGATATATACTTGTGCGGTGAATAGGGGGTGTTGAGTCCAGTTCACTGAGCAAGGAGTAGGTCTTGTCTACTACATATTGGGTTTATGGAACAGTATCGGAGCTAATTTGAAACCCTTGTTTTATGCATCACCCCACCTCACCTTTCCCGTTCAGCAACCATAGTGTGTTTTCTAAACGTGTGACTCTGTTCTGTTTTGTAATTCAGTTCAAGTGTAGCGGTTTTTACATTCCCTCTATAAGTGATATCTTATGATAAGTGAATTTTTCTGTGTGACTTATTTCACTTAGAATCGTCGTACCTAAATCCACTCATCGTGCTGCTACTAGCCTAATGACGTGGATTTCATGGCTGAGTGATATTCCATTGTACATGAGGACCACAACTTCTGTATCCACTTTTCTCTTTCCTAGGATATTTAAGGTGTAATGAAGTGGGGGTTCTTGTCAACAGAGCAGCCCTAAACTTTGGGGTGCCTGTGTCTTGCTGATTTTTAGTTTTCCCAATTTATACGCCCATGAGTGGAAGTGCCCTATGCTCTCCAAGCTGTGTTTTTTAGATGTTTCAGGACACACCGTACACTTCTCCAGAGTGGCTGTTGGCAATTTACATCCCGCCCATCAGCGTAGCAAGGCTCCCATTTCTCCATGGCCGGTCCTGCATTTCTGGTTTGGACACTTTTTTCCGCATGGCCCTTTTGCCCGCTGGGAAGCGAGACTTCTTTGGAGCGCTGATTTGCCTTTCCAGGTGGCTTGGTTGGCCAAAAAGGGCGTATGCGTTTTTTCCTGAATATATTCAGGAAAAAACGCATACGCCCTTTTTGGCCAAGGGCATCATTGTCCACGTTTTGCCGCTTTTCATGTGCTTTCAAGGCGATTCGAATCTACCTCCTGAAATCTGTTTCCTGCAATTCTGCCTTGCTTTCAAAGCCTCTTAGTTGCCTTCCGTCAATATATTTGTGGCCGAGAGTTATCATTTATAACTCTGCAGGTTTGTGAATTGCAGTGCCCCTGAGCTCCATTTTTCCAGTCGCTTTTCTGGGAGCGGGCCGCAAAAGTGCAGGATTGCTTCAGGCCCTCTTCTGGTTCTGGGGGGCAGGCTGAGCTTGTGGTTAATTCTTCTTCCTGATGGGAAAATAGAGTGACCTGTGCCTGTCCCAACCCCTAGAGCTAGTCTCTCATTGGTTCCCCCTCTTCCCGTTCATCCTCAGGACAAATTGCAACCTGTACGGAACAGGAGGTTAAAGGTGTTGATTCTCCAAGGAGGGAGTTGGCTAGTAAAGCGGCTGGAATGGCGAACCCGAGCACAAGGAGATGAGAAAAGAGGTGCGTTTTAGAAACCTTTCCCGATCACACGGTGTACCATCTTCTGGGTTTCTCATGCATGTTTTCGACGTAGGAAGATGCCCTTGAACCTGGAGATTTGGGACCCATGGGATGGGTACCATGCAGTATTACTTTAAAGGGTCTGCGTTGGCTCACGCAAACTCACCAAACCTCTCAGCCCCAAGAGTGTCCACCCTTATGTCTCAATCAGCTGTGGGTCTAGATATGGTCAATCCAGGTTGCATCACAGCCCCTGAACGAATTTTGTAAGAATTTCTCTCTCTTTCACTGTCTTTGTTTCACGGGTTTTGAAAAGTAATTTATTTTTATAATGGGGTTTAGCTGCTTTTCACGGCTGTGTTTAGGCCGCTTTACACCCCCTTGACTCTGTTACAGAGAGATATCAATACATAGGTTTGAAGATTCTTACTAGTCAGATATATTCTTGTGCGGTGAATAGGGGGTGTTGAGTCCAGTTCACTGAGCAAGGAGTAGGTCTTGTCTACTACATATTGGGTTTATGGAACGGTATCAGAGCTAATTTGAAACCCTTGTTTTGTGCATCACCCCACCTCACCTTTCCCGTTCAGCAACCATAGTGTGTTTTCTAAACGTGTGACTCTGTTCTGTTTTGTAATTCAGTTCAATTGTAGCGGTTTTTACATTCCCTCTCTAAGTGATATCTTATGATAAGTGTCTGTTTCTGTGTGACTTATTTCACTTAGAATCGTCGTACCTAAATCCACTCATCGTGCTGCTACTAGCCTTATGACGTGGATTTCATGGCTGAGTGATATTCCATTGTACATGAGGACCACAACTTCTTTATACACTTTTCTCTTTCCTAGGATATTTAAGGTGTAATGAATTGGTGGTTCTTGGCAACAGAGCAGCCCTAAACTTTGGGGTGCCTGTGTCTTGCTGATTTTTAGTTTTCCCAATTTATACGCCCATGAGTGGAAGTGCCCTATGCTCTCCAAGCTGTGTTTTTTAGATGTTTCAGGACACACCGTACACTTCTCCAGAGTGGCTGTTGGCAATTTACATCCCGCCCATCAGCGTAGCAAGGCTCCCATTTCTCCATGGCCGGTCCTGCATTTTTGGTTTGGACACTTTTTTCCGCATGGCCCTTTTGCCCGCTGGGAAGCGAGACTTCTTTGGAGCGCTGATTTGCCTTTCCAGGTGGCTTGGTTGGCCAAAAAGGGCGTATGCGTTTTTTCCTGAATATATTTAGGAAAAAACGCATACGCCCTTTTTGGCCAAGGGCATCATTGTCCACGTTTTGCCGCTTTTCATGTGCTTTCAAGGCGATTCGAATCTACCTCCTGAAATCTGTTTCCTGCAATTCTGCCTTGCTTTCAAAGCCTCTTCGTTGCCTTCCCTCAATATATTTGTGGACGAGAGTTATCATTTATACCTCTGCAGGTTTGTGAATTGCAGTGCCCCTGAGCTCCATTTTTCCAGTCGCTTTTCTGGGAGCTGGCCGCAAAAGTGCAGGATTGCTTCAGGCCCTCTTCTGGTTCTGGGGGGCAGGCTGAGCTTGTGGTTAATTCTTCTTCCTGATGGGAAAATAGAGTGACCTGTGCCTGTCCCAACCCCTAGAGCTAGTCTCTCATTGGTTCCCCCTCTTCCCGTTCATCCTCAGGACAAATTGCAACCTGTACGGAACAGGAGGTTAAAGGTGTTGATTCTCCAAGGAGGGAGTTGGCTAGTAAAGCGGCTGGAATGGCGAACCCGAGCACAAGGAGATGAGAAAAGAGGTGCGTTTTAGAAACCTTTCCCGATCACACGGTGTACCATCTTCTGGGTTTCTCATGCATGTTTTCGACGTAGGAAGATGCCCTTGAACCTGGAGATTTGGGACCCATGGGATGGGTACCATGCAGTATTACTTTAAAGGGTCTGCGTTGGCTCACGCAACCTCACCAAACCTCTCAGCCCCAAGAGTGTCCACCCTTATGTCTCAATCAGCTGTGGGTCTAGATATGGTCAATCCAGGTTGCATCACAGCCCCTGAACGAATTTTGTAAGAATTTCTCTCTCTTTCACTGTCTTTGTTTCACGGGTTTTGAAAAGTAATTTATTTTTATAATGGGGTTTAGCTGCTTTTCACGGCTGTGTTTAGGCCGCTTTACACCCCCTTGACTCACTTACAGAGAGATATCAATACATAGGTTTGAAGATTCTTACTAGTCAGATATATTCTTGTGCAGTGAATAGGGGGTGTTGAGTCCAGTTCACTGAGCAAGGAGTAGGTCTTGTCTACTACATATTGGGTTTATGGAACGGTATTGGAGCTAATTTGAAACCCTTGTTTTATGCATCACCCCACCTCACCTTTCCCGTTCAGCAACCATAGTGTGTTTTCTAAACGTGTGACTCTGTTCTGTTTTGTAATTCAGTTCAATTGTAGCGGTTTTTACATTCCCTCTCTAATGATATCTTATGATAAGTGTCTTTTTCTGTGTGACTTATTTCACTTAGAATCGTCGTACCTAAATCCACTCATCGTGCTGCTACTAGCCTTATGACGTGGATTTCATGGCTGAGTGATATTCCATTGTACATGAGGACCACAACTTCTTTATACACTTTTCTCTTTCCTAGGATATTTAAGGTGTAATGAAGTGGGGGTTCTTGTCAACAGAGCAGCCCTAAACTTTGGGGTGCCTGTGTCTTGCTGATTTTTAGTTTTCCCAATTTATACGCCCATGAGGGGAAGTGCCCTATGCTCTCCAAGCTGTGTTTTTTAGATGTTTCAGGACACACCGTACACTTCTCCAGAGTGGCTGTTGGCAATTTACATCCCGCCCATCAGCGTAGCAAGGCTCCCATTTCTCCATGGCCGGTCGTGCATTTTTGGTGTGGACACTTTTTTCCGCATGGCCCTTTTGCCCGCTGGGAAGCGAGACTTCTTTGGAGCGCTGATTTGCCTTTCCAGGTGGCTTGGTTGGCCAAAAAGGGCGTATGCGTTTTTTCCTGAATATATTCAGGAAAAAACGCATACGCCGTTTTTGGCCAAGGGCATCATTGTCCACGTTTTGCCGCTTTTCATGTGCTTTCAAGGCGATTCGAATCTACCTCCTGAAATCTGTTTCCTGCAATTCTGCCTTGCTTTCAAAGCCTCTTCGTTGCCTTCCCTCAATATATTTGTGGACGAGAGTTATCATTTATAACTCTGCAGGTTTGTGAATTGCAGTGCCCCTGAGCTCCATTTTTCCAGTCGCTTTTCTGGGAGCTGGCCGCAAAAGTGCAGGATTGCTTCAGGCCCTCTTCTGGTTCTGGGGGGCAGGCTGAGCTTGTGGTTAATTCTTCTTCCTGATGGGAAAATAGAGTGACCTGTGCCTGTCCCAACCACTAGAGCTAGTCTCTCATTGGTTCCCCCTCTTCCCGTTCATCCTCAGGACAAATTGCAACCTGTACGGAACAGGAGGTTAAAGGTGCTGATTCTCCAAGGAGGGAGATGGCTAATAAAGCGGCTGGAATGGCGAACCCGAGCACAAGGAGATGAGAAATGAGGTGCGTTTTAGAAACCTTTCCCGATCACACGGTGTACCATCTTCTGGGTTTCTCATGCATGTTTTCGACGTAGGAAGATGCCCTTGAACCTGGAGATTTGGGACCCATGGGATGGGTACCATGCAGTATTACTTTAAAGGGTCTGCGTTGGCTCACGCAAACTCACCAAACCTCTCAGCCCCAAGAGTGTCCACCCTTATGTCTCAATCAGCTGTGGGTCTAGATATGGTCAATCCAGGTTGCATCACAGCCCCTGAACGAATTTTGTAAGAATTTCTCTCTCTTTCACTGTCTTTGTTTCACGGGTTTTGAAAAGTAATTTATTTTTATAATGGGGTTTAGCTGCTTTTCACGGCTGTGTTTAGGCCGCTTTACACCCCCTTGACTCTGTTACAGAGAGATATCAATACATAGGTTTGAAGATTCTTACTAGTCAGATATATTCTTGTGCGGTGAATAGGGGGTGTTGAGTCCAGTTCACTGAGCAAGGAGTAGGTCTTGTCTACTACATATTGGGTTTATGGAACGGTATCAGAGCTAATTTGAAACCCTTGTTTTGTGCATCACCCCACCTCACCTTTCCCGTTCAGCAACCATAGTGTGTTTTCTAAACGTGTGACTCTGTTCTGTTTTGTAATTCAGTTCAATTGTAGCGGTTTTTACATTCCCTCTCTAAGTGATATCTTATGATAAGTGTCTGTTTCTGTGTGACTTATTTCACTTAGAATCGTCGTACCTAAATCCACTCATCGTGCTGCTACTAGCCTTATGACGTGGATTTCATGGCTGAGTGATATTCCATTGTACATGAGGACCACAACTTCTTTATACACTTTTCTCTTTCCTAGGATATTTAAGGTGTAATGAATTGGTGGTTCTTGGCAACAGAGCAGCCCTAAACTTTGGGGTGCCTGTGTCTTGCTGATTTTTAGTTTTCCCAATTTATACGCCCATGAGTGGAAGTGCCCTATGCTCTCCAAGCTGTGTTTTTTAGATGTTTCAGGACACACCGTACACTTCTCCAGAGTGGCTGTTGGCAATTTACATCCCGCCCATCAGCGTAGCAAGGCTCCCATTTCTCCATGGCCGGTCCTGCATTTTTGGTTTGGACACTTTTTTCCGCATGGCCCTTTTGCCCGCTGGGAAGCGAGACTTCTTTGGAGCGCTGATTTGCCTTTCCAGGTGGCTTGGTTGGCCAAAAAGGGCGTATGCGTTTTTTCCTGAATATATTTAGGAAAAAACGCATACGCCCTTTTTGGCCAAGGGCATCATTGTCCACGTTTTGCCGCTTTTCATGTGCTTTCAAGGCGATTCGAATCTACCTCCTGAAATCTGTTTCCTGCAATTCTGCCTTGCTTTCAAAGCCTCTTCGTTGCCTTCCCTCAATATATTTGTGGACGAGAGTTATCATTTATACCTCTGCAGGTTTGTGAATTGCAGTGCCCCTGAGCTCCATTTTTCCAGTCGCTTTTCTGGGAGCTGGCCGCAAAAGTGCAGGATTGCTTCAGGCCCTCTTCTGGTTCTGGGGGGCAGGCTGAGCTTGTGGTTAATTCTTCTTCCTGATGGGAAAATAGAGTGACCTGTGCCTGTCCCAACCCCTAGAGCTAGTCTCTCATTGGTTCCCCCTCTTCCCGTTCATCCTCAGGACAAATTGCAACCTGTACGGAACAGGAGGTTAAAGGTGTTGATTCTCCAAGGAGGGAGTTGGCTAGTAAAGCGGCTGGAATGGCGAACCCGAGCACAAGGAGATGAGAAAAGAGGTGCGTTTTAGAAACCTTTCCCGATCACACGGTGTACCATCTTCTGGGTTTCTCATGCATGTTTTCGACGTAGGAAGATGCCCTTGAACCTGGAGATTTGGGACCCATGGGATGGGTACCATGCAGTATTACTTTAAAGGGTCTGCGTTGGCTCACGCAACCTCACCAAACCTCTCAGCCCCAAGAGTGTCCACCCTTATGTCTCAATCAGCTGTGGGTCTAGATATGGTCAATCCAGGTTGCATCACAGCCCCTGAACGAATTTTGTAAGAATTTCTCTCTCTTTCACTGTCTTTGTTTCACGGGTTTTGAAAAGTAATTTATTTTTATAATGGGGTTTAGCTGCTTTTCACGGCTGTGTTTAGGCCGCTTTACACCCCCTTGACTCACTTACAGAGAGATATCAATACATAGGTTTGAAGATTCTTACTAGTCAGATATATTCTTGTGCAGTGAATAGGGGGTGTTGAGTCCAGTTCACTGAGCAAGGAGTAGGTCTTGTCTACTACATATTGGGTTTATGGAACGGTATTGGAGCTAATTTGAAACCCTTGTTTTATGCATCACCCCACCTCACCTTTCCCGTTCAGCAACCATAGTGTGTTTTCTAAACGTGTGACTCTGTTCTGTTTTGTAATTCAGTTCAATTGTAGCGGTTTTTACATTCCCTCTCTAATGATATCTTATGATAAGTGTCTTTTTCTGTGTGACTTATTTCACTTAGAATCGTCGTACCTAAATCCACTCATCGTGCTGCTACTAGCCTTATGACGTGGATTTCATGGCTGAGTGATATTCCATTGTACATGAGGACCACAACTTCTTTATACACTTTTCTCTTTCCTAGGATATTTAAGGTGTAATGAAGTGGGGGTTCTTGTCAACAGAGCAGCCCTAAACTTTGGGGTGCCTGTGTCTTGCTGATTTTTAGTTTTCCCAATTTATACGCCCATGAGGGGAAGTGCCCTATGCTCTCCAAGCTGTGTTTTTTAGATGTTTCAGGACACACCGTACACTTCTCCAGAGTGGCTGTTGGCAATTTACATCCCGCCCATCAGCGTAGCAAGGCTCCCATTTCTCCATGGCCGGTCGTGCATTTTTGGTGTGGACACTTTTTTCCGCATGGCCCTTTTGCCCGCTGGGAAGCGAGACTTCTTTGGAGCGCTGATTTGCCTTTCCAGGTGGCTTGGTTGGCCAAAAAGGGCGTATGCGTTTTTTCCTGAATATATTCAGGAAAAAACGCATACGCCGTTTTTGGCCAAGGGCATCATTGTCCACGTTTTGCCGCTTTTCATGTGCTTTCAAGGCGATTCGAATCTACCTCCTGAAATCTGTTTCCTGCAATTCTGCCTTGCTTTCAAAGCCTCTTCGTTGCCTTCCCTCAATATATTTGTGGACGAGAGTTATCATTTATAACTCTGCAGGTTTGTGAATTGCAGTGCCCCTGAGCTCCATTTTTCCAGTCGCTTTTCTGGGAGCTGGCCGCAAAAGTGCAGGATTGCTTCAGGCCCTCTTCTGGTTCTGGGGGGCAGGCTGAGCTTGTGGTTAATTCTTCTTCCTGATGGGAAAATAGAGTGACCTGTGCCTGTCCCAACCACTAGAGCTAGTCTCTCATTGGTTCCCCCTCTTCCCGTTCATCCTCAGGACAAATTGCAACCTGTACGGAACAGGAGGTTAAAGGTGCTGATTCTCCAAGGAGGGAGATGGCTAGTAAAGCGGCTGGAATGGCGAACCCGAGCACAAGGAGATGAGAAATGAGGTGCGTTTTAGAAACCTTTCCCGATCACACGGTGTACCATCTTCTGGGTTTCTCATGCATGTTTTCGACGTAGGAAGATGCCCTTGAACCTGGAGATTTGGGACCCATGGGATGGGTACCATGCAGTATTACTTTAAAGGGTCTGCGTTGGCTCACGCAAACTCACCAAACCTCTCAGCCCCAAGAGTGTCCACCCTTATGTCTCAATCAGCTGTGGGTCTAGATATGGTCAATCCAGGTTGCATCACAGCCCCTGAACGAATTTTGTAAGAATTTCTCTCTCTTTCACTGTCTTTGTTTCACGGGTTTTGAAAAGTAATTTATTTTTATAATGGGGTTTAGCTGCTTTTCACGGCTGTGTTTAGGCCGCTTTACACCCCCTTGACTCTGTTACAGAGAGATATCAATACATAGGTTTGAAGATTCTTACTAGTCAGATATATTCTTGTGCGGTGAATAGGGGGTGTTGAGTCCAGTTCACTGAGCAAGGAGTAGGTCTTGTCTACTACATATTGGGTTTATGGAACGGTATCAGAGCTAATTTGAAACCCTTGTTTTGTGCATCACCCCACCTCACCTTTCCCGTTCAGCAACCATAGTGTGTTTTCTAAACGTGTGACTCTGTTCTGTTTTGTAATTCAGTTCAATTGTAGCGGTTTTTACATTCCCTCTCTAAGTGATATCTTATGATAAGTGTCTGTTTCTGTGTGACTTATTTCACTTAGAATCGTCGTACCTAAATCCACTCATCGTGCTGCTACTAGCCTTATGACGTGGATTTCATGGCTGAGTGATATTCCATTGTACATGAGGACCACAACTTCTTTATACACTTTTCTCTTTCCTAGGATATTTAAGGTGTAATGAATTGGTGGTTCTTGGCAACAGAGCAGCCCTAAACTTTGGGGTGCCTGTGTCTTGCTGATTTTTCGTTTTCCCAATTTATACGCCCATGAGTGGAAGTGCCCTATGCTCTCCAAGCTGTGTTTTTTAGATGTTTCAGGACACACCGTACACTTCTCCAGAGTGGCTGTTGGCAATTTACATCCCACCCATCAGCGTAGCAAGGCTCCCATTTCTCCATGGCCGGTCCTGCATTTTTGGTTTGGACACTTTTTTCCGCATGGCCCTTTTGCCCGCTGGGAAGCGAGACTTCTTTGGAGCGCTGATTTGCCTTTCCAGGTGGCTTGGTTGGCCAAAAAGGGCGTATGCGTTTTTTCCTGAATATATTTAGGAAAAAACGCATACGCCCTTTTTGGCCAAGGGCATCATTGTCCACGTTTTGCCGCTTTTCATGTGCTTTCAAGGCGATTCGAATCTACCTCCTGAAATCTGTTTCCTGCAATTCTGCCTTGCTTTCAAAGCCTCTTCGTTGCCTTCCCTCAATATATTTGTGGACGAGAGTTATCATTTATACCTCTGCAGGTTTGTGAATTGCAGTGCCCCTGAGCTCCATTTTTCCAGTCGCTTTTCTGGGAGCTGGCCGCAAAAGTGCAGGATTGCTTCAGGCCCTCTTCTGGTTCTGGGGGGCAGGCTGAGCTTGTGGTTAATTCTTCTTCCTGATGGGAAAATAGAGTGACCTGTGCCTGTCCCAACCCCTAGAGCTAGTCTCTCATTGGTTCCCCTTCTTCCCGTTCATCCTCAGGACAAATTGCAACCTGTACGGAACAGGAGGTTAAAGGTGTTGATTCTCCAAGGAGGGAGTTGGCTAGTAAAGCGGCTGGAATGGCGAACCCGAGCACAAGGAGATGAGAAAAGAGGTGCGTTTTAGAAACCTTTCCCGATCACACGGTGTACCATCTTCTGGGTTTCTCATGCATGTTTTCGACGTAGGAAGATGCCCTTGAACCTGGAGATTTGGGACCCATGGGATGGGTACCATGCAGTATTACTTTAAAGGGTCTGCGTTGGCTCACGCAACCTCACCAAACCTCTCAGCCCCAAGAGTGTCCACCCTTATGTCTCAATCAGCTGTGGGTCTAGATATGGTCAATCCAGGTTGCATCACAGCCCCTGAACGAATTTTGTAAGAATTTCTCTCTCTTTCACTGTCTTTGTTTCACGGGTTTTGAAATGTAATTTATTTTTATAATGGGGTTTAGCTGCTTTTCACGGCTGTGTTTAGGCCGCTTTACACCCCCTTGACTCAGTTACAGAGAGATATCAATACATAGGTTTGAAGATTCTTACTAGTCAGATATATTCTTGTGCGGTGAATAGGGGGTGTTGAGTCCAGTTCACTGAGCAAGGAGTAGGTCTTGTCTACTACATATTGGGTTTATGGAACGGTATCAGAGCTAATTTGAAACCCTTGTTTTGTGCATCACCCCACCTCACCTTTCCCGTTCAGCAACCATAGTGTGTTTTCTAAACGTGTGACTCTGTTCTGTTTTGTAATTCAGTTCAAGTGTAGCGGTTTGTACATTCCCTCTATAAGTGATATCTTATGATAAGTGTCTTTTTCTGTGTGACTTATTTCACTTAGAATCGTCGTACCTAAATCCCCTCATCGTGCTGCTACTAGCCTAATGACGTGGATTTCATGGCTGAGAGATATTCCATTGTACATGAGGACCACAACTTCTTTATCCACTTTTCTCTTTCCTAGGATATCTAAGGTGTAATGAAGTGGGGGTTCTTGTTAACAGAGCAGCCCTAAACTTTGGGGTGCCTGTGTCTTGCTGATTTTTAGTTTTCCCAATTTATACGCCCATGAGTGGAAGTGCCCTATACTCTCCAAGCTGTGTTTTTTAGATGTTTCAGGACACACCGTACACTTCTCCAGAGTGGCTGTTGGCAATTTACATCGTGCCCATCAGCGTAGTAAAGCTCCCATTTCTCCATGGCCGGTCCTGCATTTCTGGTTTGGACACCTTTTTCCGCATGGCCCTTTTGCCCGCTGGGAAGCGAGACTTCTTTGGAGCGCTGATTTGCCTTTCCAGGTTGCTTGGTTGGCCAAAAAGGGCGTATGCGTTTTTTCCTGAATATATTCAGGAAAAAACGCATACGCCCTTTTTGGCCAAGGGCATCATTGTCCACGTTTTGCCGCTTTTCATGTGCTTTCAAGGCGATTCGAATCTACCTCCTGAAATCTGTTTCCTGCAATTCTGCCTTGCTTTCAAAGCCTCTTCGTTGCCTTCCCTCAATATATTTGTGGACGAGAGTTATCATTTATAACTCTGCAGGTTTGTGAATTGCAGTGCCCCTGAGCTCCATTTTTCCAGTCGCTTTTTTGGGAGCTGGCCGCAAAAGTGCAGGATTGCTTCAGGCCCTCTTCTGGTTCTGGGGGGCAGGCTGAGCTTGTGGTTAATTTTTCTTCCTGATGGGAAAATAGAGTGACCTGTGCCTGTCCCAACCCCTAGAGCTAGTCTCTCATTGGTTCCCCCTCTTCCCGTTCATCCTTAGGACAAATTGCAACCTGTACGGAACAGGAGGTTAAAGGTTCTGATTCTCCAAGGAGGGAGATGGCTAGTAAAGCGGCTGGAATGGCGAACCCGAGCACAAGGAGATGAGAAAAGAGGTGCGTTTTAGAAACCTTTCCCGATCACACGGTGTACCATCTTCTGGGTTTCTCATGCATGTTTTCGACGTAGGAAGATGCCCTTGAACCTGGAGATTTGGGACCCATGGGATGGGTACCATGCAGTATTATTTAAAGGGTCTGCGTTGGCTCACGCAACCTCACCAAACCTCTCAGCCCCAAGAGTGTCCACCCTTATGTCTCAATCAGCTGTGGGTCTAGATATGGTCAATCCAGGTTGCATCACAGCCCCTGAACGAATTTTGTAAGAATTTCTCTCTCTTTCACTGTCTTTGTTTCACGGGTTTTGAAAAGTAATTTATTTTTATAATGGGGTTTAGCTGCTTTTCACGGCTGTGTTTAGGCCTCTTTACACCCCCTTGACTCACTTATAGAGAGCTTTCAATACATAGGTTTGAAGATTCTTACTAGTCAGATATATTGTTGTGCGGTGAATAGGGGGTGTTGAGGCCAGTTCACTGAGCAAGGTGTAGGCCTTGTCTACTACATATTGGGTTTATGGAACGGTATCGGAGCTAATTTGAAACCCTTGTTTTATGCATCACCCCACCTCACCTTTCCCGTTAAGCAACCATAGTGTGTTTTCTGAACGTGTGACTCTGTTCTGTTTTGTAATTCAGTTCAAGTGCAGCGGTTTTTACATTCCCTCTATAAGTGATATCTTATGATAAGTGTCTTTTTCTGTGTGACTTATTTCACTTAGAATCGTCGTACCTAAATCCACTCATCGTGCTGCTACTAGCCTTATGACGTGGATTTCATGGCTGAGTGATATTCCATTGTACATGAGGACCACAACTTCGTTATCCACTTTTCTCTTTCCTAGGATATTTAAGGTGTAATGAAGTGGGGGTTCTTGTCAACAGAGCAGCCCTAAACTTTGGGGTGCCTGTGTCTTGCTGATTTTTAGTTTTCCCAATTTATACGCCCATGAGTGGAAGTGCCCTATGCTCTCCAAGCTGTGTTTTTTAGATGTTTCAGGACACACCGTACACTTCTCCAGAGTGGCTGTTGGCAATTTACATCCCGCCCATCAGCGTAGCAAGGCTCCCATTTCTCCATGGCCGGTCCTGCATTTCTGGTTTGGACACTTTTTTCCGCATGGCCCTTTTGCCCGCTGGGAAGCGAGACTTCTTTGGAGCACTGATTTGCCTTTCCAGGTGGCTTGGTTGGCCAAAAAGGGCGTATGCGTTTTTTCCTGAATATATTCAGGAATAAACGCATACGCCCTTTTTGGCCAAAGGCATCATTGTCCACGTTTTGCCGCTTTTCATGTGATTTCAAGGCGATTCGAATCTACCTCCTGAAATCTGTTTCCTGCAATTCTGCCTTGCTTTCAAAGCCTCTTCGTTGCCTTCCCTCAATATATTTGTGGACGAGAGTTATCATTTATACCTCTGCAGGTTTGTGAATTGCAGTGCCCCTGAGCTCCATTTTTCCAGTCGCTTTTCTGGGAGCTGGCCGCAAAAGTGCAGGATTGCTTCAGGCCCTCTTCTGGTTCTGGGGGGCAGGCTGAGCTTGTGGTTAATTCTTCTTCCTGATGGGAAAATAGAGTGACCTGTGCCTGTCCCAACCCCTAGAGCTAGTCTCTCATTGGTTCCCCCTCTTCCCGTTCATCCTCAGGACAAATTGTAACCTGTACGGAACAGGAGGTTAAAGGTGCTGATTCTCCAAGGAGGGAGATGGCTAGTAAAGCGGCTGGAATGGCGAACCCGAGCACAAGGAGATGAGAAATGAGGTGCGTTTTAGAATCCTTTCCCGATCACACGGTGTACCATCTTCTGGGTTTCTCATGCATGTTTTCGACGTAGGAAGATGCCCTTGAACCTGGAGATTTGGGACCCATGGGATGGGTACCATGCAGTATTACTTTAAAGGGTCTGCGTTGGCTCACGCAACCTCACCAAACCTCTCAGCCCCAAGAGTGTCCACCCTTATGTCTCAATCAGCTGTGGGTCTAGATATGGTCAATCCAGGTTGCATCACAGCCCCTGAACGAATTTTGTAAGAATTACTCTCTCTTTCACTGTCTTTGTTTCACGGGTTTTGAAAAGTAATTTCTTTTTATAATGGGGTTTAGCTGCTTTTCACGGCTGTGTTTAGGCCGCTTTACACCCCCTTGACTCAGTTACAGAGAGATATCAATACATAGGTTTGAAGATTCTTACTAGTCAGATATATTCTTGTGCGGTGAATAGGGGGTGTTGAGTCCAGTTCACTGAGCAAGGAGTAGGTCTTGTCTACTACATATTGGGTTTATGGAACGGTATCGGAGCTAATTTGAAACCCTTGTTTTGTGCATCACCCTACCTCACCTTTCCCGTTCAGCAACCATAGTGTGTTTTCTAAACGTGTGACTCTGTTCTGTTTTGTAATTCAGTTCAAGTGTAGCGGTTTTTACATTCCCTCTATAGTGATATCTTATGATAAGTGGATTTTTCTGTGTGACTTATTTCACTTAGAATCGTCGTACCTAAATCCACTCATCGTGCTGCTACTAGCCTTATGACGTGGATTTCATGGCTGAGTGATATTCCATTGTACATGAGGACCACAACTTCTGTATCCACTTTTCTCTTTCCTAGGATATTTAAGGTGTAATGAAGTGGGGGTTCTTGTCAACAGAGCAGCCCTAAACTTTGGGGTGCCTGTGTCTTGCTGATTTTTAGTTTTCCCAATTTATACGCCCATGAGTGGAAGTGCCCTATGCTCTCCAAGCTGTGGTTTTTATATGTTTCAGGACACACCGTACACTTCTCCAGAGTGGCTGTTGTCAATTTACATCCCGCCCATCAGCGTAGCAAGGCTCCCATTTCTCCATGGCCGGTCCTGCATTTCTGGTTTGGACACTTTTTTCCGCATGGCCCTTTTGCCCGCTGGGAAGCGAGACTTCTTTGGAGCGCTGATTTGCCTTTCCAGGTTGCTTGGTTGGCCAAAAAGGGCGTATGCGTTTTTTCCTGAATATATTCAGGAAAAAACGCATACGCCCTTTTTGGCCAAGGGCATCATTGTCCACGTTTTGCCGCTTTTCATGTGCTTTCAAGGCGATTCGAATCTACCTCCTGAAATCTGTTTCCTGCAATTCTGCCTTGCTTTCAAAGCCTCTTAGTTGCCTTCCTTCAATATATTTGTGGACGAGAGTTATCATTTATAACTCTGCAGGTTTGTGAATTGCAGTGCCCCTGAGCTCCATTTTTCCAGTCGCTTTTCTGGGAGCTGGCCGCAAAAGTGCAGGATTGCTTCAGGACCTCTTCTGGTTCTGGGGGGCAGGCTGAGCTTGTGGTTAATTCTTCTTCCTGATGGGAAAATAGAGTGACCTGTGCCTGTCCCAACCCCTAGAGCTAGTCTCTCATTGGTTCCCCCTCTTCCCGTTCATCCTCAGGACAAATTGCAACCTGTACGGAACAGGAGGTTAAAGGTGTTGATTCTCCAAGGAGGGAGTTGGCTAGTAAAGCGGCTGGAATGGCGAACCCGAGCACAAGGAGATGAGAAATGAGGTGCGTTTTAGAAACCTTTCCCGATCACACGGTGTACCATCTTCTGGGTTTCTCATGCATGTTTTCGACGTAGGAAGATGCCCTTGAACCTGGAGATTTGGGACCCATGGGATGGGTACCATGCAGTATTACTTTCAAGGGTCTGCGTTGGCTCACGCAACCTCACCAAACCTCTCAGCCCCAAGAGTGTCCACCCTTATGTCTCAATCAGCTGTGGGTCTAGATATAGTCAATCCAGGTTGCATCACAGCCCCTGAACGAATTTTGTAAGAATTTCTCTCTCTTTCACTGTCTTTGTTTCACGGGTTTTGAAAAGTAATTTATTTTTATAATGGGGTTTAGCTGCTTTTCACGGCTGTGTTTAGGCCGCTTTACACCCCCTTGACTCAGTTACAGAGAGATATCAATACATAGGTTTGAAGATTCTTACTAGTCAGATATATTCTTGTGCGGTGAATAGGGGGTGTTGAGTCCAGTTCACTGAGCAAGGAGTAGGTCTTGTCTACTACATATTGGGTTTATGGAACGGTATCAGAGCTAATTTGAAACCCTTGTTTTGTGCATCACCCCACCTCACCTTTCCCGTTCAGCAACCATAGTGTGTTTTCTAAACGTGTGACTCTGTTGGGTTTTGTAATTCAGTTCAATTGTAGCGGTTTTTACATTCCCTCTCTAAGTGATATCTTATGATAAGTGTCTTTTTCTGTGTGACTTATTTCACTTAGAATCGTCGTACCTAAATTCACTCATCGTGCTGCTACTAGCCTTATGACGTGGATTTCATGGCTGAGTGATATTCCATTGTACATGAGGACCACAACTTCTTTATACACTTTTCTCTTTCCTAGGATATTTAAGGTGTAATGAAGTGGGGGTTCTTGTCAACAGAGCAGCCCTAAACTTTGGGGTGCCTGTGTCTTGCTGATTTTTAGTTTTCCCAATTTATACGCCCATGAGTGGAAGTGCCCTATGCTCTCCAATCTGTGTTTTTTAGATGTTTCAGGACACACCGTACACTTCTCCAGAGTGGCTGTTGGCAGTTTACATCCCGCCCATCAGCGTAGCAAGGCTCCCATTTCTCCATGGCCTGTCCTGCATTTTTGGTTTGGACACTTTTTTCCGCATGGCCCTTTTGCCCGCTGGGAAGCGAGACTTCTTTGGAGCGCTGATTTGCCTTTCCAGGTGGCTTGGTTGGCCAAAAAGGGCGTATGCGTTTTTTCCTGAATATATTCAGGAAAAAACGCATACGCCCTTTGTGGCCAAGGGCATCATTGTCCACGTTTTGCCGCTTTTCATGTGCTTTCAAGGCGATTCGAATCTACCTCCTGAAATCTGTTTCCTGCAATTCTGCCTTGCTTTCAAAGCCTCTTCGTTGCCTTCCCTCAATATATTTGTGGACGAGAGTTATCATTTATAACTCTGCAGGTTTGTGAATTGCAGTGCCCCTGAGCTCCATTTTTCCAGTCGCTTTTCTGGGAGCTGGCCGCAAAAGTGCAGGATTGCTTCAGGCCCTCTTCTGGTTCTGGGGGGCAGGCTGAGCTTGTGGTTAATTCTTCTTCCTGATGGGAAAATAGAGTGACCTGTGCCTGTCCCAACCCCTAGAGCTAGTCTCTCATTGGTTCCCCCTCTTCCCGTTCATCCTCAGGACAAATTGCAACCTGTACGGAACAGGAGGTTAAAGGTGTTGATTCTCCAAGGAGGGAGTTGGCTAGTAAAGCGGCTGGAATGGCGAACCCGAGCACAAGGAGATGAGAAATGAGGTGCGTTTTAGAAACCTTTCCCGATCACACGGTGTACCATCTTCTGGGTTTCTCATGCATGTTTTCGACGTAGGAAGATGCCCTTGAACCTGGAGATTTGGGACCCATGGGATGGGTACCATGCAGTATTACTTGAAAGGGTCTGCGTTGGCTCACGCAACCTCACCAAACCTCTCAGCCCCAAGAGTGTCCACCCTTATGTCTCAATCAGCTGTGGGTCTAGATATGGTCAATCCAGGTTGCATCACAGCCCCTGAACGAATTTTGTAATAATTTCTCTCTCTTTCACTGTCTTTGTTTCACGGGTTTTGAAAACTAATTTATTTTTATAATGGGGTTTAGCTGCTTTTCACGGCTGTGTTTAGGCCTCTTTACACCCCCTTGACTCACTTACAGCGAGATATCAATACATAGGTTTGAAGATTCTTACTAGTCAGATATATTCTTGTGCGGTGAATAGGGGGTGTTGAGTCCAGTTCACTGAGCAAGGAGTAGGTCTTGTCTACTACATATTGGGTTTATGGAACGGTATCGGAGCTAATTTGAAACCCTTGTTTTGTGCATCACCCCACCTCACCTTTCCCGTTCAGCAACCATAGTGTGTTTTCTAAACGTGTGACTCTGTTCTGTTTTGTAATTCAGTTCAAGTTTAGCGGTTTTTACATTCCCTCTATAAGTGATATCTTATGATAAGTGTCTGTTTCTGTGTAACTTATTTCACTTAGAATCGTCGTACCTAAATCCACTCATCGTGCTGCTACTAGCCTAATGACGTGGATTTCATGGCTTAGTGATATTCCATTGTACATGAGGACCACAACTTCTTTATACACTTTTCTCTTTCCTAGGATATTTAAGGTGTAATGAAGTGGTGGTTCTTGTCAACAGAGCAGCCCTAAACTTTGGGGTGCCTGTGTCTTGCTGATTTTTAGTTTTCCCAATTTATACGCCCATGAGTGGAAGTGCCCTATGCTCTCCAAGCTGTGTTTTTTAGATGTTTCAGGACACACCGTACACTTCTCCAGAGTGGCTGTTGGCAATTTACATCCCGCCCATCAGCGTAGCAAGGCTCCCATTTCTCCATGGCCGGTCCTGCATTTCTGGTTTGGACACTTTTTTCCGAATGGCCCTTTTGCCCGCTGCGAAGTGAGACTTCTTTGGAGCGCTGATTTGCCTTTCCAGGTTGCTTGGTTGGCCAAAAAGGGCGTATGCGTTTTTTTCCTGAATATATTCAGGAAAAATCGCATACGCCCTTTTTGGCCAAGGGCATCATTGTCCACGTTTTGCCGCTTTTCATGTGCTTTCAAGGCGATTCGAATCTACCTCCTGAAATCTGTTTCCTGCAATTCTGCCTTGCTTTCAAAGCCTCTTCGTTGCCTTCCCTCAGTATATTTGTGGACGAGAGTTATCATTTATAACTCTGCAGGTTTGTGAATTGCAGTGCCCCTGAACTCCATTTTTCCAGTCGCTTTTCTGGGAGTTGGCCGCAAAAGTGCAGGATTGCTTCAGGCCCTCTTCTGGTTCTGGGGGGCAGGCTGAGCTTGTGGTTAATTCTTCTTCCTGATGGGAAAATAGAGTGACCTGTGCCTGTTCCAACCACTAGAGCTAGTCTCTCATTGGTTCCCCCTCTTCCCGTTCATCCTCAGGACAAATTGCAACCTGTACGGAACAGGAGGTTAAAGGTGCTAATTCTCCAAGGAGGGAGATGGCTAGTAAAGCGGCTGGAATGGCGAACCCGAGCACAAGGAGATGAGAAATGAGGTGCGTTTTAGAAACCTTTCCCGATCACACGGTGTACCATCTTCTGGGGTTCTCATGCATGTTTTCGACGTAGGAAGATGCCCTTGAACCTGGAGATTTGGGACCCATGGGATGGGTACCATGCAGTGTTACTTTAAAGGGTCTGCGTTGGCTCACGCAACCTCACCAAACCTCTCAGCCCCAAGAGTGTCCACCCTTATGTCTCAATCAGCTGTGGGTCTAGATATGGTCAATCCAGGTTGCATCACAGCCCCTGAACGAATTTTGTAAGAATTTCTCTCTCTTTCAATGTCTTTGTTTCACGGGTTTTGAAAAGTAATTTATTTTTATAATGGGGTTTAGCTGCTTTTCACGGCTGTGTTTAGGCCGCTTTACACCCCCTTGACTCACTTACAGAGAGATATCAATACATAGGTTTGAAGATTCTTACTAGTCAGATATATTCTTGTGCAGTGAATAGGGGGTGTTGAGTCCAGTTCACTGAGCAAGGAGTAGGTCTTGTCTACTACATATTGGGTTTATGGAACGGTATCAGAGCTAATTTGAAACCCTTGTTTTGTGCATCACCCCACCTCACCTTTCCCGTTCAGCAACCATAGTGTGTTTTCTAAACGTGTGACTCTGTTCTGTTTTGTAATTCAGTTCAATTGTAGCGGTTTTTACATTCCCTCTATAAGTGATATCTTATGATAAGTGTCTTTTTCTGTGTGACTTATTTCACTTAGATTCGTCGTACCTAAATCCACTCATCGTGCTGCTACTAGCCTTATGACGTGGATTTCATGGCTGAGTGATATTCCATTGTACATGAGGACCACAACTTCGTTATCCACTTTTCTCTTTCCTAGGATATTTAAGGTGTAATGAAGTGGGGGTTCTTGTCAACAGAGCAGCCCTAAACTTTGGGGTGCCTGTGTCTTGCTGATTTTTAGTTTTCCCAATTTATACGCCCATGAGGGGAAGTGCCCTATGCTCTCCAAGATGTGTTTTTTAGATGTTTCAGGACACACCGTAGACTTCTCCAGAGTGGCTGTTGGCAATTTACATCCCGCCCATCAGCGTAGCAAGGCTCCCATTTCTCCATGGCCGGTCCTGCATTTCTGGTTTGGACACTTTTTTCCGCATGGCCCTTTTGCCCGCTGGGAAGCGAGACTTCTTTGGAGCGCTGATTTGCCTTTCCAGGTGGCTTGGTTGGCCAAAAAGGGCGTATGCGTTTTTTCCTGGATATATTCAGGAAAAAACGCATACGCCCTTTTTGGCCAAGGGCATCATTGTCCACGTTTTGCCGCTTTTCATGTGCTTTCAAGGCGATTCGAATCTACCTCCTGAAATCTGTTTCTTGCAATTCTGCCTTGCTTTCAAAGCCTCTTCGTTGCCTTCCGTCAATATATTTGTGGACGAGAGTTATCATTTATAACTCTGCAGGTTTGTGAATTGCAGTGCCCCTGAGCTCCATTTTTCCAGTCGCTTTTTTGGGAGCTGGCCGCAAAAGTGCAGGATTGCTTCAGGCCCTCTTCTGGTTCTGGGGGGCAGGCTGAGCTTGTGGTTAATTCTTCTTCCTGATGGGAAAATAGAGTGACCTGTGCCTGTCCCAACCCCTAGAGCTACTCTCTCATTGGTTCCCCCTCTTCCCGTTCATCCTCAGGGCAAATTGCAACCTGTACGGAACAGGAGGTTAAAGGTGCTGATTCTCCAAGGAGGGAGAAGGCTAGTAAAGCGGCTGGAATGGCGAACCCGAGCACAAGGAGATGAGAAATGAGGTGCGTTTTAGAAACCTTTCCCGATCACACGGTGTACCATCTTCTGGGTTTCTCATGCATGTTTTCGACGTAGGAAGATGCCCTTGAACCTGGAGATTTGGGACCCATGGGATGGGTACCATGCAGCATTACTTTAAAGGGTCTGCGTTGGCTCAGGCAACCTCACCAAACCTCTGAGCCCCAAGAGTGTCCACCCTTATGTCTCAATCAGCTGTGGGTCTAGATATGGTCAATCCAGGTTGCATCACAGCCCCTGAACGAATTTTGTAAGAATTTCTCTCTCTTTCACTGTCTTTGTTTCACGGGTTTTGAAAAGTAATTTATTTTTATAATGGGGTTTAGCTGCTTTTCACGGCTGTGTTTAGGCCGCTTTACACTCCCTTGACTCACTTACAGAGAGATATCAATACATAGGTTTGAAGATTCTTACTAGTCAGATATATTCTTGTGCGGTGAATAGGGGGTGTTGAGGCCAGTTCACTGAGCAAGGAGTAGGTCTTGTCTACTACATATTGGGTTTATGGAACGGTATCGGAGCTAATTTGAAACCCTTGTTTTATGCATCACCCCATCTCACCTTTCCCGTTCAGCAGCCATAGTGTGTTTTCTGAACGTGTGACTCTGTTCTGTTTTGTAATTCAGTTCAAGTGTAGCGGTTTTTACATTCCCTCTATAAGTGATATCTTATGATAAGTGTCTTTTTCTGTGTGCCTTATTTCACTTAGAATCGTCCTACCTAAATCCACTCATCGTGCTGCTACTAGCCTTATGACGTGGATTTCATGGCTGAGTGATATTCCATTGTACATGAGGACCACAACTTCGTTATCCACTTTTCTCTTTGCTAGGATATTTAAGGTGTAATGAAGTGGGGGTTCTTGTCAACAGAGCAGCCCTAAATTTTGGGGTGCCTGTGTCTTGCTGATTTTTAGTTTTCCCAATTTATACGCCCATGAGGGGAAGTGCCCTATGCTCTCCAAGCTGTGTTTTTTAGATGTTTCAGGACACACCGTACACTTCTCCAGAGTGGCTGTTGGCAATTTACATCCCGCCCATCAGCGTAGCAAGGCTCCCATTTCTCCATGGCCGATCCTGCATTTCTGGTTTGGACACTTTTTTCCACATGGCCCTTTTGCCCGCTGGGAAGCGAGACTTCTTTGGAGCGCTGATTTGCCTTTCCAGGTGGCTTGGTTGGACAAAAAAGGCATATGCGTTTTTTCCTGGATATATTCAGGAAAAAACGCATACGCCCTTTTTGGCCAAGGGCATCATTGTCCACGTTTTGCCGCTTTTCATGTGCTTTCAAGGCGATTCGAATCTACCTCCTTAAATCTGTTTCTTGCAATTCTGCCTTGCTTTCAAAGCCTCTTCGTTGCCTTCCCTCAATATATTTGTGGACGAGAGTTATCATTTATAACTCTGCAGGTTTGTGAATTGCAGTGCCCCTGAGCTCCATTTTTCCAGTCGATTTTTTGGGAGCTGGCCGCAAAAGTGCAGGATTGCTTCAGGCCCTCTTCTGGTTCTGGGGGGCAGGCTGAGCTTGTGGTTAATTCTTCTTCCTGATGGGAAAATAGAGTGACGTGTGCCTGTCCCAACACCTAGAGCTAGTCTCTCATTGGTTCCCCCTCTTCCCGTTCATCCTCAGGACAAATTGCAACCTGTACGGAACAGGAGGTTAAAGGTGCTGATTCTCCAAGGAGGGAGATGGCTAGTAAAGCGGCTGGAATGGCGAACCCGAGCACAAGGAGATGAGAAATGAGGTGCCTTTTAGAAACCTTTCCCGATCACATGGTGTACCATCTTCTGGGTTTCTCATGCATGTTTTTGACGTAGGAAGATGCCCTTGAACCTGGAGATTTGGGACCCATGGGATGGGTACCATGCAGTATTACTTTAAAGTGTGTGCGTTGGCTCACGCAACCTCACCAAACCTCTCAGCCCCAAGAGTATCCACCCTTATGTCTCAATCAGCTGTGGGTCTAGATATGGTCAATCCAGGTTGCATCACAGCCCCTGAACGAATTGTGTAAGAATTTCTCTCTCTTTAACTGTCTTTGTTTCACGGGTTTTGAAAAGTAATTTATTTTTATAATGGGGTTTAGCTGCTTTTCACGGCTGTGTTTAGGCCGCTTTACACTCCCTTGACTCACTTACAGAGAGATATCAATACATAGGTTTGAAGATTCTTACTAGTCAGATATATTCTTGTGCGGTGAATAGGGGGTGTTGAGGCCAGTTCAGTGAGCAAGGAGTAGGTCTTGTCTACTACATATTGGGTTTATGGAACGGTATCGGAGCTAATTTGAAACCCTTGTTTTATGCATCACCCCATCTCACCTTTCCCGTTCAGCAGCCATAGTGAGTTTTCTGAACGTGTGACTCTGTTCTGTTTTGTAATTCAGTTCAAGTGTAGCGGTTTTTACATTCCCTCTATAAGTGATATCTTATGATAAGTGTCTTTTTCTGTGTGACTTATTTCACTTAGAATCATCGTACCTAAATCCACTCATCGTGCTGCTACTAGCCTTATGATGTGGATTTCATGGCTGAGTGATATTCCATTGTACATGAGGACCACAACTTCGTTATCCACTTTTCTCTTTCCTAGGATATTTAAGGTGTAATGAAGTGGGGGTTCTTGTGAACAGAGCAGCCCTAAACTTTGGGGTGCCTGTGTCTTGCTGATTTTTAGTTTTCCCAATTTATACGCCCATGAGGGGAAGTGCCCTATGCTCTCCAAGCTGTGTTTTTTAGATGTTTCAGGACACACCCTACACTTCTCCAGAGTGGCTGTTGGCAATTTACATCCCGCCCATCAGCGTAGCAAGGCTCCCATTTCTCCATGGCCGGTCCTGCATTTCTGGTTTGGACACATTTTTCCGCATGGCCCTTTTGCCCGCTGGGAAGCAAGACTTCTTTGGAGCGCTGATTTGCCTTTCCAGGTTGCTTGGTTGGCCAAAAAGGGCGTATGCGTTTTTTCCTGAATATATTCAGGAAAAAACGCATACGCCCTTTTTGGCCAAGGGCATCATTGTCCACGTTTTGCCGCTTTTCATGTGCTTTCAAGGCGATTCGAATCTACCTCCTGAAATCTGTTTCCTGCAATTCTGCCTTGCTTTCAAAGCCTCTTCGTTGCCTTCCCTCAATATATTTGTGGACGAGAGTTATCATTTATAACTCTGCAGGTTTGTGAATTGCAGTGCCCCTGAGCTCCATTTTTCCAGTCGCTTTTTTGGGAGCTGGCCGCAAAAGTGCAGGATTGCTTCAGGCCCTCTTCTGGTTCTGGGGGGCAGGCTGAGCTTGTGGTTAATTCTTCTTCCTGATGGGAAAATAGAGTGACCTGTGCCTGTCCCAACACCTAGAGCTAGTCTCTCATTGGTTCCCCCTCTTCCCGTTCATCCTCAGGACAAATTGCAACCTGTACGGAACAGGAGGTTAAAGGTGCTGATTCTCCAAGGAGGGAGATGGCTAGTAAAGCGGCTGGAATGGCGAACCCGAGCACAAGGAGATGAGAAATGAGGTGCCTTTTAGAAACCTTTCCCGATCACACGGTGTACCATCTTCTGGGTTTCTCATGCATGTTTTCGACGTAGGAAGATGCCCTTGAACCAGGAGATTTGGGAACCATGGGATGGGTACCATGCAGTATTACTTTAAAGGGTCTGCGTTGGCTCTCGCAACCTCACCACAACTCTGAGCCCCAAGAGTGTCCACCCTTATGTCTCAATCAGCTGTGGGTCTAGATATGGTCAATCCAGGTTGCATCACAGCCCCTGAACGAATTTTGTGAGAATTTCTCTCTCTTTCACTGTCTTTGTTTCACGGGTTTTGAAAAGTAATTTCTTTTTATAATGGGGTTTAGCTGCTTTTCACGGCTGTGTTTAGGCCGCTTTACACCCCCTTGACTCACTTACAGAGAGATATCAATACATAGGTTTGAAGATTCTTACTAGTCAGATATATTCTTGTGCGGTGAATAGGGGTGTTGAGGCCAGTTCACTGAGCAAGGAGTAGGTCTTGTCTACTACATATTGGGTTTATGGAATGGTATCTGAGCTAATTTGAAACCCTTGTTTTATGCATCACCCCACCTCACCCTTCCCGTTCAGCAGCCATAGTGTGTTTTCTGAACGTGTGACTCTGTTCTGTTTTGTAATTCAGTTCAAGTGTAGCGGTTTTTATATTCCCTCTATGAGTGATATCTTATGATAAGTGTCTTTTTCTGTGTGACTTATTTCACTTAGAATCGTCGTACCTAAATCCACTCATCGTGCTGCTACTAGCCTTATGACGTGGATTTCATGGCTGAGTGATATTCCATTGTACATGAGGACCACAACTTCGTTATCCACTTTTCTCTTTCCTAGGATATTTAAGGTGTAATGAAGTGGGGGTTCTTGTCAACAGAGCAGCCCTAAACTTTGGGGTGCCTGTGTCTTGCTGATTTTTAGTTTTCCCAATTTATACGCCCATGAGTGGAAGTGCCCTATGCTCTCCAAGCTGTGTTTTTTAGATGTTTCAGGACACACCGTACACTTCTCCAGAGTGGCTGTTGGCAATTTACATCCCGCCCATCAGCATAGCAAGGCTCCCATTTCTCCATGGCCGGTCCTGCATTTCTGGTTTGGACACTTTTTTCCGCATGGCCCTTTTGCCCGCTGGGAAGCGAGACTTCTTTGGAGCACTGATTGGCCTTTCCAGGTTGCTTGGTTGGCCAAAAAGGGCGTATGCGTTTTTTCCTGAATATATTCAGGAAAAAACGCATACGCCCTTTTTGGCCAAGGGCATCATTGTCCACGTTTTGCCGCTTTTCATGTGCTTTCAAGGCGATTCGAATCTACCTCCTGAAATCTGTTTCCTGCAATTCTGCCTTGCTTTCAAAGCCTCTTCGTTGCCTTCCCTCAATATATTTGTGGACGAGAGTTATCATTTATAACTCTGCAGGTTTGTGAATTGCAGTGCCCCTGAGCTCCATTTTTCAACTCGCTTTTTTGGGAGCTGGCCGCAAAAGTGCAGGATTGCTTCAGGCCCTCTTCTGGTTCTGGGGGGCAGGCTGAGCTTGTGGTTAATTCTTCTTCCTGATGGGAAAATAGAGTGACCTGTGCCTGTCCCAACCCCTAGAGCTAGTCTCTCATTGGTTCCCCCTCTTCCCGTTCATCCTCAGGACAAATTGCAACCTGTACGGAACAGGAGGTTAAAGGTGCTGATTCTCCAAGGAGGGAGATGGCTAGTAAAGCGGCTGGAATGGCGAACCCGAGCACAAGGAGATGAGAAATGAGGTGCCTTTTAGAAACCATTCCCGATCACACGGTGTACCATCTTCTGGGTTTCTCATGCATGTTTTCGACGTAGGAAGATGCCCTTGAACCAGGAGATTTGGGAACCATGGGATGGGTACCATGCAGTATTACTTTAAAGGGTCTGCGTTGGCTCTCGCAACCTCACCAAACCTCTCAGCCCCAAGAGTGTCCACCCTTATGTCTCAATCAGCTGTGGGTCTAGATATGGTCAATCCAGGTTGCATCACAGCCCCTGAACGAATTTTGTAAGAATTTCTCTCTCTTTCACTGTCTTTGTTTCACGGGTTTTGAAAAGTAATTTCTTTTTATAATGGGGTTTAGCTGCTTTTCACGGCTGTGTTTAGGCCGCTTTACACCCCCTTGACTCACTTACAGAGAGATATCAATACATAGGTTTGAAGATTCTTACTAGTCAGATATATTCTTGTGCGGTGAATAGAGGGTGTTGAGGCCAGTTTAGTGAGCAAGGAGTAGGTCTTGTCTACTACATATTGGGTTTATGGAACGGTATCGGAGCTAATTTGAAACCCTTGTTTTATGCATCACCCCATCTCAACTTTCCCGTTCAGCAGCCATAGTGTGTTTTCTGAACGTGTGACTCTGTTCTGTTTTGTAATTCAGTTCAAGTGTAGCGGTTTTTACATTCCCTCTATGAGTGATATCTTATGATAAGTGTCTTTTTCTGTGTGACTTATTTCACTTAGAATCGTCGTACCTAAATCCACTCATCATGCTGCTACTAGCCTTATGACGTGGATTTCATGGCTGAGTGATATTCCATTGTACATGAGGACCACAACTTCGTTATCCACTTTTCTCTTTCCTAGGATATTTAAGGTGTAATGAAGTGGGGGTTCTTGTCAACAGAGCAGCCCTAAACTTTGGGGTGCCTGCGTCTTGCTGATTTTTAGTTTTCCCAATTTATACGCCCATGAGTGGAAGTGCCCTATGCTCTCCAAGCTGTGTTTTTTAGATGTTTCAGGACACACCGTACACTTCTCCAGAGTGGCTGTTGGCAATTTACATCCCGCCCATCAGCGTAGCAAGGCTCCCATTTCTCCATGGCCGGTCCTGCATTTCTGGTTTGGACACTTTTTTCCGCATGGCCCTTTTGCTCGCTGGGAAGCGAGACTTCTTTGGAGCGCTGATTTGCCATTCCAGGTGGCTTGGTTGACCAAAAAGGGCGTATGCGTTTTTTCCTGAATATATTCAGGAAAAAACGCATACGCCCTTTTTGGCCAAGGGCATCATTGTCCACGTTTTGCCGCTTTTCATGTGCTTTCAAGGCGATTCGAATCTACCTCCTGAAATCTGTTTCCTGCAATTCTGCCTTGCTTTCAAAGCCTCTTTGTAGCCTTCCCTCAATATATTTGTGGACGAGAGTTATCATTTATAACTCTGCAGGTTTGTGAATTGCAGTGCCCCTGAGCTCCATTTTTCCAGTCGCTTTTTTGGGAGCTGGCCGCAAAAGTGCAGGATTGCTTCAGGCCCTCTTCTGGTTCTGGGGGGCAGGCTGAGCTTGTGGTTAATTCTTCTTCCTGATGGGAAAATAGAGTGACGTGTGCCTGTCCCAACACCTAGAGCTAGTCTCTCATTGGTTCCCCCTCTTCCCGTTCATCCTCAGGACAAATTGCAACCTGTACGGAACAGGAGGTTAAAGGTGCTGATTCTCCAAGGAGGGAGATGGCTAGTAAAGCGGCTGGAATGGCGAACCCGAGCACAAGGAGATGAGAAATGAGGTGCCTTTTAGAAACCTTTCCCGATCACATGGTGTACCATCTTCTGGGTTTCTCATGCATGTTTTTGACGTAGGAAGATGCCCTTGAACCTGGAGATTTGGGACCCATGGGATGGGTACCATGCAGTATTACTTTAAAGTGTGTGCGTTGGCTCACGCAACCTCACCAAACCTCTCAGCCCCAAGAGTATCCACCCTTATGTCTCAATCAGCTGTGGGTCTAGATATGGTCAATCCAGGTTGCATCACAGCCCCTGAACGAATTGTGTAAGAATTTCTCTCTCTTTAACTGTCTTTGTTTCACGGGTTTTGAAAAGTAATTTATTTTTATAATGGGGTTTAGCTGCTTTTCACGGCTGTGTTTAGGCCGCTTTACACTCCCTTGACTCACTTACAGAGAGATATCAATACATAGGTTTGAAGATTCTTACTAGTCAGATATATTCTTGTGCGGTGAATAGGGGGTGTTGAGGCCAGTTCAGTGAGCAAGGAGTAGGTCTTGTCTACTACATATTGGGTTTATGGAACGGTATCGGAGCTAATTTGAAACCCTTGTTTTATGCATCACCCCATCTCACCTTTCCCGTTCAGCAGCCATAGTGAGTTTTCTGAACGTGTGACTCTGTTCTGTTTTGTAATTCAGTTCAAGTGTAGCGGTTTTTACATTCCCTCTATAAGTGATATCTTATGATAAGTGTCTTTTTCTGTGTGACTTATTTCACTTAGAATCATCGTACCTAAATCCACTCATCGTGCTGCTACTAGCCTTATGATGTGGATTTCATGGCTGAGTGATATTCCATTGTACATGAGGACCACAACTTCGTTATCCACTTTTCTCTTTCCTAGGATATTTAAGGTGTAATGAAGTGGGGGTTCTTGTGAACAGAGCAGCCCTAAACTTTGGGGTGCCTGTGTCTTGCTGATTTTTAGTTTTCCCAATTTATACGCCCATGAGGGGAAGTGCCCTATGCTCTCCAAGCTGTGTTTTTTAGATGTTTCAGGACACACCCTACACTTCTCCAGAGTGGCTGTTGGCAATTTACATCCCGCCCATCAGCGTAGCAAGGCTCCCATTTCTCCATGGCCGGTCCTGCATTTCTGGTTTGGACACATTTTTCCGCATGGCCCTTTTGCCCGCTGGGAAGCAAGACTTCTTTGGAGCGCTGATTTGCCTTTCCAGGTTGCTTGGTTGGCCAAAAAGGGCGTATGCGTTTTTTCCTGAATATATTCAGGAAAAAACGCATACGCCCTTTTTGGCCAAGGGCATCATTGTCCACGTTTTGCCGCTTTTCATGTGCTTTCAAGGCGATTCGAATCTACCTCCTGAAATCTGTTTCCTGCAATTCTGCCTTGCTTTCAAAGCCTCTTCGTTGCCTTCCCTCAATATATTTGTGGACGAGAGTTATCATTTATAACTCTGCAGGTTTGTGAATTGCAGTGCCCCTGAGCTCCATTTTTCAACTCGCTTTTTTGGGAGCTGGCCGCAAAAGTGCAGGATTGCTTCAGGCCCTCTTCTGGTTCTGGGGGGCAGGCTGAGCTTGTGGTTAATTCTTCTTCCTGATGGGAAAATAGAGTGACCTGTGCCTGTCCCAACCCCTAGAGCTAGTCTCTCATTGGTTCCCCCTCTTCCCGTTCATCCTCAGGACAAATTGCAACCTGTACGGAACAGGAGGTTAAAGGTGCTGATTCTCCAAGGAGGGAGATGGCTAGTAAAGCGGCTGGAATGGCGAACCCGAGCACAAGGAGATGAGAAATGAGGTGCCTTTTAGAAACCATTCCCGATCACACGGTGTACCATCTTCTGGGTTTCTCATGCATGTTTTCGACGTAGGAAGATGCCCTTGAACCAGGAGATTTGGGAACCATGGGATGGGTACCATGCAGTATTACTTTAAAGGGTCTGCGTTGGCTCTCGCAACCTCACCAAACCTCTCAGCCCCAAGAGTGTCCACCCTTATGTCTCAATCAGCTGTGGGTCTAGATATGGTCAATCCAGGTTGCATCACAGCCCCTGAACGAATTTTGTAAGAATTTCTCTCTCTTTCACTGTCTTTGTTTCACGGGTTTTGAAAAGTAATTTCTTTTTATAATGGGGTTTAGCTGCTTTTCACGGCTGTGTTTAGGCCGCTTTACACCCCCTTGACTCACTTACAGAGAGATATCAATACATAGGTTTGAAGATTCTTACTAGTCAGATATATTCTTGTGCGGTGAATAGAGGGTGTTGAGGCCAGTTTAGTGAGCAAGGAGTAGGTCTTGTCTACTACATATTGGGTTTATGGAACGGTATCGGAGCTAATTTGAAACCCTTGTTTTATGCATCACCCCATCTCAACTTTCCCGTTCAGCAGCCATAGTGTGTTTTCTGAACGTGTGACTCTGTTCTGTTTTGTAATTCAGTTCAAGTGTAGCGGTTTTTACATTCCCTCTATGAGTGATATCTTATGATAAGTGTCTTTTTCTGTGTGACTTATTTCACTTAGAATCGTCGTACCTAAATCCACTCATCATGCTGCTACTAGCCTTATGACGTGGATTTCATGGCTGAGTGATATTCCATTGTACATGAGGACCACAACTTCGTTATCCACTTTTCTCTTTCCTAGGATATTTAAGGTGTAATGAAGTGGGGGTTCTTGTCAACAGAGCAGCCCTAAACTTTGGGGTGCCTGCGTCTTGCTGATTTTTAGTTTTCCCAATTTATACGCCCATGAGTGGAAGTGCCCTATGCTCTCCAAGCTGTGTTTTTTAGATGTTTCAGGACACACCGTACACTTCTCCAGAGTGGCTGTTGGCAATTTACATCCCGCCCATCAGCGTAGCAAGGCTCCCATTTCTCCATGGCCGGTCCTGCATTTCTGGTTTGGACACTTTTTTCCGCATGGCCCTTTTGCTCGCTGGGAAGCGAGACTTCTTTGGAGCGCTGATTTGCCATTCCAGGTGGCTTGGTTGACCAAAAAGGGCGTATGCGTTTTTTCCTGAATATATTCAGGAAAAAACGCATACGCCCTTTTTGGCCAAGGGCATCATTGTCCACGTTTTGCCGCTTTTCATGTGCTTTCAAGGCGATTCGAATCTACCTCCTGAAATCTGTTTCCTGCAATTCTGCCTTGCTTTCAAAGCCTCTTTGTAGCCTTCCCTCAATATATTTGTGGACGAGAGTTATCATTTATAACTCTGCAGGTTTGTGAATTGCAGTGCCCCTGAGCTCCATTTTTCCAGTCGCTTTTTTGGGAGCTGGCCGCAAAAGTGCAGGATTGCTTCAGGCCCTCTTCTGGTTCTGGGGGGCAGGCTGAGCTTGTGGTTAATTCTTCTTCCTGATGGGAAAATAGAGTGACGTGTGCCTGTCCCAACACCTAGAGCTAGTCTCTCATTGGTTCCCCCTCTTCCCGTTCATCCTCAGGACAAATTGCAACCTGTACGGAACAGGAGGTTAAAGGTGCTGATTCTCCAAGGAGGGAGATGGCTAGTAAAGCGGCTGGAATGGCGAACCCGAGCACAAGGAGATGAGAAATGAGGTGCCTTTTAGAAACCTTTCCCGATCACATGGTGTACCATCTTCTGGGTTTCTCATGCATGTTTTTGACGTAGGAAGATGCCCTTGAACCTGGAGATTTGGGACCCATGGGATGGGTACCATGCAGTATTACTTTAAAGTGTGTGCGTTGGCTCACGCAACCTCACCAAACCTCTCAGCCCCAAGAGTATCCACCCTTATGTCTCAATCAGCTGTGGGTCTAGATATGGTCAATCCAGGTTGCATCACAGCCCCTGAACGAATTGTGTAAGAATTTCTCTCTCTTTAACTGTCTTTGTTTCACGGGTTTTGAAAAGTAATTTATTTTTATAATGGGGTTTAGCTGCTTTTCACGGCTGTGTTTAGGCCGCTTTACACTCCCTTGACTCACTTACAGAGAGATATCAATACATAGGTTTGAAGATTCTTACTAGTCAGATATATTCTTGTGCGGTGAATAGGGGGTGTTGAGGCCAGTTCAGTGAGCAAGGAGTAGGTCTTGTCTACTACATATTGGGTTTATGGAACGGTATCGGAGCTAATTTGAAACCCTTGTTTTATGCATCACCCCATCTCACCTTTCCCGTTCAGCAGCCATAGTGAGTTTTCTGAACGTGTGACTCTGTTCTGTTTTGTAATTCAGTTCAAGTGTAGCGGTTTTTACATTCCCTCTATAAGTGATATCTTATGATAAGTGTCTTTTTCTGTGTGACTTATTTCACTTAGAATCATCGTACCTAAATCCACTCATCGTGCTGCTACTAGCCTTATGATGTGGATTTCATGGCTGAGTGATATTCCATTGTACATGAGGACCACAACTTCGTTATCCACTTTTCTCTTTCCTAGGATATTTAAGGTGTAATGAAGTGGGGGTTCTTGTGAACAGAGCAGCCCTAAACTTTGGGGTGCCTGTGTCTTGCTGATTTTTAGTTTTCCCAATTTATACGCCCATGAGGGGAAGTGCCCTATGCTCTCCAAGCTGTGTTTTTTAGATGTTTCAGGACACACCCTACACTTCTCCAGAGTGGCTGTTGGCAATTTACATCCCGCCCATCAGCGTAGCAAGGCTCCCATTTCTCCATGGCCGGTCCTGCATTTCTGGTTTGGACACATTTTTCCGCATGGCCCTTTTGCCCGCTGGGAAGCAAGACTTCTTTGGAGCGCTGATTTGCCTTTCCAGGTTGCTTGGTTGGCCAAAAAGGGCGTATGCGTTTTTTCCTGAATATATTCAGGAAAAAACGCATACGCCCTTTTTGGCCAAGGGCATCATTGTCCACGTTTTGCCGCTTTTCATGTGCTTTCAAGGCGATTCGAATCTACCTCCTGAAATCTGTTTCCTGCAATTCTGCCTTGCTTTCAAAGCCTCTTCGTTGCCTTCCCTCAATATATTTGTGGACGAGAGTTATCATTTATAACTCTGCAGGTTTGTGAATTGCAGTGCCCCTGAGCTCCATTTTTCCAGTCGCTTTTTTGGGAGCTGGCCGCAAAAGTGCAGGATTGCTTCAGGCCCTCTTCTGGTTCTGGGGGGCAGGCTGAGCTTGTGGTTAATTCTTCTTCCTGATGGGAAAATAGAGTGACCTGTGCCTGTCCCAACACCTAGAGCTAGTCTCTCATTGGTTCCCCCTCTTCCCGTTCATCCTCAGGACAAATTGCAACCTGTACGGAACAGGAGGTTAAAGGTGCTGATTCTCCAAGGAGGGAGATGGCTAGTAAAGCGGCTGGAATGGCGAACCCGAGCACAAGGAGATGAGAAATGAGGTGCCTTTTAGAAACCTTTCCCGATCACACGGTGTACCATCTTCTGGGTTTCTCATGCATGTTTTCGACGTAGGAAGATGCCCTTGAACCAGGAGATTTGGGAACCATGGGATGGGTACCATGCAGTATTACTTTAAAGGGTCTGCGTTGGCTCTCGCAACCTCACCACAACTCTGAGCCCCAAGAGTGTCCACCCTTATGTCTCAATCAGCTGTGGGTCTAGATATGGTCAATCCAGGTTGCATCACAGCCCCTGAACGAATTTTGTGAGAATTTCTCTCTCTTTCACTGTCTTTGTTTCACGGGTTTTGAAAAGTAATTTCTTTTTATAATGGGGTTTAGCTGCTTTTCACGGCTGTGTTTAGGCCGCTTTACACCCCCTTGACTCACTTACAGAGAGATATCAATACATAGGTTTGAAGATTCTTACTAGTCAGATATATTCTTGTGCGGTGAATAGGGGTGTTGAGGCCAGTTCACTGAGCAAGGAGTAGGTCTTGTCTACTACATATTGGGTTTATGGAATGGTATCTGAGCTAATTTGAAACCCTTGTTTTATGCATCACCCCACCTCACCCTTCCCGTTCAGCAGCCATAGTGTGTTTTCTGAACGTGTGACTCTGTTCTGTTTTGTAATTCAGTTCAAGTGTAGCGGTTTTTATATTCCCTCTATGAGTGATATCTTATGATAAGTGTCTTTTTCTGTGTGACTTATTTCACTTAGAATCGTCGTACCTAAATCCACTCATCGTGCTGCTACTAGCCTTATGACGTGGATTTCATGGCTGAGTGATATTCCATTGTACATGAGGACCACAACTTCGTTATCCACTTTTCTCTTTCCTAGGATATTTAAGGTGTAATGAAGTGGGGGTTCTTGTCAACAGAGCAGCCCTAAACTTTGGGGTGCCTGTGTCTTGCTGATTTTTAGTTTTCCCAATTTATACGCCCATGAGTGGAAGTGCCCTATGCTCTCCAAGCTGTGTTTTTTAGATGTTTCAGGACACACCGTACACTTCTCCAGAGTGGCTGTTGGCAATTTACATCCCGCCCATCAGCATAGCAAGGCTCCCATTTCTCCATGGCCGGTCCTGCATTTCTGGTTTGGACACTTTTTTCCGCATGGCCCTTTTGCCCGCTGGGAAGCGAGACTTCTTTGGAGCACTGATTGGCCTTTCCAGGTTGCTTGGTTGGCCAAAAAGGGCGTATGCGTTTTTTCCTGAATATATTCAGGAAAAAACGCATACGCCCTTTTTGGCCAAGGGCATCATTGTCCACGTTTTGCCGCTTTTCATGTGCTTTCAAGGCGATTCGAATCTACCTCCTGAAATCTGTTTCCTGCAATTCTGCCTTGCTTTCAAAGCCTCTTCGTTGCCTTCCCTCAATATATTTGTGGACGAGAGTTATCATTTATAACTCTGCAGGTTTGTGAATTGCAGTGCCCCTGAGCTCCATTTTTCAACTCGCTTTTTTGGGAGCTGGCCGCAAAAGTGCAGGATTGCTTCAGGCCCTCTTCTGGTTCTGGGGGGCAGGCTGAGCTTGTGGTTAATTCTTCTTCCTGATGGGAAAATAGAGTGACCTGTGCCTGTCCCAACCCCTAGAGCTAGTCTCTCATTGGTTCCCCCTCTTCCCGTTCATCCTCAGGACAAATTGCAACCTGTACGGAACAGGAGGTTAAAGGTGCTGATTCTCCAAGGAGGGAGATGGCTAGTAAAGCGGCTGGAATGGCGAACCCGAGCACAAGGAGATGAGAAATGAGGTGCCTTTTAGAAACCATTCCCGATCACACGGTGTACCATCTTCTGGGTTTCTCATGCATGTTTTCGACGTAGGAAGATGCCCTTGAACCAGGAGATTTGGGAACCATGGGATGGGTACCATGCAGTATTACTTTAAAGGGTCTGCGTTGGCTCTCGCAACCTCACCAAACCTCTCAGCCCCAAGAGTGTCCACCCTTATGTCTCAATCAGCTGTGGGTCTAGATATGGTCAATCCAGGTTGCATCACAGCCCCTGAACGAATTTTGTAAGAATTTCTCTCTCTTTCACTGTCTTTGTTTCACGGGTTTTGAAAAGTAATTTCTTTTTATAATGGGGTTTAGCTGCTTTTCACGGCTGTGTTTAGGCCGCTTTACACCCCCTTGACTCACTTACAGAGAGATATCAATACATAGGTTTGAAGATTCTTACTAGTCAGATATATTCTTGTGCGGTGAATAGAGGGTGTTGAGGCCAGTTTAGTGAGCAAGGAGTAGGTCTTGTCTACTACATATTGGGTTTATGGAACGGTATCGGAGCTAATTTGAAACCCTTGTTTTATGCATCACCCCATCTCAACTTTCCCGTTCAGCAGCCATAGTGTGTTTTCTGAACGTGTGACTCTGTTCTGTTTTGTAATTCAGTTCAAGTGTAGCGGTTTTTACATTCCCTCTATGAGTGATATCTTATGATAAGTGTCTTTTTCTGTGTGACTTATTTCACTTAGAATCGTCGTACCTAAATCCACTCATCATGCTGCTACTAGCCTTATGACGTGGATTTCATGGCTGAGTGATATTCCATTGTACATGAGGACCACAACTTCGTTATCCACTTTTCTCTTTCCTAGGATATTTAAGGTGTAATGAAGTGGGGGTTCTTGTCAACAGAGCAGCCCTAAACTTTGGGGTGCCTGCGTCTTGCTGATTTTTAGTTTTCCCAATTTATACGCCCATGAGTGGAAGTGCCCTATGCTCTCCAAGCTGTGTTTTTTAGATGTTTCAGGACACACCGTACACTTCTCCAGAGTGGCTGTTGGCAATTTACATCCCGCCCATCAGCGTAGCAAGGCTCCCATTTCTCCATGGCCGGTCCTGCATTTCTGGTTTGGACACTTTTTTCCGCATGGCCCTTTTGCTCGCTGGGAAGCGAGACTTCTTTGGAGCGCTGATTTGCCATTCCAGGTGGCTTGGTTGACCAAAAAGGGCGTATGCGTTTTTTCCTGAATATATTCAGGAAAAAACGCATACGCCCTTTTTGGCCAAGGGCATCATTGTCCACGTTTTGCCGCTTTTCATGTGCTTTCAAGGCGATTCGAATCTACCTCCTGAAATCTGTTTCCTGCAATTCTGCCTTGCTTTCAAAGCCTCTTTGTAGCCTTCCCTCAATATATTTGTGGACGAGAGTTATCATTTATAACTCTGCAGGTTTGTGAATTGCAGTGCCCCTGAGCTCCATTTTTCCAGTCGCTTTTTTGGGAGCTGGCCGCAAAAGTGCAGGATTGCTTCAGGCCCTCTTCTGGTTCTGGGGGGCAGGCTGAGCTTGTGGTTAATTCTTCTTCCTGATGGGAAAATAGAGTGACCTGTGCCTGTCCCAACCCCTAGAGCTAGTCTCTCATTGGTTCCCCCTCTTCCCTTTCATCCTCAGGACAAATTGCAACCTGTACAGAACAGGAGCTTAAAGGTGCTGATTCTCCAAGGAGGGAGATGGCTAGTAAAGCGGCTGGAATGGCGAACCCGAGCACAAGGAGATGAGAAATGAGGTGCCTTTTAGAAACATTTCCCGATCACACGGTGTACCATCTTCTGGGTTTCTCATGCATGTTTTCGACGTAGGAAGATGCCCTTGAACCTGGAGATTTGGGACCCATGGGATGGGTACCATGCAGTATTACTTTCAAGGGTCTGCGTTGGCTCAGGCAACCTCACCAAACCTCTGAGCCCCAAGAGTGTCCACCCTTATGTCTCAATCAGCTGTGGGTCTAGATATGGTCAATCCAGGTTGCATCACAGCCCCTGAACGAATTGTGTAAGAATTTCTCTCTCTTTCACTGTCTTTGTTTCACGGGTTTTGAAAAGTAATTTATTTTTATAATGGGGTTTAGCTGCTTTTCACGGCTGTGTTTATGCCGCTTTACACCCCCTTGACTCACTTACAGAGAGATATCAATACATAGATTTGAAGATTCTTACTAGTCAGATATATTCTTGTGCGGTGAATAGGGGGTGTTGAGTCCAGTTCACTGAGCAAGGAGTAGTTCTTGTCTACTACATACTGGGTTTATGGAACGGTATCTGAGCTAATTTGAAACCCTTGTTTTATGCATCACCCCACCTCACCTTTCCCGTTCAGCAGCCATAGTGTGTTTTCTGAACGTGTGACTCTGTTCTGTTTTGTAATTCAGTTGAAGTGTAGCGGTTTTTAAATTCCCTCTATAAGTGATATCTTATGATAAGTGTCTTTTTCTGTGTGACTTATTTCACTTAGAATCTTCGTACCTAAATCCACTCATCGTGCTGCTACTAGCATTATGACGTGGATTTCATGGCTGACTGTTATTCCATTGTACATGAGGACCACAACTTCTTTATCCACTTTTCTCTTTCCTAGGATATTTAAGGTGTAATGAAGTGGGGGTTCTTGTCAACAGAGCAGCCCTAAACTTTGGGGTGCCTGCGTCTTGCTGATTTTTAGTTTTCCCAATTTATACGCGCATGAGTGGAAGTGCCCTATGCATTCCAAGCTGTGTTTTTTAGATGTTTCAGGACACACCGTACACTTCTCCAGAGTGGCTGTTGGCAATTTACATCCCGCCCATCAGCGTAGCAAGTCTCCCATTTCTCCATGGCCGGTCCTGCATTTCTGGTTTGGACACTTTTTTCCGCATGGCCCTTTTGCCCGCTGGGAAGCGAGACTTCTTTGGAGAGCTGATTTGCCTTTCCAGGTGGCTTGGTTTGCCAAAAAGGGCGTATGCGTTTTTTCCTGAATATATTCAGGAAAAAACGCATACGCCCTTTTTGGCCAAGGTCATCATTGTCCACGTTTTGCCGCTTTTCATGTGCTTTCAAGGCGATTCGAATCTACCTCTGAAATCTATTTCCTGCAATTCTGCCTTGCTTTCAAAGCCTCTTCGTTGCCTTCCCTCAATATATTTGTGGACGAGAGTTATCATTTATAACTCTGCAGGTTTGTGAATTGCAGTGACCCTGAGCTCCATTTTTCCAGTCGCTTTTCTGGGAGCTGGCCGCAAATGTGCAGGATTGCTTCAGGCCCTCTTTTGGTTCTGGGGGGCAGGCTGAGCTTGTGGTTAATTCTTCTTCCTGATGGGAAAATAGAGTGACCTGTGCCTGTCCCAACCCCTAGAGCTAGTCTCTCATTGGTTCCCCCTCTTCCCGTTCATCCTCAGGACAAATTGCAACCTGTACGGAACAGGAGGTTAAAGGTGCTGATTCTCCAAGGAGGGAGATGGCTACTAAAGCGGCTGGAATGGCGAACCCGAGCACAAGGAGATGAGAAATGAGGTGCGTTTTAGAAACCTTTCCCGATCACACGGTGTACCACCTTCTGGGTTTCCCATGCATGTTTTCGACGTAGGAAGATGCCCTTGAACCTGGAGATTTGGGACCCATGGGATGGGTACCATGCAGTATTACTTTAAAGGGTCTGCATTGGCTCACGCAACCTCACCAAACCTCTGAGCCCCAAGAGTGTCCACCCTTATGTCTCAATCAGCTGTGGGTCTAGATATGGTCAATCCAGGTTGCATCACAGCCCCTGAACGAATTTTGTAAGAACTTCTCTCTCTTTCACTGTCTTTGTTTCACGGATTTTGAAAAGTAATTTATTTTTATAATGGGGTTTAGCTGCTTTTCACGGCTGTGTTTATGCCGCTTTACACCCCCTTGACTCACTTACAGAGAAATATCAATTCATAGGTTTGAAGATTCTTACTAGTCAGATATATTCTTGTGCGGTGAATAGGGGGTGTTGAGTCCAGTTCACTGAGCAAGGAGCAGGTCTTGTCTACTACATATTGGATTTATGGAACGGTATTTGAGCTAATTTGAAACCCTTGTTTTATGCATCACCCCACCTCACCTTTCCCGTTCAGCAGCCATAGTGTGTTTTCTGAACGTGTGACTCTGTTCTGTTTTGTAATTCAGTTGAAGTGTAGCGGTTTTTACATTCCCTCTATAAGTGATATCTTATGATAAGTGTCTTTTTCTGTGTGACTTATTTCACTTAGAATCTTCGTACCTAAATCCACTCATCGTGCTGCTACTAGCATTATGACGTGGATTTCATGGCTGAGTGATATTCCATTGTACATGAGGACCACAACTTCTTTATCCACTTTTCTCTTTCCTAGGATATTTAAGGTGTAATGAATTGGGGGTTCTTGTCAACAGAGTAGCCCTAAACTTTGGGGTGCCTGCGTCTTGCTGATTTTTAGTTTTCCCAATTTATACGCGCATGAGTGGAAGTGCCCTATGCACTCCAAGCTGTGTTTTTTAGATGTTTCAGGACACACCGTACACTTCTCCAGAGTGGCTGTTGGCAATTTACATCCCGCCCATCAGCGTAGCAAGGCTCCCATTTCTCCATGGCCGGTCCTGCATTTCTGGTTTGGACACTTTTTTCCGCATGGCCCTTTGGCCCGCTGGGAAGCGAGACTTCTTTGGAGCGCTGATTTGCCTTTCCAGGTGGCTTGGTTGGCCAAAAAGGGCGTATGCGTTTTTTCCTGAATATATTCAGGAAAAAACGCATACGCCCTTTTTGGCCAAGGGCATCATTGTCCACGTTTTGCCGCTTTTCATGTGCTTTCAAGGCGATTCGAATCTACCTCCTGAAATCTGTTTCCTGCAATTCTGCCTTGCTTTCAAAGCCTCTTCGTTGCCTTCCCTCAATATATTTGTGGACGAGAGTTATCATTTATAACTCTGCAGGTTTGTGAATTGCAGTGCCCCTGAGCTCCATTTTTCCAGTCGCTTTTTTGGGAGCTGGCCGCAAAAGTGCAGGATTGCTTCAGGCCCTCTTCTGGTTCTGGGGGGCAGGCTGAGCTTGTGGTTAATTCTTCTTCCTGATGGGAAAATAGAGTGACCTGTGCCTGTCCCAACCCCTAGAGCTAGTCTCTCATTGGTTCCCCCTCTTCCCTTTCATCCTCAGGACAAATTGCAACCTGTACAGAACAGGAGCTTAAAGGTGCTGATTCTCCAAGGAGGGAGATGGCTAGTAAAGCGGCTGGAATGGCGAACCCGAGCACAAGGAGATGAGAAATGAGGTGCCTTTTAGAAACATTTCCCGATCACACGGTGTACCATCTTCTGGGTTTCTCATGCATGTTTTCGACGTAGGAAGATGCCCTTGAACCTGGAGATTTGGGACCCATGGGATGGGTACCATGCAGTATTACTTTAAAGGGTCTGCGTTGGCTCAGGCAACCTCACCAAACCTCTGAGCCCCAAGAGTGTCCACCCTTATGTCCCAATCAGCTGTGGGTCTAGATATGGTCAATCCAGGTTGCATCACAGCCCCTGAACGAATTTTGTAAGAATTTCTCTCTCTTTCACTGTCTTTGTATCACGGGTTTTGAAAAGTAATTTATTTTTATATTGGGGTTTAGCTGCTTTTCACGGCTGTGTTTATGCCGCTTTACACCCCCTTGACTCACTTACAGAGAGATATCAATACATAGATTTGAAGATTCTTACTAGTCAGATATATTCTTGTGCGGTGAATAGGGGGTGTTGAGTCCAGTTCACTGAGCAAGGAGTAGTTCTTGTCTACTACATATTGGGTTTATGGAACGGTATCTGAGCTAATTTGAAACCCTTGTTTTATGCATCACCCCACCTCACCTTTCCCGTTCAGCAGCCATAGTGTGTTTTCTGAACGTGTGACTCTGTTTTGTTTTGTAATTCAGTTCAAGTGTAGCGGTTTTTACATTCCCTCTATAAGTGATATCTTATGATAAGTGTCTTTTTCTGTGTGACTTATTTCACTTAGAATCGTCGTACCTAAATCCACTCATCGTGCTGCTACTAGCCTTATGACGTGGATTTCATGGCTGAGTGACATTCCATTGTACATGAGGACCACAACTTCTTTATCCACTTTTCTCTTTGCTAGGATATTTAAGGTGTAATGAAGTGGGGGTTCTTGTCAACAGAGCAGCCCTAAACTTTGTGGTGCCTGCGTCTTGCTGATTTTTAGTTTTCCCAATTTATACGCCCATGAGTGGAAGTGCCCTATGCTCTCCAAGCTGTGTTTTTTAGATGTTTCAGGACACACCGTACACTTCTCCAGAGTGGCTGTTGGCAATTTACATCCCGCCCATCAGCGTAGCAAGGCTCCCATTTCTCCATGGCCGGTCCTGCATTTCTGGTTTGGACACTTTTTTCCGCATGGCCCTTTGGCCCGCTGGGAAGCGAGACTTCTTTGGAGCGCTGATTTGCCTTTCCAGGTGGCTTGGTTGGCCAAAAAGGGCGTATGCGTTTTTTCCTGAATATATTCAGGAAAAAACGCATACGCCCTTTTTGGCCAAGGGCATCATTGTCCACGTTTTGCCGCTTTTCATGTGCTTTCAAGGCGATTCGAATCTACCTCCTGAAATCTGTTTCCTGCAATTCTGCCTTGCTTTCAAAGCCTCTTCGTTGCCTTCCCTCAATATATTTGTGGACGAGAGTTATCATTTATAACTCTGCAGGTTTGTGAATTGCAGTGCCCCTGAGCTCCATTTTTCCAGTCGCTTTTTTGGGAGCTGGCCGCAAAAGTGCAGGATTGCTTCAGGCCCTCTTCTGGTTCTGGGGGGCAGGCTGAGCTTGTGGTTAATTCTTCTTCCTGATGGGAAAATAGAGTGACCTGTGCCTGTCCCAACCCCTAGAGCTAGTCTCTCATTGGTTCCCCCTCTTCCCTTTCATCCTCAGGACAAATTGCAACCTGTACAGAACAGGAGCTTAAAGGTGCTGATTCTCCAAGGAGGGAGATGGCTAGTAAAGCGGCTGGAATGGCGAACCCGAGCACAAGGAGATGAGAAATGAGGTGCCTTTTAGAAACATTTCCCGATCACACGGTGTACCATCTTCTGGGTTTCTCATGCATGTTTTCGACGTAGGAAGATGCCCTTGAACCTGGAGATTTGGGACCCATGGGATGGGTACCATGCAGTATTACTTTAAAGGGTCTGCGTTGGCTCAGGCAACCTCACCAAACCTCTGAGCCCCAAGAGTGTCCACCCTTATGTCTCAATCAGCTGTGGGTCTAGATATGGTCAATCCAGGTTGCATCACAGCCCCTGAACGAATTGTGTAAGAATTTCTCTCTCTTTCACTGTCTTTGTTTCACGGGTTTTGAAAAGTAATTTATTTTTATAATGGGGTTTAGCTGCTTTTCACGGCTGTGTTTATGCCGCTTTACACCCCCTTGACTCACTTACAGAGAGATATCAATACATAGATTTGAAGATTCTTACTAGTCAGATATATTCTTGTGCGGTGAATAGGGGGTGTTGAGTCCAGTTCACTGAGCAAGGAGTAGTTCTTGTCTACTACATACTGGGTTTATGGAACGGTATCTGAGCTAATTTGAAACCCTTGTTTTATGCATCACCCCACCTCACCTTTCCCGTTCAGCAGCCATAGTGTGTTTTCTGAACGTGTGACTCTGTTCTGTTTTGTAATTCAGTTGAAGTGTAGCGGTTTTTACATTCCCTCTATAAGTGATATCTTATGATAAGTGTCTTTTTCTGTGTGACTTATTTCACTTAGAATCTTCGTACCTAAATCCACTCATCGTGCTGCTACTAGCATTATGACGTGGATTTCATGGCTGAGTGATATTCCATTGTACATGAGGACCACAACTTCTTTATCCACTTTTCTCTTTCCTAGGATATTTAAGGTGTAATGAATTGGGGGTTCTTGTCAACAGAGTAGCCCTAAACTTTGGGGTGCCTGCGTCTTGCTGATTTTTAGTTTTCCCAATTTATACGCGCATGAGTGGAAGTGCCCTATGCACTCCAAGCTGTGTTTTTTAGATGTTTCAGGACACACCGTACACTTCTCCAGAGTGGCTGTTGGCAATTTACATCCCGCCCATCAGCGTAGCAAGGCTCCCATTTCTCCATGGCCGGTCCTGCATTTCTGGTTTGGACACTTTTTTCCGCATGGCCCTTTGGCCCGCTGGGAAGCGAGACTTCTTTGGAGCGCTGATTTGCCTTTCCAGGTGGCTTGGTTGGCCAAAAAGGGCGTATGCGTTTTTTCCTGAATATATTCAGGAAAAAACGCATACGCCCTTTTTGGCCAAGGGCATCATTGTCCACGTTTTGCCGCTTTTCATGTGCTTTCAAGGCGATTCGAATCTACCTCCTGAAATCTGTTTCCTGCAATTCTGCCTTGCTTTCAAAGCCTCTTCGTTGCCTTCCCTCAATATATTTGTGGACGAGAGTTATCATTTATAACTCTGCAGGTTTGTGAATTGCAGTGCCCCTGAGCTCCATTTTTCCAGTCGCTTTTTTGGGAGCTGGCCGCAAAAGTGCAGGATTGCTTCAGGCCCTCTTCTGGTTCTGGGGGGCAGGCTGAGCTTGTGGTTAATTCTTCTTCCTGATGGGAAAATAGAGTGACCTGTGCCTGTCCCAACCCCTAGAGCTAGTCTCTCATTGGTTCCCCCTCTTCCCTTTCATCCTCAGGACAAATTGCAACCTGTACAGAACAGGAGCTTAAAGGTGCTGATTCTCCAAGGAGGGAGATGGCTAGTAAAGCGGCTGGAATGGCGAACCCGAGCACAAGGAGATGAGAAATGAGGTGCCTTTTAGAAACATTTCCCGATCACACGGTGTACCATCTTCTGGGTTTCTCATGCATGTTTTCGACGTAGGAAGATGCCCTTGAACCTGGAGATTTGGGACCCATGGGATGGGTACCATGCAGTATTACTTTAAAGGGTCTGCGTTGGCTCAGGCAACCTCACCAAACCTCTGAGCCCCAAGAGTGTCCACCCTTATGTCCCAATCAGCTGTGGGTCTAGATATGGTCAATCCAGGTTGCATCACAGCCCCTGAACGAATTTTGTAAGAATTTCTCTCTCTTTCACTGTCTTTGTATCACGGGTTTTGAAAAGTAATTTATTTTTATATTGGGGTTTAGCTGCTTTTCACGGCTGTGTTTATGCCGCTTTACACCCCCTTGACTCACTTACAGAGAGATATCAATACATAGATTTGAAGATTCTTACTAGTCAGATATATTCTTGTGCGGTGAATAGGGGGTGTTGAGTCCAGTTCACTGAGCAAGGAGTAGTTCTTGTCTACTACATATTGGGTTTATGGAACGGTATCTGAGCTAATTTGAAACCCTTGTTTTATGCATCACCCCACCTCACCTTTCCCGTTCAGCAGCCATAGTGTGTTTTCTGAACGTGTGACTCTGTTTTGTTTTGTAATTCAGTTCAAGTGTAGCGGTTTTTACATTCCCTCTATAAGTGATATCTTATGATAAGTGTCTTTTTCTGTGTGACTTATTTCACTTAGAATCGTCGTACCTAAATCCACTCATCGTGCTGCTACTAGCCTTATGACGTGGATTTCATGGCTGAGTGACATTCCATTGTACATGAGGACCACAACTTCTTTATCCACTTTTCTCTTTGCTAGGATATTTAAGGTGTAATGAAGTGGGGGTTCTTGTCAACAGAGCAGCCCTAAACTTTGTGGTGCCTGCGTCTTGCTGATTTTTAGTTTTCCCAATTTATACGCCCATGAGTGGAAGTGCCCTATGCTCTCCAAGCTGTGTTTTTTAGATGTTTCAGGACACACCGTACACTTCTCCAGAGTGGCTGTTGGCAATTTACATCCCGCCCATCAGCGTAGCAAGGCTCCCATTTCTCCATGGCCGGTCCTGCATTTCTGGTTTGGACACTTTTTTCCGCATGGCCCTTTGGCCCGCTGGGAAGCGAGACTTCTTTGGAGCGCTGATTTGCCTTTCCAGGTGGCTTGGTTGGCCAAAAAGGGCGTATGCGTTTTTTCCTGAATATATTCAGGAAAAAACGCATACGCCCTTTTTGGCCAAGGGCATCATTGTCCACGTTTTGCCGCTTTTCATGTGCTTTCAAGGCGATTCGAATCTACCTCCTGAAATCTGTTTCCTGCAATTCTGCCTTGCTTTCAAAGCCTCTTCGTTGCCTTCCCTCAATATATTTGTGGACGAGAGTTATCATTTATAACTCTGCAGGTTTGTGAATTGCAGTGCCCCTGAGCTCCATTTTTCCAGTCGCTTTTTTGGGAGCTGGCCGCAAAAGTGCAGGATTGCTTCAGGCCCTCTTCTGGTTCTGGGGGGCAGGCTGAGCTTGTGGTTAATTCTTCTTCCTGATGGGAAAATAGAGTGACCTGTGCCTGTCCCAACCCCTAGAGCTAGTCTCTCATTGGTTCCCCCTCTTCCCTTTCATCCTCAGGACAAATTGCAACCTGTACAGAACAGGAGCTTAAAGGTGCTGATTCTCCAAGGAGGGAGATGGCTAGTAAAGCGGCTGGAATGGCGAACCCGAGCACAAGGAGATGAGAAATGAGGTGCCTTTTAGAAACATTTCCCGATCACACGGTGTACCATCTTCTGGGTTTCTCATGCATGTTTTCGACGTAGGAAGATGCCCTTGAACCTGGAGATTTGGGACCCATGGGATGGGTACCATGCAGTATTACTTTAAAGGGTCTGCGTTGGCTCAGGCAACCTCACCAAACCTCTGAGCCCCAAGAGTGTCCACCCTTATGTCTCAATCAGCTGTGGGTCTAGATATGGTCAATCCAGGTTGCATCACAGCCCCTGAACGAATTGTGTAAGAATTTCTCTCTCTTTCACTGTCTTTGTTTCACGGGTTTTGAAAAGTAATTTATTTTTATAATGGGGTTTAGCTGCTTTTCACGGCTGTGTTTATGCCGCTTTACACCCCCTTGACTCACTTACAGAGAGATATCAATACATAGATTTGAAGATTCTTACTAGTCAGATATATTCTTCTGCGGTGAATAGGGGGTGTTGAGTCCAGTTCACTGAGCAAGGAGTAGTTCTTGTCTACTACATACTGGGTTTATGGAACGGTATCTGAGCTAATTTGAAACCCTTGTTTTATGCATCACCCCACCTCACCTTTCCCGTTCAGCAGCCATAGTGTGTTTTCTGAACGTGTGACTCTGTTCTGTTTTGTAATTCAGTTGAAGTGTAGCGGTTTTTAAATTCCCTCTATAAGTGATATCTTATGATAAGTGTCTTTTTCTGTGTGACTTATTTCACTTAGAATCTTCGTACCTAAATCCACTCATCGTGCTGCTACTAGCATTATGACGTGGATTTCATGGCTGACTGTTATTCCATTGTACATGAGGACCACAACTTCTTTATCCACTTTTCTCTTTCCTAGGATATTTAAGGTGTAATGAAGTGGGGGTTCTTGTCAACAGAGCAGCCCTAAACTTTGTGGTGCCTGCGTCTTGCTGATTTTTAGTTTTCCCAATTTATACGCGCATGAGTGGAAGTGCCCTATGCATTCCAAGCTGTGTTTTTTAGATGTTTCAGGACACACCGTACACTTCTCCAGAGTGGCTGTTGGCAATTTACATCCCGCCCATCAGCGTAGCAAGTCTCCCATTTCTCCATGGCCGGTCCTGCATTTCTGGTTTGGACACTTTTTTCCGCATGGCCCTTTTGCCCGCTGGGAAGCGAGACTTCTTTGGAGCGCTGATTGGCCTTTCCAGGTGGCTTGGTTTGCCAAAAAGGGCGTATGCGTTTTTTCCTGAATATATTCAGGAAAAAACGCATACGCCCTTTTTGGCCAAGGTCATCATTGTCCACGTTTTGCCGCTTTTCATGTGCTTTCAAGGCGATTCGAATCTACCTCTGAAATCTATTTCCTGCAATTCTGCCTTGCTTTCAAAGCCTCTTCGTTGCCTTCCCTCAATATATTTGTGGACGAGAGTTATCATTTATAACTCTGCAGGTTTGTGAATTGCAGTGACCCTGAGCTCCATTTTTCCAGTCGCTTTTCTGGGAGCTGGCCGCAAATGTGCAGGATTGCTTCAGGCCCTCTTTTGGTTCTGGGGGGCAGGCTGAGCTTGTGGTTAATTCTTCTTCCTGATGGGAAAATAGAGTGACCTGTGCCTGTCCCAACCCCTAGAGCTAGTCTCTCATTGGTTCCCCCTCTTCCCGTTCATCCTCAGGACAAATTGCAACCTGTACGGAACAGGAGGTTAAAGGTGCTGATTCTCCAAGGAGGGAGATGGCTACTAAAGCGGCTGGAATGGCGAACCCGAGCACAAGGAGATGAGAAATGAGGTGCGTTTTAGAAACCTTTCCCGATCACACGGTGTACCACCTTCTGGGTTTCCCATGCATGTTTTCGACGTAGGAAGATGCCCTTGAACCTGGAGATTTGGGACCCATGGGATGGGTACCATGCAGTATTACTTTAAAGGGTCTGCATTGGCTCACGCAACCTCACCAAACCTCTGAGCCCCAAGAGTGTCCACCCTTATGTCTCAATCAGCTGTGGGTCTAGATATGGTCAATCCAGGTTGCATCACAGCCCCTGAACGAATTTTGTAAGAACTTCTCTCTCTTTCACTGTCTTTGTTTCACGGATTTTGAAAAGTAATTTATTTTTATAATGGGGTTTAGCTGCTTTTCACGGCTGTGTTTATGCCGCTTTACACCCCCTTGACTCACTTACAGAGAAATATCAATTCATAGGTTTGAAGATTCTTACTAGTCAGATATATTCTTGTGCGGTGAATAGGGGGTGTTGAGTCCAGTTCACTGAGCAAGGAGCAGGTCTTGTCTACTACATATTGGATTTATGGAACGGTATTTGAGCTAATTTGAAACCCTTGTTTTATGCATCACCCCACCTCACCTTTCCCGTTCAGCAGCCATAGTGTGTTTTCTGAACGTGTGACTCTGTTCTGTTTTGTAATTCAGTTGAAGTGTAGCGGTTTTTACATTCCCTCTATAAGTGATATCTTATGATAAGTGTCTTTTTCTGTGTGACTTATTTCACTTAGAATCTTCGTACCTAAATCCACTCATCGTGCTGCTACTAGCATTATGACGTGGATTTCATGGCTGAGTGATATTCCATTGTACATGAGGACCACAACTTCTTTATCCACTTTTCTCTTTCCTAGGATATTTAAGGTGTAATGAATTGGGGGTTCTTGTCAACAGAGTAGCCCTAAACTTTGGGGTGCCTGCGTCTTGCTGATTTTTAGTTTTCCCAATTTATACGCGCATGAGTGGAAGTGCCCTATGCACTCCAAGCTGTGTTTTTTAGATGTTTCAGGACACACCGTACACTTCTCCAGAGTGGCTGTTGGCAATTTACATCCCGCCCATCAGCGTAGCAAGGCTCCCATTTCTCCATGGCCGGTCCTGCATTTCTGGTTTGGACACTTTTTTCCGCATGGCCCTTTGGCCCGCTGGGAAGCGAGACTTCTTTGGAGCGCTGATTTGCCTTTCCAGGTGGCTTGGTTGGCCAAAAAGGGCGTATGCGTTTTTTCCTGAATATATTCAGGAAAAAACGCATACGCCCTTTTTGGCCAAGGGCATCATTGTCCACGTTTTGCCGCTTTTCATGTGCTTTCAAGGCGATTCGAATCTACCTCCTGAAATCTGTTTCCTGCAATTCTGCCTTGCTTTCAAAGCCTCTTCGTTGCCTTCCCTCAATATATTTGTGGACGAGAGTTATCATTTATAACTCTGCAGGTTTGTGAATTGCAGTGCCCCTGAGCTCCATTTTTCCAGTCGCTTTTTTGGGAGCTGGCCGCAAAAGTGCAGGATTGCTTCAGGCCCTCTTCTGGTTCTGGGGGGCAGGCTGAGCTTGTGGTTAATTCTTCTTCCTGATGGGAAAATAGAGTGACCTGTGCCTGTCCCAACCCCTAGAGCTAGTCTCTCATTGGTTCCCCCTCTTCCCTTTCATCCTCAGGACAAATTGCAACCTGTACAGAACAGGAGCTTAAAGGTGCTGATTCTCCAAGGAGGGAGATGGCTAGTAAAGCGGCTGGAATGGCGAACCCGAGCACAAGGAGATGAGAAATGAGGTGCCTTTTAGAAACATTTCCCGATCACACGGTGTACCATCTTCTGGGTTTCTCATGCATGTTTTCGACGTAGGAAGATGCCCTTGAACCTGGAGATTTGGGACCCATGGGATGGGTACCATGCAGTATTACTTTAAAGGGTCTGCGTTGGCTCAGGCAACCTCACCAAACCTCTGAGCCCCAAGAGTGTCCACCCTTATGTCTCAATCAGCTGTGGGTCTAGATATGGTCAATCCAGGTTGCATCACAGCCCCTGAACGAATTGTGTAAGAATTTCTCTCTCTTTCACTGTCTTTGTTTCACGGGTTTTGAAAAGTAATTTATTTTTATAATGGGGTTTAGCTGCTTTTCACGGCTGTGTTTATGCCGCTTTACACCCCCTTGACTCACCTACAGAGAGATATCAATACATAGATTTGAAGATTCTTACTAGTCAGATATATTCTTGTGCGGTGAATAGGGGGTGTTGAGTCCAGTTCACTGAGCAAGGAGTAGTTCTTGTCTACTACATACTGGGTTTATGGAACGGTATCTGAGCTAATTTGAAACCCTTGTTTTATGCATCACCCCACCTCACCTTTCCCGTTCAGCAGCCATAGTGTGTTTTCTGAACGTGTGACTCTGTTCTGTTTTGTAATTCAGTTGAAGTGTAGCGGTTTTTAAATTCCCTCTATAAGTGATATCTTATGATAAGTGTCTTTTTCTGTGTGACTTATTTCACTTAGAATCTTCGTACCTAAATCCACTCATCGTGCTGCTACTAGCATTATGACGTGGATTTCATGGCTGACTGTTATTCCATTGTACATGAGGACCACAACTTCTTTATCCACTTTTCTCTTTCCTAGGATATTTAAGGTGTAATGAAGTGGGGGTTCTTGTCAACAGAGCAGCCCTAAACTTTGGGGTGCCTGCGTCTTGCTGATTTTTAGTTTTCCCAATTTATACGCGCATGAGTGGAAGTGCCCTATGCATTCCAAGCTGTGTTTTTTAGATGTTTCAGGACACACCGTACACTTCTCCAGAGTGGCTGTTGGCAATTTACATCCCGCCCATCAGCGTAGCAAGTCTCCCATTTCTCCATGGCCGGTCCTGCATTTCTGGTTTGGACACTTTTTTCCGCATGGCCCTTTTGCCCGCTGGGAAGCGAGACTTCTTTGGAGCGCTGATTTGCCTTTCCAGGTGGCTTGGTTTGCCAAAAAGGGCGTATGCGTTTTTTCCTGAATATATTCAGGAAAAAACGCATACGCCCTTTTTGGCCAAGGTTATCATTGTCCACGTTTTGCCGCTTTTCATGTGCTTTCAAGGCGATTCGAATCTACCTCTGAAATCTATTTCCTGCAATTCTGCCTTGCTTTCAAAGCCTCTTCGTTGCCTTCCCTCAATATATTTGTGGACGAGAGTTATCATTTATAACTCTGCAGGTTTGTGAATTGCAGTGACCCTGAGCTCCATTTTTCCAGTCGCTTTTCTGGGAGCTGGCCGCAAATGTGCAGGATTGCTTCAGGCCCTCTTTTGGTTCTGGGGGGCAGGCTGAGCTTGTGGTTAATTCTTCTTCCTGATGGGAAAATAGAGTGACCTGTGCCTGTCCCAACCCCTAGAGCTAGTCTCTCATTGGTTCCCCCTCTTCCCGTTCATCCTCAGGACAAATTGCAACCTGTACGGAACAGGAGGTTAAAGGTGCTGATTCTCCAAGGAGGGAGATGGCTACTAAAGCGGCTGGAATGGCGAACCCGAGCACAAGGAGATGAGAAATGAGGTGCGTTTTAGAAACCTTTCCCGATCACACGGTGTACCACCTTCTGGGTTTCCCATGCATGTTTTCGACGTAGGAAGATGCCCTTGAACCTGGAGATTTGGGACCCATGGGATGGGTACCATGCAGTATTATTTTAAAGGGTCTGCATTGGCTCACGCAACCTCACCAAACCTCTGAGCCCCAAGAGTGTCCACCCTTATGTCTCAATCAGCTGTGGGTCTAGATATGGTCAATCCAGGTTGCATCACAGCCCCTGAACGAATTTTGTAAGAACTTCTCTCTCTTTCACTGTCTTTGTTTCACGGATTTTGAAAAGTAATTTATTTTTATAATGGGGTTTAGCTGCTTTTCACGGCTGTGTTTATGCCGCTTTACACCCCCTTGACTCACTTACAGAGAAATATCAATTCATAAGTTTGAAGATTCTTACTAGTCAGATATATTCTTGTGCGGTGAATAGGGGGTGTTGAGTCCAGTTCACTGAGCAAGGAGCAGGTCTTGTCTACTACATATTGGATTTATGGAACGGTATTTGAGCTAATTTGAAACCCTTGTTTTATGCATCACCCCACCTCACCTTTCCCGTTCAGCAGCCATAGTGTGTTTTCTGAACGTGTGACTCTGTTCTGTTTTGTAATTCAGTTGAAGTGTAGCGGTTTTTACATTCCCTCTATAAGTGATATCTTATGATAAGTGTCTTTTTCTGTGTGACTTATTTCACTTAGAATCTTCGTACCTAAATCCACTCATCGTGCTGCTACTAGCATTATGACGTGGATTTCATGGCTGAGTGATATTCCATTGTACATGAGGACCACAACTTCTTTATCCACTTTTCTCTTTCCTAGGATATTTAAGGTGTAATGAATTGGGGGTTCTTGTCAACAGAGTAGCCCTAAACTTTGGGGTGCCTGCGTCTTGCTGATTTTTAGTTTTCCCAATTTATACGCGCATGAGTGGAAGTGCCCTATGCACTCCAAGCTGTGTTTTTTAGATGTTTCAGGACACACCGTACACTTCTCCAGAGTGGCTGTTGGCAATTTACATCCCGCCCATCAGCGTAGCAAGGCTCCCATTTCTCCATGGCCGGTCCTGCATTTCTGGTTTGGACACTTTTATCCGCATGGCCCTTTTGCCCGCTGGGATGCGAGACTTCTTTGGAGCGCTGATTTGCCTTTCCAGGTTGCTTGGTTGGCCAAAAAGGGCGTATGCGTTTTTTCTTGAATATATTCAAGAAAAAACGCATACGCCCTTTTTGGCCAAGGGCATCATTGTCCACGTTTTGCCGCTTTTCATGTGCTTTCAAGGCGATTCGAATCTACCTCCTGAAATCTGTATCCTGCAATTCTGCCTTGCTTTCAAAGCCTCTTCGTTGCCTTCCCTCAATATATTTGTGGACGAGAGTTATCATTTATAACTCTGCAGGTTTGTGAATTGCAGTGCCCCTGAGCTCCATTTTTCCAGTCGCTTTTTTGGGAGCTGGCCGCAAAAGTGCAGGATTGCTTCAGGCCCTCTTCTGGTTCTGGAGGGCAGGCTGAGCTTGTGGCTAATTCTTCTTCCTGATGGGAATATAGAGTGACCTGTGCCTGTCCCAACCCCTAGAGCTAGTCTCTCATTGGTTCCCCCTCTTCCCGTTCATCCTCAGGACAAATTGCAACCTGTATGGAACAGGAGGTTAAAGGTGCTGATTCTCCAAGGAGGGAGATGGCTAGTAAAGCGGCTGGAATGGCGAACCCGAGCACAAGGAGATGAGAAATGAGGTGCGTTTTAGAAACCTTTCCCCATCACACGGTGTACCATCTTCTGGGATTCTCATGCATGTTTTCCATGTAGGAAGATGCCCTTGAACCTGGAGATTTGGGACCCATGGGATGGGTACCATGCAGTATTACTTTAACGGGTCTGCGATGGCTCATGCAACCTCACCAAAACTCTGAGCCCCAAGAGTGTCCACCCTTATGTCTCAATCAGCTGTAGGTCTAGATATGGTCAATCCAGTTTGCATCACAGCCCCTGAACGAATTTTGTAAGAATTTCTCTCTCTTTCACTGTCTTTGTTTCACGGGTTTTGAAAAGTAATTTATTTTTATAATGGGGTTTAGCTGCTTTTCACGGCTGTGTTTAAGCCGCTTTACACCCCCCTGACTCACTTACAGAGAGATATCAATACATAGGTTTGAAGATTCTTACTAGTCAGATATATTCTTGTGCGGTGAATAGGGGGTGTTGAGTCCAGTTCACTGAGCAAGGAGTAGGTCTTGTCTACTACATATTGGGTTTATGGAACGGTATCTGAGCTAATTTGAAACCCTTGTTTTATGCATCACCCCACCTCACCTTTCCCGTTCAGCAGCCATAGTGTGTTTTCTGAACGTGTGACTCTGTTCTGTTTTGTAATTCCGTTCAAGTGTAGCGGTTTTTACATTCCCTCTATAAGTGATATCTTATGATAAGTGTCTTTTTCTGTGTGACTTATTTCACTTAGAATCGTCGTACCTAAATCCACTCATCGTGCTGCTACTAGCCTTATGACGTGGATTTCATGGCTGAGTGATATTCCATTGTACATGAGGACCACAAGTTCTTTATCCACTTTTCTCTTTCCTAGGATATTTAAGGTGTAATGAAGTGGGGGTTCTTGTCAACAGAGCAGCCCTAAACTTTGGGGTGCCTGCATCTTGCTGATTTTTACTTTTCCCAATTTATACGCGCATGAGTGGAAGTGCCCTATGCATTCCAAGCTGTGTTTTTTAGATGTTTCAGGACACACCGTACACTTCTCCAGAGTGGCTGTTGGCAATTTACATCCCGCCCATCATCGTAGCAAGTCTCCCATTTCTCCATGGCCGGTCCTGCATTTCTGGTTTGGACACTTTTTTCCGCATGGCCCTTTTGCCCGCTGGGAAGCGAGACTTCTTTGGAGCGCTGATTTGCCTTTCCAGGTGGCTTGGTTTGCCAAAAAGGGCGTATGCGTTTTTTCCTGAATATATTCAGGAAAAAACGCATACGCCCTTTTTGGCCAAGGTCATCATTGTCCACGTTTTGCCGCTTTTCATGTGCTTTCAAGGCGATTCGAATCTACCTCTGAAATCTATTTCCTGCAATTCTGCCTTGCTTTCAAAGCCTCTTCGTTGCCTTCCCTCAATATATTTGTGGACGAGAGTTATCATTTATAACTCTGCAGGTTTGTGAATTGCAGTGACCCTGAGCTCCATTTTTCCAGTCGCTTTTCTGGGAGCTGGCCGCAAATGTGCAGGATTGCTTCAGGCCCTCTTTTGGTTCTGGGGGGCAGTCTGAGCTTGTGGTTAATTCTTCTTCCTGATGGGAAAATAGAGTGACCTGTGCCTGTCCAAACCCCTAGAGCTAGTCTCTCATTGGTTCCCCCTCTTCCCGTTCATCCTCAGGACAAATTGCAACCTGTACGGAACAGGAGGTTAAAGGTGCTGATTCTCCAAGGAGGGAGATGGCTACTAAAGCGGCTGGAATGGCGAACCCGAGCACAAGGAGATGAGAAATGAGGTGCGTTTTAGAAACCTTTCCCGATCACACGGTGTACCACCTTCTGGGTTTCCCATGCATGTTTTCGACGTAGGAAGATGCCCTTGAACCTGGAGATTTGGGACCCATGGGATGGGTACCATGCAGTATTACTTTAAAGGGTCTGCATTGGCTCACGCAACCTCACCAAACCTCTGAGCCCCAAGAGTGTCCACCCTTATGTCTCAATCAGCTGTGGGTCTAGATATGATCAATCCAGGTTGCATCACAGCCCCTGAACGAATTTTGTAAGAACTTCTCTCTCTTTCACTGTCTTTGTTTCACGGATTTTGAAAAGTAATTTATTTTTATAATGGGGTTTAGCTGCTTTTCACGGCTGTGTTTATGCCGCTTTACACCCCCTTGACTCACTTACAGAGAAATATCAATTCATAGGTTTGAAGATTCTTACTAGTCAGATATATTCTTGTGCGGTGAATAGGGGGTGTTGAGTCCAGTTCACTGAGCAAGGAGCAGGTCTTGTCTACTACATATTGGATTTATGGAACGGTATTTGAGCTAATTTGAAACCCTTGTTTTATGCATCACCCCACCTCACCTTTCCCGTTCAGCAGCCATAGTGTGTTTTCTGAACGTGTGACTCTGTTCTGTTTTGTAATTCAGTTGAAGTGTAGCGGTTTTTACATTCCCTCTATAAGTGATATCTTATGATAAGTGTCTTTTTCTGTGTGACTTATTTCACTTAGAATCTTCGTACCTAAATCCACTCATCGTGCTGCTACTAGCATTATGACGTGGATTTCATGGCTGAGTGATATTCCATTGTACATGAGGACCACAACTTCTTTATCCACTTTTCTCTTTCCTAGGATATTTAAGGTGTAATGAATTGGGGGTTCTTGTCAACAGAGTAGCCCTAAACTTTGGGGTGCCTGCGTCTTGCTGATTTTTAGTTTTCCCAATTTATACGCGCATGAGTGGAAGTGCCCTATGCACTCCAAGCTGTGTTTTTTAGATGTTTCAGGACACACCGTACACTTCTCCAGAGTAGCTGTTGGCAATTTACATCCCGCCCATCAGCGTAGCAAGGCTCCCATTTCTCCATGGCCGGTCCTGCATTTCTGGTTTGGACACTTTTATCCGCATGGCCCTTTTGCCCGCTGGGATGCGAGACTTCTTTGGAGCGCTGATTTGCCTTTCCAGGTTGCTTGGTTGGCCAAAAAGGGCGTATGCGTTTTTTCTTGAATATATTCAAGAAAAAACGCATACGCCCTTTTTGGCCAAGGGCATCATTGTCCACGTTTTGCCGCTTTTCATGTGCTTTCAAGGCGATTCGAATCTACCTCCTGAAATCTGTATCCTGCAATTCTGCCTTGCTTTCAAAGCCTCTTCGTTGCCTTCCCTCAATATATTTGTGGACGAGAGTTATCATTTATAACTCTGCAGGTTTGTGAATTGCAGTGCCCCTGAGCTCCATTTTTCCAGTCGCTTTTTTGGGAGCTGGCCGCAAAAGTGCAGGATTGCTTCAGGCCCTCTTCTGGTTCTGGAGGGCAGGCTGAGCTTGTGGCTAATTCTTCTTCCTGATGGGAATATAGAGTGACCTGTGCCTGTCCCAACCCCTAGAGCTAGTCTCTCATTGGTTCCCCCTCTTCCCGTTCATCCTCAGGACAAATTGCAACCTGTATGGAACAGGAGGTTAAAGGTGCTGATTCTCCAAGGAGGGAGATGGCTAGTAAAGCGGCTGGAATGGCGAACCCGAGCACAAGGAGATGAGAAATGAGGTGCGTTTTAGAAACCTTTCCCCATCACACGGTGTACCATCTTCTGGGATTCTCATGCATGTTTTCCATGTAGGAAGATGCCCTTGAACCTGGAGATTTGGGACCCATGGGATGGGTACCATGCAGTATTACTTTAACGGGTCTGCGATGGCTCATGCAACCTCACCAAAACTCTGAGCCCCAAGAGTGTCCACCCTTATGTCTCAATCAGCTGTAGGTCTAGATATGGTCAATCCAGTTTGCATCACAGCCCCTGAACGAATTTTGTAAGAATTTCTCTCTCTTTCACTGTCTTTGTTTCACGGGTTTTGAAAAGTAATTTATTTTTATAATGGGGTTTAGCTGCTTTTCACGGCTGTGTTTAAGCCGCTTTACACCCCCCTGACTCACTTACAGAGAGATATCAATACATAGGTTTGAAGATTCTTACTAGTCAGATATATTCTTGTGCGGTGAATAGGGGGTGTTGAGTCCAGTTCACTGAGCAAGGAGTAGGTCTTGTCTACTACATATTGGGTTTATGGAACGGTATCTGAGCTAATTTGAAACCCTTGTTTTATGCATCACCCCACCTCACCTTTCCCGTTCAGCAGCCATAGTGTGTTTTCTGAACGTGTGACTCTGTTCTGTTTTGTAATTCCGTTCAAGTGTAGCGGTTTTTACATTCCCTCTATAAGTGATATCTTATGATAAGTGTCTTTTTCTGTGTGACTTATTTCACTTAGAATCGTCGTACCTAAATCCACTCATCGTGCTGCTACTAGCCTTATGACGTGGATTTCATGGCTGAGTGATATTCCATTGTACATGAGGACCACAAGTTCTTTATCCACTTTTCTCTTTCCTAGGATATTTAAGGTGTAATGAAGTGGGGGTTCTTGTCAACAGAGCAGCCCTAAACTTTGGGGTGCCTGCATCTTGCTGATTTTTACTTTTCCCAATTTATACGCGCATGAGTGGAAGTGCCCTATGCATTCCAAGCTGTGTTTTTTAGATGTTTCAGGACACACCGTACACTTCTCCAGAGTGGCTGTTGGCAATTTACATCCCGCCCATCAGCGTAGCAAGTCTCCCATTTCTCCATGGCCGGTCCTGCATTTCTGGTTTGGACACTTTTTTCCGCATGGCCCTTTTGCCCGCTGGGAAGCGAGACTTCTTTGGAGCGCTGATTTGCCTTTCCAGGTGGCTTGGTTTGCCAAAAAGGGCGTATGCGTTTTTTCCTGAATATATTCAGGAAAAAACGCATACGCCCTTTTTGGCCAAGGTCATCATTGTCCACGTTTTGCCGCTTTTCATGTGCTTTCAAGGCGATTCGAATCTACCTCTGAAATCTATTTCCTGCAATTCTGCCTTGCTTTCAAAGCCTCTTCGTTGCCTTCCCTCAATATATTTGTGGACGAGAGTTATCATTTATAACTCTGCAGGTTTGTGAATTGCAGTGACCCTGAGCTCCATTTTTCCAGTCGCTTTTCTGGGAGCTGGCCGCAAATGTGCAGGATTGCTTCAGGCCCTCTTTTGGTTCTGGGGGGCAGTCTGAGCTTGTGGTTAATTCTTCTTCCTGATGGGAAAATAGAGTGACCTGTGCCTGTCCCAACCCCTAGAGCTAGTCTCTCATTGGTTCCCCCTCTTCCCGTTCATCCTCAGGACAAATTGCAACCTGTACGGAACAGGAGGTTAAAGGTGCTGATTCTCCAAGGAGGGAGATGGCTACTAAAGCGGCTGGAATGGCGAACCCGAGCACAAGGAGATGAGAAATGAGGTGCGTTTTAGAAACCTTTCCCGATCACACGGTGTACCACCTTCTGGGTTTCCCATGCATGTTTTCGACGTAGGAAGATGCCCTTGAACCTGGAGATTTGGGACCCATGGGATGGGTACCATGCAGTATTACTTTAAAGGGTCTGCATTGGCTCACGCAACCTCACCAAACCTCTGAGCCCCAAGAGTGTCCACCCTTATGTCTCAATCAGCTGTGGGTCTAGATATGATCAATCCAGGTTGCATCACAGCCCCTGAACGAATTTTGTAAGAACTTCTCTCTCTTTCACTGTCTTTGTTTCACGGATTTTGAAAAGTAATTTATTTTTATAATGGGGTTTAGCTGCTTTTCACGGCTGTGTTTATGCCGCTTTACACCCCCTTGACTCACTTACAGAGAAATATCAATTCATAGGTTTGAAGATTCTTACTAGTCAGATATATTCTTGTGCGGTGAATAGGGGGTGTTGAGTCCAGTTCACTGAGCAAGGAGCAGGTCTTGTCTACTACATATTGGATTTATGGAACGGTATTTGAGCTAATTTGAAACCCTTGTTTTATGCATCACCCCACCTCACCTTTCCCGTTCAGCAGCCATAGTGTGTTTTCTGAACGTGTGACTCTGTTCTGTTTTGTAATTCAGTTGAAGTGTAGCGGTTTTTACATTCCCTCTATAAGTGATATCTTATGATAAGTGTCTTTTTCTGTGTGACTTATTTCACTTAGAATCTTCGTACCTAAATCCACTCATCGTGCTGCTACTAGCATTATGACGTGGATTTCATGGCTGAGTGATATTCCATTGTACATGAGGACCACAACTTCTTTATCCACTTTTCTCTTTCCTAGGATATTTAAGGTGTAATGAATTGGGGGTTCTTGTCAACAGAGTAGCCCTAAACTTTGGGGTGCCTGCGTCTTGCTGATTTTTAGTTTTCCCAATTTATACGCGCATGAGTGGAAGTGCCCTATGCACTCCAAGCTGTGTTTTTTAGATGTTTCAGGACACACCGTACACTTCTCCAGAGTAGCTGTTGGCAATTTACATCCCGCCCATCAGCGTAGCAAGGCTCCCATTTCTCCATGGCCGGTCCTGCATTTCTGGTTTGGACACTTTTATCCGCATGGCCCTTTTGCCCGCTGGGATGCGAGACTTCTTTGGAGCGCTGATTTGCCTTTCCAGGTTGCTTGGTTGGCCAAAAAGGGCGTATTCGTTTTTTCTTGAATATATTCAAGAAAAAACGCATACGCCCTTTTTGGCCAAGGGCATCATTGTCCACGTTTTGCCGCTTTTCATGTGCTTTCAAGGCGATTCGAATCTACCTCCTGAAATCTGTATCCTGCAATTCTGCCTTGCTTTCAAAGCCTCTTCGTTGCCTTCCCTCAATATATTTGTGGACGAGAGTTATCATTTATAACTCTGCAGGTTTGTGAATTGCAGTGCCCCTGAGCTCCATTTTTCCAGTCGCTTTTTTGGGAGCTGGCCGCAAAAGTGCAGGATTGCTTCAGGCCCTCTTCTGGTTCTGGGGGGCAGGCTGAGCTTGTGGCTAATTCTTCTTCCTGATGGGAATATAGAGTGACCTGTGCCTGTCCCAACCCCTAGAGCTAGTCTCTCATTGGTTCCCCCTCTTCCCGTTCATCCTCAGGACAAATTGCAACCTGTACGGAACAGGAGGTTAAAGGTGCTGATTCTCCAAGGAGGGAGATGGCTAGTAAAGCGGCTGGAATGGCGAACCCGAGCACAAGGAGATGAGAAATGAGGTGCGTTTTAGAAACCTTTCCCCATCACACGGTGTACTATCTTCTGGGATTCTCATGCATGTTTTCCATGTAGGAAGATGCCCTTGAACCTGGAGATTTGGGACCCATAGGATGGGTACCATGCAGTATTAGTTTAACGGGTCTGCGATGGCTCATGCAACCTCACCAAAACTCTGAGCCCCAAGAGTGTCCACCCTTATGTCTCAATCAGCTGTAGGTCTAGATATGGTCAATCCAGTTTGCATCACAGCCCCTGAACGAATTTTGTAAGAATTTCTCTCTCTTTCACTGTCTTTGTTTCACGGGTTTTGAAAAGTATTTTATTTTTATAATGGGGTTTAGCTGCTTTTCACGGCTGTGTTTATGCAGCTTTACACCCCCTTGACTCACTTACAGAGAGATATCAAACATAGGTTTGAAGATTCTTACTAGTCAGATATATTCTTGTGCGGTGAATAGGGGGTGTTGAGTCCAGTTCACTGAGCAAGGAGTAGGTCTTGTCTACTACATATTGGGTTTATGGAACGGTATCTGAGCTAATTTGAAACCCTTGTTTTATGCATCACCCCACCTCACCTTTCCCGTTCAGCAGCCATAGTGTGTTTTCTGAACGTGTGACTCTGTTCTGTTTTGTAATTCCGTTCAAGTGTAGCGGTTTTTACATTCCCTCTATAAGTGATATCTTATGATAAGTGTCTTTTTCTGTGTGACTTATTTCACTTAGAATCGTCGTACCTAAATCCACTCATCGTGCTGCTACTAGCCTTATGACGTGGATTTCATGGCTGAGTGATATTCCATTGTACATGAGGACCACAAGTTCTTTATCCACTTTTCTCTTTCCTAGGATATTTAAGGTGTAATGAAGTGGGGGTTCTTGTCAACAGAACAGCCCTAAACTTTGGGGTGCCTGCATCTTGCTGATTTTTACTTTTCCCAATTTATACGCGCATGAGTGGAAGTGCCCTATGCACTCCAAGCTGTGTTTTTTAGATGTTTCTGGACACAACGTACACTTCTCCAGAGTGGCTGTTGGCAATTTACATCCCGCCCATCAGCGTAGCAAGGCTCCCATTTCTCCATGGCCGGTCCTGCATTTCTGGTTTGGACACTTTTTTCCGCATGGCCCTTTTGCCCGCTGGGAAGCGAGACTTCTTTGGAGCGCTGATTTGCCTTTCCAGGTGGCTTGGTTTGCCAAAAAGGGCGTATGCGTTTTTTCCTGAATATATTCAGGAAAAAACGCATACGCCCTTTTTGGCCAAGGTCATCATTGTCCACGTTTTGCCGCTTTTCATGTGCTTTCAAGGCGATTCGAATCTACCTATGAAATCTGTTTCCTGCAATTCTGCCTTGCTTTCAAAGCCTCTTCGTTGCCTTCCCTCAATATATTTGTGGACGAGAGTTATCATTTATAACTCTGCAGGTTTGTGAATTGCAGTGCCCCTGAGCTCCATTTTTCCAGTCGCTTTTGTGGGAGCTGGCCGCAAAAGTGCAGGATTGCTACAGGCCCTCTTCTGGTTCTGGGGGGCAGGCTGAGCTTGTGGCTAATTCTTCTTCCTGATGGGAATATAGAGTGACCTGTGCCTGTCCCAACCCCTAGAACTAGTCTCTCATTGGTTCCCCCTCTTCCCGTTCATCCTCAGGACAAATTGCAACCTGTACGGAACAGGAGGTTAAAGGTGCTGATTCTCCAAGGAGGGAGATGGCTAGTAAAGCGGCTGGAATGGCGAACCCGAGCACAAGGAGATGAGAAATGAGGTGCGTTTTAGAAACCTTTCCCCATCACACGGTGTACCATCTTCTGGGATTCTCATGCATGTTTTCCATGTAGGAAGATGCCCTTGAACCTGGAGATTTGGGACCCATGGGATGGGTACCATGCAGTATTAGTTTAACGGGTCTGCGATGGCTCATGCAACCTCACCAAAACTCTGAGCCCCAAGAGTGTCCACCCTTATGTCTCAATCAGCTGTGGGTCTAGATATGGTCAATCCAGGTTGCATCACAGCCCCTGAACGAATTTTGTAAGAATTTCTCTCTCTTTCACTGTCTTTGTTTCACGGGTTTTGAAAAGTAATTTATTTTTATAATGGGGTTTAGCTGCTTTTCACGGCTGTGTTTAGGCCGCTTTACACCCCCCTGACTCACTTACAGAGAGATATCAATACATAGGTTTGAAGATTCTTACTAGTCAGATATATTCTTGTGCGGTGAATAGGGGGTGTTGAGTCCAGTTCACTGAGCAAGGAGTAGGTCTTGTCTACTACATATTGGGTTTATGGAACGGTATCTGAGCTAATTTGAAACCCTTGTTTTATGCATCACCCCACCTCACCTTTCCCGTTCAGCAGCCATAGTGTGTTTTCTGAACGTGTGACTCTGTTCTGTTTTGTAATTCCGTTCAAGTGTAGCGGTTTTTAGATTCCCTCTATAAGTGATATCTTATGATAAGTGTCTTTTTCTGTGTGACTTATTTCACTTAGAATCGTCGTACCTAAATCCACTCATCGTGCTGCTACTAGGCTTATGACGTGGATTTCATGGCTGAGTGACATTCCATTGTACATGAGGACCACAACTTCTTTATCCACTTTTCTCTTTCCTAGGATATTTAAGGTGTAATGAAGTGGGGGTTCTTGTCAACAGAGCAGCCCTAAACTTTGTGGTGCCTGCGTCTTGCTGATTTTTAGTTTTCCCAATTTATACGCGCATGAGTGGAAGTGCCCTATGCTCTCCAAGCTGTGTTTTTTAGATGTTTCAGGACACACCGTACACTTCTCCAGAGTGGCTGTTGGCAATTTACATCCCGCCCATCAGCGTAGCAAGGCTCCCATTTCTCCATGGCCGGTCCTGCATTTCTGGTTTGGACACTTTTTTCCGCATGGCCCTTTGGCCCGCTGGGAAGCGAGACTTCTTTGGAGCGCTGATTTGCCTTTCCAGGTGGCTTGGTTGGCCAAAAAGGGCGTATGCGTTTTTTCCTGAATATATTCAGGAAAAAACGCATACGCCCTTTTTGGCCAAGGGCATCATTGTCCACGTTTTGCCGCTTTTCATGTGCTTTCAAGGCGATTCGAATCTACCTCCTGAAATCTGTTTCCTGCAATTCTGCCTTGCTTTCAAAGCCTCTTCGTTGCCTTCCCTCAATATATTTGTGGACGAGAGTTATCATTTATAACTCTGCAGGTTTGTGAATTGCAGTGCCCCTGAGCTCCATTTTTCCAGTCGCTTTTTTGGGAGCTGGCCGCAAAAGTGCAGGATTGCTTCAGGCCCTCTTCTGGTTCTGGGGGGCAGGCTGAGCTTGTGGTTAATTCTTCTTCCTGATGGGAAAATAGAGTGACCTGTGCCTGTCCCAACCCCTAGAGCGAGTCTCTCATTGGTTCCCCCTCTTCCCTTTCATCCTCAGGACAAATTGCAACCTGTACAGAACAGGAGCTTAAAGGTGCTGATTCTCCAAGGAGGGAGATGGCTAGTAAAGCGCCTGGAATGGCGAACCCGAGCACAAGGAGATGAGAAATGAGGTGCCTTTTAGAAACATTTCCCGATCACACGGTGTACCATCTTCTGGGTTTCTCATGCATGTTTTCGACGTAGGAAGATGCCCTTGAACCTGGAGATTTGGGACCCATGGGATGGGTACCATGCAGTATTACTTTAAAGGGTCTGCGTTGGCTCAGGCAACCTCACCAAACCTCTGAGCCCCAAGAGTGTCCACCCTTATGTCTCAATCAGCTGTGGGTCTAGATATGGTCAATCCAGGTTGCATCACAGCCCCTGAACGAATTTTGTAAGAATTTCTCTCTCTTTCACTGTCTTTGTTTCACGGATTTTGAAAAGTAATTTATTTTTATAATGGGGTTTAGCTGCTTTTCACGGCTGTGTTTATGCCGCTTTACACCCCCTTGACTCACTTACAGAGAGATATCAATACATAGGTTTGAAGATTCTTACTAGTCAGATATATTCTTGTGCGGTGAATAGGGGGTGTTGAGTCCAGTTCACTGAGCAAGGAGCAGGTCTTGTCTACTACATATTGGATTTATGGAACGGTACCTGAGCTAATTTGAAACCCTTGTTTTATGCATCACCCCACCTCACCTTTCCCGTTCAGCAGCCATAGTGTGTTTTCTGAACGTGTGACTCTGTTCTGTTTTGTAATTCAGTTGAAGTGTAGCGGTTTTTACAATCCCTCTATAAGTGATATCTTATGATAAGTGTCTTTTTCTGTGTGACTTATTTCACTTAGAATCGTCGTACCTAAATCCACTCATCGTGCTGCTACTAGGCTTATGACGTGGATTTCATGGCTGAGTGACTTTCCATTGTACATGAGGACCACAACTTCTTTATCCACTTTTCTCTTTCTTAGGATATTTAAGGTGTAATGAAGTGGGGGTTCTTGTCAACAGAGCAGCCCTAAACTTTGTGGTGCCTGCATCTTGCTGATTTTTAGTTTTCCCAATTTATACGCCCATGAGTGGAAGTGCCCTATGCTCTCCAAGCTGTGTTTTTTAGATGTTTCAGGACACACCGTACACTTCTCCAGAGTGGCTGTTGGCAATTTACATCCCGCCCATCAGCGTAGCAAGTCTCCCATTTCTCCATGGCCGGTCCTGCATTTCTGGTTTGGACACTTTTTTCCGCATGGCCCTTTGGCCCGCTGGGATGCAAGACTTCTTTGGAGCGCTGATTTGCCTTTCCAGGTGGCTTGGTTGGCCAAAAAGGGCGTATGCGTTTTTTCCTGAATATATTCAGGAAAAAACGCATACGCCCTTTTTGGCCAAGGGCATCATTGTCCACGTTTTGCCGCTTTTCATGTGCTTTCAAGGCGATTCGAATCTACCTCCTGAAATCTGTTTCCTGCAATTCTGCCTTGCTTTCAAAGCCTCTTCGTTGCCTTCCCTCAATATATTTGTGGACGAGAGTTATCATTTATAACTCTGCAGGTTTGTGAATTGCAGTGCCCCTGAGCTCCATTTTTCCAGTCGCTTTTTTGGGAGCTGGCCGCAAAAGTGCAGGATTGCTTCAGGCCCTCTTCTGGTTCTGGGGGGCAGGCTGAGCTTGTGGTTAATTCTTCTTCCTGATGGGAAAATAGAGTGACCTGTGCCTGTCCCAACCCCTAGAGCTAGTCTCTCATTGGTTCCCCCTCTTCCCTTTCATCCTGAGGACAAATTGCAACCTGTACAGAACAGGAGCTTAAAGGTGCTGATTCTCCAAGGAGGGAGATGGCTAGTCAAGCGGCTGGAATGGCGAACCCGAGCACAAGGAGATGAGAAATGAGGTGCCTTTTAGAAACATTTCCCGATCACACGGTGTACCATCTTCTGGGTTTCTCATGCATGTTTTCGACGTAGGAAGATGCCCTTGAACCTGGAGATTTGGGACCCATGGGATGGGTACCATGCAGTATTACTTTAAAGGGTCTGCGTTGGCTCAGGCAACCTCACCAAACCTCTGAGCCCCAAGAGTGTCCACCCTTATGTCTCAATCAGCTGTGGGTCTAGATATGGTCAATCCAGGTTGCATCACAGCCCCTGAACGAATTTTGTAAGAATTTCTCTCTCTTTCACTGTCTTTGTTTCACGGATTTTGAAAAGTAATTTATTTTTATAATGGGGTTTAGCTGCTTTTCACGGCTGTGTTTATGCCGCTTTACACCCCTTTGACTCACTTACAGAGAAATATCAATTCATAGGTTTGAAGATTCTTACTAGTCAGATATATTCTTGTGCGGTGAATAGGGGGTGTTGAGTCCAGTTCACTGAGCAAGGAGCAGGTCTTGTCTACTACATATTGGATTTATGGAACGGTACCTGAGCTAATTTGAAACCCTTGTTTTATGCATCACCCCACCTCACCTTTCCCGTTCAGCAGCCATAGTGTGTTTTCTGAACGTGTGACTCTGTTCTGTTTTGTAATTCAGTTGAAGTGTAGCGGTTTTTACATTCCCTCTATAAGTGATATCTTATGATAAGTGTCTTTTTCTGTGTGACTTATTTCACTTAGAATCTTCGTACCTAAATCCACTCATCGTGCTGCTACTAGCATTATGACGTGGATTTCATGGCTGACTGTTATTCCATTGTACATGAGGACCACAACTTCTTTATCCACTTTTCTCTTTCCTAGGATATTTAAGGTGTAATGAAGTGGGGGTTCTTGTCAACAGAGCAGCCCTAAACTTTGGGGTGCCTGCGTCTTGCTGATTTTTAGTTTTCCCAATTTATACGCGCCTGAGTGGAAGTGCCCTATGCATTCCAAGCTGTGTTTTTTAGATGTTTCAGGACACACCGTACACTTCTCCAGAGTGGCTGTTGGCAATTTACATCCCGCCCATCAGCGTAGCAAGTCTCCCATTTCTCCATGGCCGGTCCTGCATTTCTGGTTTGGACACTTTTTTCCGCATGGCCCTTTTGCCCGCTGGGAAGCGAGACTTCTTTGGAGCGCTGATTTGCCTTTCCAGGTTGCTTGGTTGGCCAAAAAGGGCGTATGCGTTTTTTCTTGAATATATTCAAGAAAAGACGCATACGCCCTTTTTGGCCAAGGGCATCATTGTCCACGTTTTGCCGCTTTTCATGTGCTTTCAAGGCGATTCGAATCTACCTCCTGAAATCTGTATCCTGCAATTCTGCCTTGCTTTCAAAGCCTCTTCGTTGCCTTCCCTCAATATATTTGTGGACGAGAGTTATCATTTATAACTCTGCAGGTTTGTGAATTGCAGTGCCCCTGAGCTCCATTTTTCCAGTCGCTTTTTTGGGAGTTGGCCGCAAAAGTGCAGGATTGCTTCAGGCCCTCTTCTGGTTCTGGGGTGCAGGCTGAGCTTGTGGCTAATTCTTCTTCCTGATGGGAATATAGAGTGACCTGTGCCTGTCCCAACCCCTAGAGCTAGTCTTTCATTGGTTCCCCCTCTTCCCGTTCATCCTCAGGACAAATTGCAACCTGTATGGAACAGGAGGTTAAAGGTGCTGATTCTCCAAGGAGGGAGATGGCTACTAAAGCGGCTGGAATGGCGAACCCGAGCACAAGGAGATGAGAAATGAGGTGCGTTTTAGAAACCTTTCCCGATCACACGGTGTACCACCTTCTGGGTTTCCCATGCATGTTTTCGACGTAGGAAGATGCCCTTGAACCTGGAGATTTGGGACCCATGGGATGGGTACCATGCAGTATTACTTTAAAGGGTCTGCATTGGCTCACGCAACCTCACCAAACCTCTGAGCCCCAAGAGTGTCCACCCTTATGTCTCAATCAGCTGTGGGTCTAGATATGGTCAATCCAGGTTGCATCACAGCCCCTGAACGAATTTTGTAAGAACTTCTCTCTCTTTCACTGTCTTTGTTTCACGGATTTTGAAAAGTAATTTATTTTTATAATGGGGTTTAGCTGCTTTTCACGGCTGTGTTTATGCCGCTTTACACCCCCTTGACTCACTTACAGAGAAATATCAATTCATAGGTTTGAAGATTCTTACTAGTCAGATATATTCTTGTGCGTTAATAGGGGGTGTTGAGTCCAGTTCATTGAGCAAGGAGCAGGTGTTGTCTACTACATATTGGATTTATGGAACGGTATTTGAGCTAATTTGAAACCCTTGTTTTGTGCATCACCCCACCTCACCTTTCCCGTTCAGCAGCCATAGTGTGTTTTCTGAACGTGTGACTCTGTTCTGTTTTGTAATTCAGTTGAAGTGTAGCGGTTTTTACATTCCCTCTATAAGTGATATCTTATGATAAGTGTCTTTTTCTGTGTGACTTATTTCACTTAGAATCTTCGTACCTAAATCCACTCATCGTGCTGCTACTAGCATTATGACGTGGATTTCATTGCTGAGTGATATTCCATTGTACATGAGGACCACAACTTCTTTATCCACTTTTCTCTTTCCTAGGATATTTAAGGTGTAATGAAGTGGGGGTTCTTGTCAACAGAGCAGCCCTAAACTTTGGGGTGCCTGCATCTTGCTGATTTTTAGTTTTCCCAATTTATACGCTCATGAGTGGAAGTGCCCTATGCACTCCAAGCTGTGTTTTTTAGATGTTTCAGGACACACCGTACACTTCTCCAGAGTGGCTGTTGGCAATTTACATCCCGCCCATCAGCGTAGCAAGGCTCCCATTTCTCCATGGCCGGTCCTGCATTTCTGGTTTGGACACTTTTATCCGCATGGCCCTTTTGCCCGCTGGGAAGCGAGACTACTTTGGAGCGCTGATTTGCCTTTCCAGGTTGCTTGGTTGGCCAAAAAGGGCGTATGCGTTTTTTCTTGAATATATTCAAGAAAAAACGCATACGCCCTTTTTGGCCAAGGGCATCATTGTCCACGTTTTGCCGCTTTTCATGTGCTTTCAAGGCGATTCGAATCTACCTCCTGAAATCTGTATCCTGCAATTCTGCCTTGCTTTCAAAGCCTCTTCGTTGCCTTCCCTCAATATATTTGTGGACGAGAGTTATCATTTATAACTCTGCAGGTTTGTGAATTGCAGTGCCCCTGTGCTCCATTTTTCCAGTCGCTTTTTTGGGAGCTGGCCGCAAAAGTGCAGGATTGCTTCAGGCCCTCTTCTGGTTCTGGGGGGCAGGCTGAGCTTGTGGCTAATTCTTCTTCCTGATGGGAAAATAGAGTGACCTGTGCCTGTCCCAACCCCTAGAGCTAGTCTCTCATTGGTTCCCCCTCTTCCCGTTCATCCTCAGGACAAATTGCAACCTGTACGGAACAGGAGGTTAAAGGTGCTGATTCTCCAAGGAGGGAGATGGCTACTAAAGCGGCTGGAATGGCGAACCCGAGCACAAGGAGATGAGAAATGAGGTGCGTTTTAGAAACCTTTCCCCATCACACGGTGTACCATCTTCTGGGATTCTCATGCATGTTTTCCATGTAGGAAGATGCCCTTGAACCTGGAGATTTGGGACCCATGGGATGGGTACCATGCAGTATTACTTTAACGGGTCTGCGATGGCTCATGCAACCTCACCAAAACTCTGAGCCCCAAGAGTGTCCACCCTTATGTCTCAATCAGCTGTGGGTCTAGATATGGTCAATCCAGGTTGCATCACAGCCCCTTAACGAATTTTGTAAGAATTTCTCTCTCTTTCACTGTCTTTGTTTCACGGGGTTTGAAAAGTAATTTATTTTTATAATGGGGTTTAGCTGCTTTTCACGGCTGTGTTTATGCTGCTTTACACCCCTTTGACTCACTTACAGAGAGATATCAATTCATAGGTTTGAAGATTCTTACTAGTCAGATATATTCTTGTGCGGTGAATAGGGGGTGTTGAGTCCAGTTCACTGAGCAAGGAGTAGGTCTTGTCTACTACATATTGGGTTTATGGAACGGTATCTGAGCTAATTTGAAACCCTTGTTTTATGCATCACCCCACCTCACCTTTCCCGTTCAGCAGCCATAGTGTGTTTTCTGAACGTGTGACTCTGTTCTGTTTTGTAATTCCGTTCAAGTGTAGCGGTTTTTACATTCCCTCTATAAGTGATATCTTATGATAAGTGTCTTTTTCTGTGTGACTTATTTCACTTAGAATCGTCGTACCTAAATCCACTTATCGTGCTGCTACTAGCCTTATGACGTGGATTTCATGGCTGAGTGATATTCCATTGTACATGAGGACCACAACTTCGTTATCCACTTTTCTCTTTCCTAGGATATGTAAGGTGTAATGAAGTGGGGGTTCTTGTCAACAGAGCAGCCCTAAACTTTGGGGTGCCTGCGTCTTGCTGATTTTTACTTTTCCCAATTTATACCCGCATGAGTGGAAGTGCCCTATGCACTCCAAGCTGTGTTTTTTAGATATTTTAGGACACACCATACACTTCTCCAGAGTGGCTGTTAGCAATTTACATCCCGCCCATCAGCGTAGCAAGGCTCCCATTTCTCCATGGCCGGTCCTGCATTTCTGGTTTGGACACTTTTTTCCGCATGGCCCTTTTGCCCGCTGGGAAGCGAGACTTCTCTGGAGCGCTGATTTGCCTTTCCAGGTGGCTTGGTTTGCCAAAAAGGGCGTATGCGTTTTTTCCTGAATATATTCAGGAAAAAACGCATACGCCCTTTTTGGCCAAGGGCATCATTGTCCACGTTTTGCCGCTTTTCATGTGCTTTCAAGGCGATTCGAATCTACCTCTGAAATCTGTTTCCTGCAATTCTGCCTTGCTTTCAAAGCCTCTTCGTTGCCTTCCCTCAATATATTTGTGGACGAGAGTTATCATTTATAATTCTGCAGATTTGTGAATTGCAGTGCCCCTGAGCTCCATTTTTCCAGTCGCTTTTTTGGGAGCTGGCTGCAAACATGCAGGATTGCTTCAGGCCCTCTTCTGGTTCTGGGGGGCAGGCTGAGCTTGTGGTTAATTCTTCTTCCTGATGGGAAAATAGAGTGACCTGTGCCTGTCCCAACCCCTAGAGCTAGTCTCTCATTGGTTCCCCCTCTTCCCGTTCATCCTCAGGACAAATTGCAACCTGTACGGAACAGGAGCTTAAAGGTGCTGATTCTCCAAGGAGGGAGATGGCTAGTAAAGCGGCTGGAATGGCGAACCCGAGCACAAGGAGATGAGAAATGAGGTGCGTTTTAGAAACCTTTCCCGATCACTTGGTGTACCACCTTCTGGGTTTCTCATGCATGTTTTCGACGTAGGAAGATGCCCTTGAACCTGGAGATTTGGGACCCATGGGATGGGTACCATGCAGTATTACTTTAACGAGTCTGCGTTGGCTCACGGAACCTCACTAAACCTCTCAGCCCCAAGAGTGTCCACCCTTATGTCTCAATCAGCTGTGGGTCTAGATATGGTCAATCCAGGTTGCATCACAGCCCCTAAACGAACTTTGTAAGAATTTCTCTCTCTTTCACTGTCTTGTTTCACGGGTTTTGAAAAGTAATTTATTTTTATAATGGGGTTTAGCTGCTTTTCACAGCTCACTTTAGGCCGCTTTACACCCCCTTGACTCACTTACAGAGAGATATCAATACATAGGTTTGAAGATTCTTACTAGTCAGATATATTCTTGTGCAGTGAATAGGGGGTGTTGAGTCCAGTTCACTGAGCAAGGAGTAGGTCTTGTCTACTACATATTGGGTTTATGGAAGGGTATCTGAGCTAATTTGAAACCCTTGTTTTATGCATCACCCCACCGAACCTTTCCCCTTCAGCAGCCATAGTGTGTTTTCTGAACGTGTGACTCTGTTCTGTTTTGTAATTCCGTTCAAGTGTAGCGGTTTTTACATTCCCTCTATAAGTGATATCTTATGATAAGTGTCTTTTTCTGTGTGACTTATTTCACTTAGAATCTTCGTACCTAAATCCACTCATCGTGCTGCTACTAGCATTATGACGTGGATTTCATGGCTGAGTGATATTCCATTGTACATGAGGACCACAACTTCTTTATCCACTTTTCTCTTTCCTAGGATATTTAAGGTGTAATGAAGTGGGGGTTCTTGTCAACAGAGCAGCCCTAAACTTTGGGGTGCCTGCGTCTTGCTGATTTTTAGTTTTCCCAATTTATACGCGCATGAGTGGAAGTGCCCTATGCACTCCAAGCTGTGTTTTTTAGATGTTTCAGGACACACCGTACACTTCTCCAGAGTGGCTGTTGGCAATTTACATCCCGCCCATCAGCGTAGCAAGGCTCCCATTTCTCCATGGCCGGTCCTGCATTTCTGGTTTGGACACTTTTATCCGCATGGCCCTTTTGCCCGCTGGGAAGCGAGACTACTTTGGAGCGCTGATTTGCCTTTCCAGGTTGCTTGGTTGGCCAAAAAGGGCGTATGCGTTTTTTCTTGAATATATTCAAGAAAAAACGCATAGGCCCTTTTTGGCCAAGGGCATCATTGTCCACGTTTTGCCGCTTTTCATGTGCTTTCAAGGCGATTCGAATCTACCTCCTGAAATCTGTATCCTGCAATTCTGCCTTGCTTTCAAAGCCTCTTCGTTGCCTTCCCTCAATATATTTGTGGACGAGAGTTATCATTTATAACTCTGCAGGTTTGTGAATTGCAGTGCCCCTGAGCTCCATTTTTCCAGTCGCTTTTTTGGGAGCTGGCCGCAAAAGTGCAGGATTGCTTCAGGCCCTCTTCTGGTTCTGGGGGGCAGGCTGAGCTTGTGGCTAATTCTTCTTCCTGATGGGAAAATAGAGTGACCTGTGCCTGTCCCAACCCCTAGAGCTAGTCTCTCATTGGTTCCCCCTCTTCCCGTTCATCCTCAGGACAAATTGCAACCTGTACGGAACAGGAGGTTAAAGGTGCTGATTCTCCAAGGAGGGAGATGGCTAGTAAAGCGGCTGGAATGGCGAACCCGAGCACAAGGAGATGAGAAATGAGGTGCGTTTTAGAAACCTTTCCCCATCACACGGTGTACCATCTTCTGGGATTCTCATGCATGTTTTCCATGTAGGAAGATGCCCTTGAACCTGGAGATTTGGGACCCATGGGATGGGTACCATGCAGTATTACTTTAACGGGTCTGCGATGGCTCATGCAACCTCACCAAAACTCTGAGCCCCAAGAGTGTCCACCCTTATGTCTCAATCAGCTGTAGGTCTAGATATGGTCAATCCAGTTTGCATCACAGCCCCTGAACGAATTTTGTAAGAATTTCTCTCTCTTTCACTGTCTTTGTTTCACGGGTTTTGAAAAGTAATTTATTTTTATAATGGGGTTTAGCTGCTTTTCACGGCTGTGTTTAGGCCGCTTTACACCCCCCTGACTCACTTACAGAGAGATATCAATACATAGGTTTGAAGATTCTTACTAGTCAGATATATTCTTGTGCGGTGAATAGGGGGTGTTGAGTCCAGTTCACTGAGCAAGGAGTAGGTCTTGTCTACTACATATTGGGTTTATGGAACGGTATCTGAGCTAATTTGAAACCCTTGTTTTATGCATCACCCCACCTCACCTTTCCCGTTCAGCAGCCATAGTGTGTTTTCTGAACGTGTGACTCTGTTCTGTTTTGTAATTCCGTTCAAGTGTAGCGGTTTTTACATTCCCTCTATAAGTGATACCTTATGATAAGTGTCTTTTTCTGTGTGACTTATTTCACTTAGAATCATCGTACCTAAATCCACTCATCGTGCTGCTACTAGCCTTATGACGTGGATTTCATGGCTGAGTGATATTCCATTGTACATGAGGACCACAAGTTCTTTATCCACTTTTCTCTTTCCTAGGATATTTAAGGTGTAATGAAGTGGGGGTTCTTGTCAACAGAGCAGCCCTAAACTTTGGGGTGCCTGCATCTTGCTGATTTTTACTTTTCCCAATTTATACGCGCATGAGTGGAAGTGCCCTATGCACTCCAAGCTGTGTTTTTTAGATGTTTCAGGACACACCGTACACTTCTCCAGAGTGGCTGTTGGCAATTTACATCCCGCCCATCAGCGTAGCAAGGCTCCCATTTCTCCATGGCCGGTCCTGCATTTCTGGTTTGGACACTTTTTTCCGCATGGCCCTTTTTCCCGCTGGAAGCGAGACTTCTTTGGAGCGCTGATTTGCCTTTCCAGGTGGCTTGGTTTGCCAAAAAGGGCGTATGCGTTTTTTCCTGAATATATTCAGGAAAAAACCCATACGCCCTTTTTGGCCAAGGTCATCATTGTCCACGTTTTGCCGCTTTTCATGTGCTTTCAAGGCGATTCGAATCTACCTATGAAATCTGTTTCCTGCAATTCTGCCTTGCTTTCAAAGCCTCTTCGTTGCCTTCCCTCAATATATTTGTGGACGAGAGTTATCATTTATAACTCTGCAGGTTTGTGAATTGCAGTGCCCCTGAGCTCCATTTTTCCAGTCGCTTTTTTGGGAGCTGGCCGCAAAAGTGCAGGATTGCTTCAGGCCCTCTTCTGGTTCTGGGGGGCAGGCTGAGCTTGTGGCTAATTCTTCTTCCTGATGGGAATATAGAGTGACCTGTGCCTGTCCCAAACCCTAGAGCTAGTCTCTCATTGGTTCCCCCTCTTCCCGTTCATCCTCAGGACAAATTGCAACCTGTACGGAACAGGAGGTTAAAGGTGCTGATTCTCCAAGGAGGGAGATGGCTAGTAAAGCGGCTGGAATGGCGAACCCGAGCACAAGGAGATGAGAAATGAGGTGCGTTTTAGAAACCTTTCCCCATCACACGGTGTACCATCTTCTGGGATTCTCATGCATGTTTTCCATGTAGGAAGATGCCCTTGAACCTGGAGATTTGGGACCCATGGGATGGGTACCATGCAGTATTACTTTAACGGGTCTGCGATGGCTCATGCAACCTCACCAAAACTCTGAGCCCCAAGAGTGTCCACCCTTATGTCTCAATCAGCTGTGGGTCTAGATATGGTCAATCCAGGTTGCATCACAGCCCCTTAACGAATTTTGTAAGAATTTCTCTCTCTTTCACTGTCTTTGTTTCATGGGGTTTGAAAAGTAATTTATTTTTATAATGGGGTTTAGCTGCTTTTCACGGCTGTGTTTATGCTGCTTTACACCCCTTTGACTCACTTACAGAGAGATATCAATTCATAGGTTTGAAGATTCTTACTAGTCAGATATATTCTTGTGCGGTGAATAGGGGGTGTTGAGTCCAGTTCACTGAGCAAGGAGTAGGTCTTGTCTACTACATATTGGGTTTATGGAACGGTATCTGAGCTAATTTGAAACCCTTGTTTTATGCATCACCCCACCTCACCTTTCCCGTTCAGCAGCCATAGTGTGTTTTCTGAACGTGTGACTCTGTTCTGTTTTGTAATTCCGTTCAAGTGTAGCGGTTTTTACATTCCCTCTATAAGTGATATCTTATGATAAGTGTCTTTTTCTGTGTGACTTATTTCACTTAGAATCGTCGTACCTAAATCCACTTATCGTGCTGCTACTAGCCTTATGACGTGGATTTCATGGCTGAGTGATATTCCATTGTACATGAGGACCACAACTTCGTTATCCACTTTTCTCTTTCCTAGGATATGTAAGGTGTAATGAAGTGGGGGTTCTTGTCAACAGAGCAGCCCTAAACTTTGGGGTGCCTGCGTCTTGCTGATTTTTACTTTTCCCAATTTATACGCGCATGAGTGGAAGTGCCCTATGCACTCCAAGCTGTGTTTTTTAGATATTTCAGGACACACCATACACTTCTCCAGAGTGGCTGTTGGCAATTTACATCCCGCCCATCAGCGTAGCAAGGCTCCCATTTCTCCATGGCCGGTCCTGCATTTCTGGTTTGGACACTTTTTTCCGCATGGCCCTTTTGCCCGCTGGGAAGCGAGACTTCTCTGGAGCGCTGATTTGCCTTCCCAGGTGGCTTGGTTTGCCAAAAAGGGCGTATGCGTTTTTTCCTGAATATATTCAGGAAAAAACGCATACGCCCTTTTTGGCCAAGGGCATCATTGTCCACGTTTTGCCGCTTTTCATGTGCTTTCAAGGCGATTCGAATCTACCTCTGAAATCTGTTTCCTGCAATTCTGCCTTGCTTTCAAAGCCTCTTCGTTGCCTTCCCTCAATATATTTGTGGACGAGAGTTATCATTTATAATTCTGCAGGTTTGTGAATTGCAGTGCCCCTGAGCTCCATTTTTCCAGTCGCTTTTTTGGGAGCTGGCTGCAAACATGCAGGATTGCTTCAGGCCCTCTTCTGGTTCTGGGGGGCAGGCTGAGCTTGTGGTTAATTCTTCTTCCTGATGGGAAAATAGAGTGACCTGTGCCTGTCCCAACCCCTAGGGCTAGTCTCTCATTGGTTCCCCCTCTTCCCGTTCATCCTCAGGACAAATTGCAACCTGTACGGAACAGGAGCTTAAAGGTGCTGATTCTCCAAGGAGGGAGATGGCTAGTAAAGCGGCTGGAATGGCGAACCCGAGCACAAGGAGATGAGAAATGAGGTGCGTTTTAGAAACCTTTCCCGATCACTTGGTGTACCACCTTCTGGGTTTCTCATGCATGTTTTCGACGTAGGAAGATGCCCTTGAACCTGGAGATTTGGGACCCATGGGATGGGTACCATGCAGTATTATTTTAACGGGTCTGCGTTGGCTCACGGAACCTCACTAAACCTCTCAGCCCCAAGAGTGTCCACCCTTATGTCTCAATCAGCTGTGGGTCTAGATATGGTCAATCCAGGTTGCATCACAGCCCCTAAACGAACTTTGTAAGAATTTCTCTCTCTTTCACTGTCTTGTTTCACGGGTTTTGAAAAGTAATTTATTTTTATAATGGGGTTTAGCTGCTTTTCACAGCTCACTTTAGGCCGCTTTACACCCCATTGACTCACTTACAGAGAGTTATCAATACATAGGTTTGAAGATTCTTACTAGTCAGATATATTCTTGTGCAGTGAATAGGGGGTGTTGAGTCCAGTTCACTGAGCAAGGAGTAGGTCTTGTCTACTACATATTGGGTTTATGGAACGGTATCTGAGCTAATTTGAAACCCTTGTTTTATGCATCACCCCACCTCACCTTTCCCGTTCAGCAGCCATAGTGTGTTTTCTGAACGTGTGACTCTGTTCTGTTTTGTAATTCCGTTCAAGTGTAGCGGTTTTTACATTCCCTCTATAAGTGATATCTTATGATAAGTGTCTTTTTCTGTGTGACTTATTTCACTTAGAATCGTCGTACCTAAATCCACTCATTGTGCTGCTACTAGCCTTATGACGTGGATTTCATGGCTGAGTGATATTCCATTGTACATGAGGACCATAACTTCTTTATCGACTTTTCTCTTTCCTAGGATATTTAAGGTGTAATGAAGTGGGGGTTCTTGTCAACAGAGCAGCCCTAAACTTTGGGGTGCCTGCGTCTTGCTGATTTTTAGTTTTCCCAATTTATACGCGCATGAGTGGAAGTGCCCTATGCACTCCAAGCTGTGTTTTTTAGATGTTTCAGGACACACCGTACACTTCTCCAGAGTGGCTGTTGGCAATTTACATCCCGCCCATCAGCGTAGCAAGGCTCCCATTTCTCCATGGCCGGTCCTGCATTTCTGGGTTGGACACTTTTTTCCGCATGGCCCTTTTGCCCGCTGGGAAGCGAGACTTCTTTGGAGCGCTGATTTGCCTTTCCAGGTTGCTTGGTTGGCCAAAAAGGGCGTATGCGTTTTTTCCTGAATATATTCAGGAAAAAACGCATACGCCCTTTTTGGCCAAGGTCATCATTGTCCACGTTTTGCCGCTTTTCTTGTGCTTTCAAGGCGATTCGAATCTACCTCCTGAAATCTGTTTCCTGCAATTCTGCCTGGCTTTCAAAGCCTCTTCGTTGCCTTCCCTCAATATATTTGTGGACGAGAGTTATCATTTATAACTCTGCAGGTTTGTGAATTGCAGTGCCCCTGGGCTCCATTTTTCCAGTCGCTTTTTTGGGAGCTGGCCGCAAACATGCAGGATTGCTTCAGGCCCTCTTCTGGTTCTGGGGGGCAGGCTGAGCTTGTGGCTAATTCTTCTTCCTGATGGGAAAATAGAGTGACCTCTGCCTGTCCCAACCCCTAGAGCTAGTCTCTCATTGGTTCCCCCTCTTCCTGTTCATCCTCAGGACAAATTGCAACCTGTACGGAACAGGAGGTTAAAGGTGCTGATTCTCCAAGGAAGGGGATGGCTAGTAAAGCGGCTGGAATGGCGAACCCGAGCACAAGGAGATGAGAAATGAGGTGCGTTTTAGAAACCTTTCCCGATCACACGGTGTACCACCTTCTGGGTTTCTCATGCATGTTTTCGACGTAGGAAGATGCCCTTGAACCTGGAGATTTGGGACCCATGGGATGGGTTCCATGCAGTATTACTTTAAAGAGTCTGCATTGGCTCACGCAACCTCACCAAACCTCTGAGCCCCAAGAGTGTCCACCCTTATGTCTCAATCAGCTGTGGGTCTAGATATGGTCAATCCAGGTTGCATCACAGCCCCTGAACGAATTTTGTAAGAATTTCTCTCTCTTTCACTGTCTTTGTTTCACGGCTTTTGAAAAGTAATTTATTTTTATAATGGGGTTTAGCTGCTTTTCACGGCTGTGTTTATGCCGCTTTACACCCCCTTGACTCACTTACAGAGAGATATCAATACATAGGTTTGAAGATTCTTACTAGTCAGATATATTCTTGTGCGGTGAATAGGGGGTGTTGAGTCCAGTTCACTGAGCAAGGAGTAGGTCTTGTCTACTACATATTGGGTTTATGGAACGGTATCTGAGCTAATTTGAAACCCTTGTTTTATGCATCACCCACCTCACCTTTCCCGTTCAGCAGCCATAGTGTGTTTTCTGAACGTGTGACTCTGTTCTGTTTTGTAATTCCGTTCAAGTGTAGCGGTTTTTACATTCCCTCTATAAGTGATATCTTATGATAAGTGTCTTTTTCTGTGTGACTTATTTCACTTAGAATCGTCGTACCTAAATCCACTCATCGTGCTGCTACTAGCCTTATGACGTGGATTTCATGGCTGAGTGATATTCCATTGTACATGAGGACCACAACTTCTTTATCCACTTTTCTCTTTCCTAGAATATTTAAGGTGTAATGAAGTGGGGGTTCTTGTCAACAGAGCAGCCCTAAACTTTGGGGTGCCTGCGTCTTGCTGATTTTTAGTTTTCCCAATTTATACGCGCATGAGTGGAAGTGCCCTATGCACTCCAAGCTGTGTTTTTTAGATGTTTCAGGACACACCGTACACTTCTCCAGAGTGGCTGTTGGCAATTTACATCCCGCCCATCAGCGTAGCAAGGCTCCCATTTCTCCATGGCCGGTCCTGCATTTCTGGTTTGGACACTTTTTTCCGCATGGCCCTTTTGCCCGCTGGGAAGCGAGACTTCTTTGGAGCGCTGATTTGCCTTTCCAGGTGGCTTGGTTGGCCAAAAAGGGCGTATGCGTTTTTTCCTGAATATATTCAGGAAAAAACGCATACGCCCTTTTTGGCCAAGGGCATCATTGTCCACGTTTTGCCGCTTTTCATGTGCTTTCAAGGCGATTCGAATCTACCTCCTGAAATCTGTTTCCTGCAATTCTGCCTTGCTTTCAAAGCCTCTTCGTTGCCTTCCCTCAATATATTTGTGGACGAGAGTTATCATTTATAACTCTGCAGGTTTGTGAATTGCAGTGCCCCTGAGCTCCATTTTTCCAGTCGCTTTTTTGGGAGCTGGCCGCAAAAGTGCAGGATTGCTTCAGGCCCTCTTCTGGTTCTGGGGGGCAGGCTGAGCTTGTGGCTAATTCTTCTTCCTGATGGGAATATAGAGTGACCTGTGCCTGTCCCAACCCCTAGAGCTAGTCTTTCATTGGTTCCCCCTCTTCCCGTTCATCCTCAGGACAAATTGCAACCTGTATGGAACAGGAGGTTAAAGGTGCTGATTCTCCAAGGAGGGAGATGGCTAGTAAAGCGGCTGGAATGGCGAACCCGAGCACAAGGAGATGAGAAATGAGGTGCGTTTTAGAAACCTTTCCCGATCACACGGTGTACCATCTTCTGGGTTTCTCATGCATGTTTTCGACGTAGGAAGATGCCCTTGAACCTGGAGATTTGGGACCCATGGGATGGGTACCATGCAGTATTACTTTAAAAGGTCTGCGTTGGCTCATGCAACCTCACCAAAACTCTGAGACCCAAGAGTGTCCACCCTTATGTCTCAATCAGCTGTGGGTCTAGGTTTGGTCAATCCAGGTTGTATCACAACCCCTGAACGAATTTGGTAAGAATTTCGCTCTCTTTCACTGTCTTTGTTTCACGGGTTTTGAAAAGTAATTTATTTTTATAATGGGGTTTAGCTGCTTTTCACGGCTGTGTTTATGCAGCTTTACACCCCCTTGACTCACTTACAGAGAGATATCAAACATAGGTTTGAAGATTCTTACTAGTCAGATATATTCTTGTGCGGTGAATAGGGGGTGTTGAGTCCAGTTCACTGAGCAAGGAGTAGGTCTTGTCTACTACATATTGGGTTTATGGAACGGTATCTGAGCTAATTTGAAACCCTTGTTTTATGCATCACCCACCTCACCGTTCCCGTTCAGCAGCCATAGTGTGTTTTCTGAACGTGTGACTCTGTTCTGTTTTGTAATTCCGTTCAAGTGTAGCGGTTTTTACATTCCCTCTATAAGTGATATCTTATGATAAGTGTCTTTTTCTGTGTGACTTATTTCACTTAGAATCGTCGTACATAAATCCACTCATCGTGCTGCTACTAGCCTTATAACGTGGATTTCATGGCTGAGTGATATTCCATTGTACATGAGGACCACAACTTCTTTATCCACTTTTCTCTTTCCTAGAATATTTAAGATGTAATGAAGTGGGGGTTCTTGTCAACAGAGGAGCCCTAAACTTTGGGGTGCCTGCGTCTTGCTGATTTTTAGTTTTCCCAATTTATACGCGCATGAGTGGAAGTGCCCTATGCACTCCAAGCTGTGTTTTTTAGATGTTTCAGGACACACCGTACACTTCTCCAGAGTGGCTGTTGGCAATTTACATCCCGCCCATCAGCGTAGCAAGGCTCCCATTTCTCCATGGCCGGTCCTGCATTTCTGGTTTGGACACTTTTTTCCGCATGGCCCTTTTGCCCGCTGGGAAGCGAGACTTCTTTGGAGCGCTCATTTGCCTTTCCAGGTAGCTTGGTTGGCCAAAAAGGGCGTATGCGTTTTTTCCTGAATATATTCAGGAAAAAACGCATACGCCCTTTTTGGCCAAGGGCATCATTGTCCACGTTTTGCCGCTTTTCATGTGCTTTCAAGGCGATTCGAATCTACCTCCTGAAATCTGTTTCCTGCAATTCTGCCTTGCTTTCAAAGCCTCTTCGTTGCCTTCCCTCAATATATTTGTGGACGAGAGTTATCATTTATAACTCTGCAGGTTTGTGAATTGCAGTGCCCCTGAGCTCCATTTTTCCAGTCGCTTTTTTGGGAGCTGGCCGCAAAAGTGCAGGATTGCTTCAGGCCCTCTTCTGGTTCTGGGCGGCAGGCTGAGCTTGTGGTTAATTCTTCTTCCTGATGGGAAAATAGAGTGACCTGTGCCTGTCCCAACCCCTAGAGCTAGTCTTTCATTGGTTCCCCCTCTTCCCGTTCATCCTCAGGACAAATTGCAACCTGTATGGAACAGGAGGTTAAAGGTGCTGAATCTCCAAGGAGGGAGATGGCTAGTAAAGCGGCTGGAATGGCGAACCCGAGCACAAGGAGATGAGAAATGAGGTGCGTTTTAGAAACCTTTCCCGATCACACGGTGTACCATCTTCTGGGTTTCTCATGCATGTTTTCGACGTAGGAAGATGCCCTTGAACCTGGAGATTTGGGACCCATGGGATGGGTACCATGCAGTATTACTTTAAAAGGTCTGCGTTGGCTCATGCAACCTCACCAAACCTCTGAGACCCAAGAGTGTCCACCCTTATGTCTCAATCAGCTGTGGGTCTAGGTTTGGTCAATCCAGGTTGTATCACAACCCCTGAACGAATTTGGTAAGAATTTCGCTCTCTTTCACTGTCTTTGTTTCACGGGTTTTGAAAAGTAATTTATTTTTATAATGGGGTTTAGCTGCTTTTCACGGCTGTGTTTATGCAGCTTTACACCCCCTTGACTCACTTACAGAGAGATATCAAACATAGGTTTGAAGATTCTTACTAGTCAGATATATTCTTGTGCGGTGAATAGGGGGTGTTGAGTCCAGTTCACTGAGCAAGGAGTAGGTCTTGTCTACTACATATTGGATTTATGGAACGGTATCTGAGCTAATTTGAAACCCTTGTTTTATGCATCACCCCACCTCACCTTTCCCGTTCAGCAGCCATAGTGTGTTTTCTGAACGTGTGACTCTGTTCTGTTTTGTAATTCAGTTCAAGTGTAGCGGTTTTTACATTCCCTCTATAAGTGATATCTTATGATAAGTGTCTTTTTCTGTGTGACTTATTTCACTTAGAATCATCGTACCTAAATCCACTCATTGTGCTGCTACTAGCCTTATGACGTGGATTTCATGGCTGTGTGATATTCCATTGTACATGAGGACCACAACTTCTTTATCCACTTTTCTCTTTCCTAGGATATTTAAGGTGTAATGAAGTAGGGGTTCTTGTCAACAGAGTAGCCCTAAACTTTGGGGTGCCTGCGTCTTGCTGATTTTTAGTTTTCCCAATTTATACGCGCATGAGTGGGAGTGCCCTATGCACTCCAAGCTGTGTTTTTTAGATGTTTCAGGACACACTGTACACTTCTCCAGAGTGGCTGTTGGCAATTTACATCCCGCCCATCAGCGTAGCAAGGCTCCCATTTCTCCATGGCCGGTCCTGCATTTCTGGTTTGGACACTTTTTTCCGCATGGCCCTTTTGCCCGCTGGGAAGCCAGACTTCTTTGGAGTGCTGATTTGCCTTTCCAGGTGGCTTGGTTGGCCAAAAAGGGCGTATGCGTTTTTTCCTGAATATATTCAGGAAAAAACGCATACGCCCTTTTTGGCCAAGGGCATCATTGTCCACGTTTTGCTGCTTTTCATGTGCTTTCAAGGCGATTCGAATCTACCTCTGAAATCATTTTCCTGCAATTCTGCCTTGCTTTCAAAGCCTCTTCGTTGCCTTCCCTCAATATATTTGTGGACGAGAGTTATCATTTATAACTCTGCAGGTTTGTGAATTGCAGTGCCCCTGAGCTCCATTTTTCCAGTCGCTTTTTTGGGAGCTGGCCGCAAAAGTGCAGGATTGCTTCAGGCCCTCTTCTGGTTCTGGGGGGCAGGCTGAGCTTGTGGTTAATTCTTCTTCCTGATGGGAAAATAGAGTGACCTGTGCCTGTCCCAACCCCTAGAGCTAGTCTCTCATTGGTTCCCCCTCTTCCCGTTCATCCTCAGGACAAATTGCAACCTGTACGGAACAGGAGGTTAAAGGTGCTGATTCTCCAAGGAGGGAGATGGCTAGTAAAGCGGCTGGAATGGCGAACCCGAGCACAAGGAGATGAGAAATGAGGTGCGTTTTAGAATCCTTTCCCGATCACACAGTGTACCATCTTCTGGGTTTCTCATGCATGTTTTCGACGTAGGAAGATGCCCTTGAACCTGGAGATTTGGGACCCATGGGATGGGTACCATGCAGTATTACTTTAAAGGGTCTGCGTTGGCTCATGCAACCTCACCACAACTCTGAGCCCCAAGAGTGTCCACCCTTATGTCTCAATCAGCTGTGGGTCTAGATATGGTCAATCCAGGTTGCATCACAGCCCCTGAACAAATATTGTAAGAATTTCTCTCTCTTTCACTGTCTTTGTTTCACGGGTTTTGAAAAGTAATTTATTTTTATAATGGGGTTTAGCTGCTTTTCACGGCTGTGTTTATGCCGCTTTACACCCCCTTGACTCACTTACAGAGAGATATAAATACATAGGTTTGAAGATTCTTACTAGTCAGATATATTCTTGTGCGGTGAATAGGGGGTGTTGAGTCCAGTTCACTGAGCAAGGAGTCGGTCTTGTCTACTACATATTGGGTTTATGGAACGGTATCTGAGCTAATTTGAAACCCTTGTTTTATGCATCACCCCACCTCACCTTTCCCGTTCAGCAGCCATACTGTGTTTTCTGAACGTGTGACTCTGTTCTGTTTTGTAATTCCGTTCAAGTGTAGCGGTTTTTACATTCCCTCTATAAGTGATATCTTATGATAAGTGTCTTTTTCTGTGTGACTTATTTCACTTAGAATCGTCGTACCTAAATCCACTCATCGTGCTGCTACTAGCCTTATGACGTGGATTTCATGGCTGAGTGATATTCCATTGTACATGAGGACCACAACTTCTTTATCCACTTTTCTCTTTCCTAGGATATTTAAGGTGTAATGAAGTGGGGGTTCTTGTCAACAGAGCAGCCCTAAACTTGGGGTGCTGCGTCTTGCTGATTTTTAGTTTTCCCAATTTATACGCCCATGAGTGGAAGTGCCCTATGCACTCCAAGCTGTGTTTTTTAGATGTTTCAGGACACACCGTACACTTCTCCAGAGTGGCTGTTGGCAATTTACATCCCGCCCATCAGCGTAGCAAGGCTCCCATTTCTCCATGGCTGGTCCTGCATTTCTGGTTTGGACACTTTTTTCCGCATGGCCCTTTTGCCCACTGGGAAGCGAGACTTCTTTGGAGCACTTATTTGCCTTTCCAGGTGGCTTGGTTGGCCAAAAAGGGCGTATGCCTTTTTTCCTGAATATATTCAGGAAAAAACGCATACGCCCTTTTTGGCCAAGGGCATCATTGTCCACGTTTTGCCGCTTTTCATGTGCTTTCAAGGCGATTCGAATCTACCTCCTGAAATCTGTTTCCTGCAATTCTGCCTTGCTTTCAAAGCCTCTTCGTTGCCTTCCCTCAATATATTCGTGGACGAGAGTTATCATTTATAAATCTGCAGGTTTATGAATTGCAGTGCCCCTGAGCTCCATTTTTCCAGTCGCTTTTTTGGGAGCTGGCCGCAAAAGTGCAGGATTGCTTCAGGCCCTCTTCTGGTTCTGGGGGGCAGGCTGAGCTTGTGGTTAATTCTTCTTCCTGATGGGAAAATAGAGTGACCTGTGCCTGTCCCAACCCCTAGAGCTAGTCTCTCATTGGTTCCCCCTCTTCCCGTTCATCCTCAGGACAAATTGCAACCTGTACGGAACAGGAGGTTAAAGGTGCTGATTTTCCAAGGAGGGAGATGGCTAGTAAAGCGGCTGGAATGGCGAACCCGAGCACAAGGAGATGAGAAATGAGGTGCGTTTTAGAAACCTTTCCCGATCACACAGTGTACCATCTTCTGGGTTTCTCATGCATGTTTTCGACGTAGGAAGATGCCCTTGAACCTGGAGATTTGGGACCCATGGGATGGGTACCATGCAGTATTACTTTCAAGGGTCTGCGTTGGCTCACGCAACCTCACCAAAGCTCTGAGACCCAAGAGTGTCCACGCTTATGTCTCAATCAGCTGTGGGTCTAGATATGGTCAATCCAGGTTGCATCACAGCCCCTGAACGAATTTTGTAAGAATTTCTCTCTCTTTCACTGTCTTTGTTTCACGGGTTTTGAAAAGTAATTTATTTTTATAATGGGGTTTAGCTGCTTTTCACGGCTGTGTTTATGCCGCTTTACACCCCCTTGACTCACTTACAGAGAGATATCAATTCATAGGTTTGAAGATTCTTACTAGTCAGATATATTCTTGTGCGGTGAATAGGGGGTGTTGAGTCCAGTTCACTGAGCAAGGAGTCGGTCTTGTCTACTACATATTGGGTTGATGGAACGGTATCTGAGCTAATTTGAAACCCTTGTTTTATGCATCACCCCACCTCACCTTTCCCGTTCAGCAGCCATAGTGTGTTTTCTGAACGTGTGACTCTGTTCTGTTTTGTAATTCAGTTCAAGTGTAGCGGTTTTTACATTCCCTCTATAAATGATATCTTATGATAAGTGTCTTTTTCTGTGTGACTTATTTCACTTAGAATCGTCGTACCTAAATCCACTCATCGTGCTGCTAGTAGCCTTATGACGTGGATTTCATGGCTGTGTGATATTCCATTGTACATGAGGACCACAACTTCTTTATCCACTTTTCTCTTTCCTAGGATATTTAAGGTGTAATGAAGTAGGGGTTCTTGTCAACAGAGCAGCCCTAAACTTTGGGGTGCCTGCGTCTTGCTGATTTTTAGTTTTCCCAATTTATACGCGCATAAGTGGAAGTGCCCTATGCACTCCAAGCTGTGTTTTTTAGATGTTTCAGGACACACTGTACACTTCTCCAGAGTGGCTGTTGGCAATTTACATCCCGCCCATCAGCGTAGCAAGGCTCCCATTTCTCCATGGCCAGTCCTGCATTTCTGGATTGGACACTTTTTTCCGCATGGCCCTTTTGCCCGCTGGGAAGCGAGACTTCTTTGGAGCGCTGATTTGCCTTTCCAGGTGGCTTGGTTGGCCAAAAAGGGCGTATGCGTTTTTTCCTGAAAATATTCAGGAAAAAACGCATACGCCCTTTTTGGCCAAGGGCATCATTGTCCACGTTTTGCTGCTTTTCATGTGCTTTCAAGGCGATTCGAATCTACCCCTGAAATCTGTTTCCTGCATTTCTGCCTTGCTTTCAAAGCCTCTTCGTTGCCTTCCCTCAATATATTCGTGGACGAGAGTTATCATTTATAAATCTGCAGGTTTGTGAATTGCAGTGCCCCTGAGCTCCATTTTTCCAGTCGCTTTTTTGGGAGCTGGCCGCAAAAGTGCAGAATTGCTTCAGGCCCTCTTCTGGTTCTGGGGGGCAGGCTGAGCTTGTGGTTAATTCTTCTTCCTGATGGGAAAATAGAGTGACCTGTGCCTGTCCCAACCCCTAGAGCTAGTCTCTCATTGGTTCCCCCTCTTCCCGTTCATCCTCAGGACAAATTGCAACCTGTACGGAACAGGAGGTTAAAGGTGCTGATTCTCCAAGGAGGGAGATGGCTAGTAAAGCGGCTGGAATGGCGAACCCGAGCACAAGGAGATGAGAAATGAGGTGCGTTTTAGAAACCTTTCCCGATCACACAGTGTACCATCTTCTGGGTTTCTCATGCATGTTTTCGACGTAGGAAGATGCCCTTGAACCTGGAGATTTGGGACCCATGGGATGGGTACCATGCAGTATTACTTTAAAGGGTCTGCGTTGGCTCATGCAACCTCACCACACCTCTGAGCCCCAAGAGTGTCCACCCTTATGTCTCAATCAGCTGTGGGTCTAGATATGGTCAATCCAGGTTGCATCACAGCCCCTGAACAAATTTTGTAAGAATTTCTCTCTTTCACTGTCTTTGTTTCACGGGTTTTGAAAAGTAATTTATTTTTATAATCGGGTTTAGCTGCTTTTCACGGCTGTGTTTAGGCCGCTTTACACCCCCTTGACTCACTTACAGAGAGATATCAATACATAGGTATGAAGATTCTTACTAGTCAGATATATTCTTGTCCGGTGAATAGGGGGTGTTGAGGCCAGTTCACTGAGCAAGGAGTAGGTCTTGTCTACTACATATTGGGTTTATGGAACGGTATCTGAGCTAATTTGAATCCCTTCTTTTATGCATCACCCCACCTCACCTTTCCCGTTCAGCAGCCATAGTGTGTTTTCTGAACGTGTGACTCTGTTCTGTTTTGTAATTCAGTTCAAGTGTAGCGGTTTGTACATTCCCTCTATAAGTGATATCTTATGATAAGTGTCTTTTTCTGTGTGACTTATTTCACTTAGAATCGTCGTACCTAAATCCACTCATCGTGCTGCTACTAGCCTTATGACGTGGATTTCATGGCTGAGTGATATTCCATTGTACATGAGGACCACAACTTCTTTATCCACTTTTCTCTTTCCTAGGATATTTAAGGTGTAATGAAGTGGGGGTTCTTGTCAACAGAGCAGCCCTAAACTTTGGGGTGCCTGTGTCTTGCTGATTTTTAGTTTTCCCAATTTATACGCCCATGAGTGGAAGTGCCCTATGCTCTCCAAGTTGTGTTTTTTAGATGTTTCAGGACACACCGTGCACGTCTCCAGAGTTGCTGTTGGCAATTTACATCCCGCCCATCAGCGTAGCAAGGCTCCCATTTCTCCATGGCTGGTCCTGCATTTCTGGTTTGGACACTTTTTTCCGCATGGCCCTTTTGCCCACTGGGAAGCGAGACTTCTTTGGAGCACTTATTTGCCTTTCCAGGTGGCTTGGTTGGCCAAAAAGGGCGTATGCCTTTTTTCCTGAATATATTCAGGAAAAAACGCATACGCCCTTTTTGGGCAAGGGCATCATTGTCCACGTTTTGCCGCTTTTCATGTGCTTTCAAGGCGATTCGAATCTACCTCCTGAAATCTGTTTCCTGCAATTCTGCCTTGCTTTCAAAGCCTCTTCGTTGCCTTCCCTCAATATATTTGTTGACGAGAGTTATCATTTATAACTCTGCAGGTTTGTGAATTGCAGTGCCCCTGAGCTCCATTTTTCAACTCGCTTTTTTGGGAGGTGGCCGCAAAAGTGCAGGATTGCTTCAGGCCCTCTTCTGGTTCTGGGGGGCAGGCTGAGCTTGTGGTTAATTCTTCTTCCTGATGGGAAAATAGCGTAACCTGTGCCTGTCCCAACCCCTAGAGCTAGTCTCTCATTGGTTCCCCCTCTTCCCGTTCATCCTCAGGACAAATTGCAACCTGTACGGAACAGGAGGTTAAAGGTGCTGATTCTCCAAGGAGGGAGATGGCTAGTAAAGCGGCTGGAATGGCGAACCCGAGCACAAGGAGATGAGAAATGAGGTGCGTTTTAGAAACCTTTCCCGATCACACGGTGTACCATCTTCTGGGTTTCTCATGCATGTTTTCGACGTAGGAAGATGCCCTTGAACCTGGAGATTTGGGACCCATGGGATGGGTAACATGCAGTATTACTTTAAAGGGTCTGCGTTGGCTCATGCAACCTCACCAAAACTCTGAGACCCAAGAGTGTCCACGCTTATGTCTCAATCAGCTGTGGGTCTAGATATGGTCAATCCAGGTTGCATCACAGCCCCTGAACGAATTTTGTAAGAATTTCTCTCTCTTTCACTGTCTTGGTTTCACGGGTTTTGAAAAGTAATTTATTTTTATAATGGGGTTTAGCTGCTTTTCACGGCTGTGCTTATGCCGCTTTACACCCCCTTGACTCACTTACAGAGAGATATCAATACATAGGTTTGAAGTTTCTTACTAGTCAGATATTTTCTTGTGCGGTGAATAAGAGGTGTTGAGTCCAGTTCACTGAGCAAGGAGTAGGTCTTGTCTACTACATATTGGGTTTATGGAACGTTATCTGAGCTAATTTGAAACCATTGTTTTATGCATCACCCCACCTCACCTTTCCCGTTCAGCAGCCATAGTGTGTTTTCTGAACGTGTGACTCTGTTCTGTTTTGTAATTCAGTTCAAGTGTAGCGGTTTTTACATTCCCTCTATAAGTGATATCTTATGATAAGTGTCTTTTTCTGTGTGACTTATTTCACTTAGAATCGTCGTACCTAAATCCACTCATCGTGCTGCTACTAGCCTTATGACGTGGATTTCATGGCTGAGTGATATTCCATTGTACATGAGGACCACAACTTCTTTATCCACTTTTCTCTTTCCTAGGATATTTAAGGTGTAATGAAGTAGGGGTTCTTGTCAACAGAGCAGCCCTAAACTTTGGGGTGCCTGCGTCTTGCTGATTTTTAGTTTTCCCAATTTATGCGCGCATGAGTGGAAGTGCCCTATGCACTCCAAGCTGTGTTTTTTAGATGTTTCAGGACACACTGTACACTTCTCCAGAGTGGCTGTTGGCAATTTACATCCCGCCCATCAGCGTAGCAAGGCTCCCATTTCTCCATGGCCAGTCCTGCATTTCTGGATTGGACACTTTTTTCCGCATGGCCCTTTTGCCCGCTGGGAAGCGAGACTTCTTTGGAGCGCTGATTTGCCTTTCCAGGTGGCTTGGTTGGCCAAAAAGGGTGTATGCGTTTTTTCCTGAAAATATTCACGAAAAAACGCATACGCCCTTTTTGGCCAAGGGCATCATTGTCCACGTTTTGCTGCTTTTCATGTGCTTTCAAGGCGATTCGAATCTACCCCTGAAATCTGTTTCCTGCAATTCTGCCTTGCTTTCAAAGCCTCTTCGTTGCCTTCCCTCAATATATTCGTGGACGAGAGTTATCATTTATAAATCTGCAGGTTTGTGAATTGCAGTGCCCCTGAGCTCCATTTTTCCAGTCGCTTTTTTGGGAGCTGGCCGCAAAAGTGCAGGATTGCTTCAGGCCCTCTTCTGGTTCTGGGGGGCAGGCTGAGCTTGTGGTTAATTCTTCTTCCTGATGGGAAAATAGAGTGACCTGTGCCTGTCCCAACCCCTAGAGCTAGTCTCTCATTGGTTCCCCCTCTTCCCGTTCATCCTCAGGACAAATTGCAACCTGTACGGAACAGGAGGTTAAAGGTGCTGATTCTCCAAGGAGGGAGATGGCTAGTAAAGCGGCTGGAATGGCGAACCCGAGCACAAGGAGATGAGAAATGAGGTGCGTTTTAGAAACCTTTCCCGATCACACAGTGTACCATCTTCTGGGTTTCTCATGCATGTTTTCGACGTAGGAAGATGCCCTTGAACCTGGAGATTTGGGACCCATGGGATGGGTACCATGCAGTATTACTTTAAAGGGTCTGCGTTGGCTCATGCAACCTCACCACACCTCTGAGCCCCAAGAGTGTCCACCCTTATGTCTCAATCAGCTGTGGGTCTAGATATGGTCAATCCAGGTTGCATCACAGCCCCTGAACAAATTTTGTAAGAATTCTCTCTCTTTCACTGTCTTTGTTTCACGGGTTTTGAAAAGTAATTTATTTTTATAATCGGGTTTAGCTGCTTTTCACGGCTGTGTTTAGGCCGCTTTACACCCCCTTGACTCACTTACAGAGAGATATCAATACATAGGTATGAAGATTCTTACTAGTCAGATATATTCTTGTCCGGTGAATAGGGGGTGTTGAGGCCAGTTCACTGAGCAAGGAGTAGGTCTTGTCTACTACATATTGGGTTTATGGAACGGTATCTGAGCTAATTTGAATCCCTTCTTTTATGCATCACCCCACCTCACCTTTCCCGTTCAGCAGCCATAGTGTGTTTTCTGAACGTGTGACTCTGTTCTGTTTTGTAATTCAGTTCAAGTGTAGCGGTTTGTACATTCCCTCTATAAGTGATATCTTATGATAAGTGTCTTTTTCTGTGTGACTTATTTCACTTAGAATCGTCGTACCTAAATCCACTCATCGTGCTGCTACTAGCCTTATGACGTGGATTTCATGGCTGAGTGATATTCCATTGTACATGAGGACCACAACTTCTTTATCCACTTTTCTCTTTCCTAGGATATTTAAGGTGTAATGAAGTGGGGGTTCTTGTCAACAGAGCAGCCCTAAACTTTGGGGTGCCTGTGTCTTGCTGATTTTTAGTTTTCCCAATTTATACGCCCATGAGTGGAAGTGCCCTATGCTCTCCAAGTTGTGTTTTTTAGATGTTTCAGGACACACCGTGCACGTCTCCAGAGTTGCTGTTGGCAATTTACATCCCGCCCATCAGCGTAGCAAGGCTCCCATTTCTCCATGGCTGGTCCTGCATTTCTGGTTTGGACACTTTTTTCCGCATGGCCCTTTTGCCCACTGGGAAGCGAGACTTCTTTGGAGCACTTATTTGCCTTTCCAGGTGGCTTGGTTGGCCAAAAAGGGCGTATGCCTTTTTTCCTGAATATATTCAGGAAAAAACGCATACGCCCTTTTTGGGCAAGGGCATCATTGTCCACGTTTTGCCGCTTTTCATGTGCTTTCAAGGCGATTCGAATCTACCTCCTGAAATCTGTTTCCTGCAATTCTGCCTTGCTTTCAAAGCCTCTTCGTTGCCTTCCCTCAATATATTTGTTGACGAGAGTTATCATTTATAACTCTGCAGGTTTGTGAATTGCAGTGCCCCTGAGCTCCATTTTTCAACTCGCTTTTTTGGGAGGTGGCCGCAAAAGTGCAGGATTGCTTCAGGCCCTCTTCTGGTTCTGGGGGGCAGGCTGAGCTTGTGGTTAATTCTTCTTCCTGATGGGAAAATAGCGTAACCTGTGCCTGTCCCAACCCCTAGAGCTAGTCTCTCATTGGTTCCCCCTCTTCCCGTTCATCCTCAGGACAAATTGCAACCTGTACGGAACAGGAGGTTAAAGGTGCTGATTCTCCAAGGAGGGAGATGGCTAGTAAAGCGGCTGGAATGGCGAACCCGAGCACAAGGAGATGAGAAATGAGGTGCGTTTTAGAAACCTTTCCCGATCACACGGTGTACCATCTTCTGGGTTTCTCATGCATGTTTTCGACGTAGGAAGATGCCCTTGAACCTGGAGATTTGGGACCCATGGGATGGGTAACATGCAGTATTACTTTAAAGGGTCTGCGTTGGCTCATGCAACCTCACCAAAACTCTGAGACCCAAGAGTGTCCACGCTTATGTCTCAATCAGCTGTGGGTCTAGATATGGTCAATCCAGGTTGCATCACAGCCCCTGAACGAATTTTGTAAGAATTTCTCTCTCTTTCACTGTCTTGGTTTCACGGGTTTTGAAAAGTAATTTATTTTTATAATGGGGTTTAGCTGCTTTTCACGGCTGTGCTTATGCCGCTTTACACCCCCTTGACTCACTTACAGAGAGATATCAATACATAGGTTTGAAGTTTCTTACTAGTCAGATATTTTCTTGTGCGGTGAATAAGAGGTGTTGAGTCCAGTTCACTGAGCAAGGAGTAGGTCTTGTCTACTACATATTGGGTTTATGGAACGTTATCTGAGCTAATTTGAAACCATTGTTTTATGCATCACCCCACCTCACCTTTCCCGTTCAGCAGCCATAGTGTGTTTTCTGAACGTGTGACTCTGTTCTGTTTTGTAATTCAGTTCAAGTGTAGCGGTTTTTACATTCCCTCTATAAGTGATATCTTATGATAAGTGTCTTTTTCTGTGTGACTTATTTCACTTAGAATCGTCGTACCTAAATCCACTCATCGTGCTGCTACTAGCCTTATGACGTGGATTTCATGGCTGAGTGATATTCCATTGTACATGAGGACCACAACTTCTTTATCCACTTTTCTCTTTCCTAGGATATTTAAGGTGTAATGAAGTAGGGGTTCTTGTCAACAGAGCAGCCCTAAACTTTGGGGTGCCTGCGTCTTGCTGATTTTTAGTTTTCCCAATTTATACGCGCATGAGTGGAAGTGCCCTATGCACTCCAAGCTGTGTTTTTTAGATGTTTCAGGACACACTGTACACTTCTCCAGAGTGGCTGTTGGCAATTTACATCCCGCCCATCAGCGTAGCAAGGCTCCCATTTCTCCATGGCCAGTCCTGCATTTCTGGATTGGACACTTTTTTCCGCATGGCCCTTTTGCCCGCTGGGAAGCGAGACTTCTTTGGAGCGCTGATTTGCCTTTCCAGGTGGCTTGGTTGGCCAAAAAGGGTGTATGCGTTTTTTCCTGAAAATATTCACGAAAAAACGCATACGCCCTTTTTGGCCAAGGGCATCATTGTCCACGTTTTGCTGCTTTTCATGTGCTTTCAAGGCGATTCGAATCTACCCCTGAAATCTGTTTCCTGCAATTCTGCCTTGCTTTCAAAGCCTCTTCGTTGCCTTCCCTCAATATATTCGTGGACGAGAGTTATCATTTATAAATCTGCAGGTTTGTGAATTGCAGTGCCCCTGAGCTCCATTTTTCCAGTCGCTTTTTTGGGAGCTGGCCGCAAAAGTGCAGGATTGCTTCAGGCCCTCTTCTGGTTCTGGGGGGCAGGCTGAGCTTGTGGTTAATTCTTCTTCCTGATGGGAAAATAGAGTGACCTGTGCCTGTCCCAACCCCTAGAGCTAGTCTCTCATTGGTTCCCCCTCTTCCCGTTCATCCTCAGGACAAATTGCAACCTGTACGGAACAGGAGGTTAAAGGTGCTGATTCTCCAAGGAGGGAGATGGCTAGTAAAGCGGCTGGAATGGCGAACCCGAGCACAAGGAGATGAGAAATGAGGTGCGTTTTAGAAACCTTTCCCGATCACACAGTGTACCATCTTCTGGGTTTCTCATGCATGTTTTCGACGTAGGAAGATGCCCTTGAACCTGGAGATTTGGGACCCATGGGATGGGTACCATGCAGTATTACTTTAAAGGGTCTGCGTTGGCTCATGCAACCTCACCACACCTCTGAGCCCCAAGAGTGTCCACCCTTATGTCTCAATCAGCTGTGGGTCTAGATATGGTCAATCCAGGTTGCATCACAGCCCCTGAACAAATTTTGTAAGAATTTCTCTCTCTTTCACTGTCTTTGTTTCACGGGTTTTGAAAAGTAATTTATTTTTATAATCGGGTTTAGCTGCTTTTCACGGCTGTGTTTAGGCCGCTTTACACCCCCTTGACTCACTTACAGAGAGATATCAATACATAGGTATGAAGATTCTTACTAGTCAGATATATTCTTGTCCGGTGAATAGGGGGTGTTGAGGCCAGTTCACTGAGCAAGGAGTAGGTCTTGTCTACTACATATTGGGTTTATGGAACGGTATCTGAGCTAATTTGAATCCCTTCTTTTATGCATCACCCCACCTCACCTTTCCCGTTCAGCAGCCATAGTGTGTTTTCTGAACGTGTGACTCTGTTCTGTTTTGTAATTCAGTTCAAGTGTAGCGGTTTGTACATTCCCTCTATAAGTGATATCTTATGATAAGTGTCTTTTTCTGTGTGACTTATTTCACTTAGAATCGTCGTACCTAAATCCACTCATCGTGCTGCTACTAGCCTTATGACGTGGATTTCATGGCTGAGTGATATTCCATTGTACATGAGGACCACAACTTCTTTATCCACTTTTCTCTTTCCTAGGATATTTAAGGTGTAATGAAGTGGGGGTTCTTGTCAACAGAGCAGCCCTAAACTTTGGGGTGCCTGTGTCTTGCTGATTTTTAGTTTTCCCAATTTATACGCCCATGAGTGGAAGTGCCCTATGCTCTCCAAGTTGTGTTTTTTAGATGTTTCAGGACACACCGTGCACGTCTCCAGAGTTGCTGTTGGCAATTTACATCCCGCCCATCAGCGTAGCAAGGCTCCCATTTCTCCATGGCTGGTCCTGCATTTCTGGTTTGGACACTTTTTTCCGCATGGCCCTTTTGCCCACTGGGAAGCGAGACTTCTTTGGAGCACTTATTTGCCTTTCCAGGTGGCTTGGTTGGCCAAAAAGGGCGTATGCCTTTTTTCCTGAATATATTCAGGAAAAAACGCATACGCCCTTTTTGGGCAAGGGCATCATTGTCCACGTTTTGCCGCTTTTCATGTGCTTTCAAGGCGATTCGAATCTACCTCCTGAAATCTGTTTCCTGCAATTCTGCCTTGCTTTCAAAGCCTCTTCGTTGCCTTCCCTCAATATATTTGTTGACGAGAGTTATCATTTATAACTCTGCAGGTTTGTGAATTGCAGTGCCCCTGAGCTCCATTTTTCAACTCGCTTTTTTGGGAGGTGGCCGCAAAAGTGCAGGATTGCTTCAGGCCCTCTTCTGGTTCTGGGGGGCAGGCTGAGCTTGTGGTTAATTCTTCTTCCTGATGGGAAAATAGCGTAACCTGTGCCTGTCCCAACCCCTAGAGCTAGTCTCTCATTGGTTCCCCCTCTTCCCGTTCATCCTCAGGACAAATTGCAACCTGTACGGAACAGGAGGTTAAAGGTGCTGATTCTCCAAGGAGGGAGATGGCTAGTAAAGCGGCTGGAATGGCGAACCCGAGCACAAGGAGATGAGAAATGAGGTGCGTTTTAGAAACCTTTCCCGATCACACGGTGTACCATCTTCTGGGTTTCTCATGCATGTTTTCGACGTAGGAAGATGCCCTTGAACCTGGAGATTTGGGACCCATGGGATGGGTAACATGCAGTATTACTTTAAAGGGTCTGCGTTGGCTCATGCAACCTCACCAAAACTCTGAGACCCAAGAGTGTCCACGCTTATGTCTCAATCAGCTGTGGGTCTAGATATGGTCAATCCAGGTTGCATCACAGCCCCTGAACGAATTTTGTAAGAATTTCTCTCTCTTTCACTGTCTTGGTTTCACGGGTTTTGAAAAGTAATTTATTTTTATAATGGGGTTTAGCTGCTTTTCACGGCTGTGCTTATGCCGCTTTACACCCCCTTGACTCACTTACAGAGAGATATCAATACATAGGTTTGAAGTTTCTTACTAGTCAGATATTTTCTTGTGCGGTGAATAAGAGGTGTTGAGTCCAGTTCACTGAGCAAGGAGTAGGTCTTGTCTACTACATATTGGGTTTATGGAACGTTATCTGAGCTAATTTGAAACCATTGTTTTATGCATCACCCCACCTCACCTTTCCCGTTCAGCAGCCATAGTGTGTTTTCTGAACGTGTGACTCTGTTCTGTTTTGTAATTCAGTTCAAGTGTAGCGGTTTTTACATTCCCTCTATAAGTGATATCTTATGATAAGTGTCTTTTTCTGTGTGACTTATTTCACTTAGAATCGTCGTACCTAAATCCACTCATCGTGCTGCTACTAGCCTTATGACGTGGATTTCATGGCTGAGTGATATTCCATTGTACATGAGGACCACAACTTCTTTATCCACTTTTCTCTTTCCTAGGATATTTAAGGTGTAATGAAGTAGGGGTTCTTGTCAACAGAGCAGCCCTAAACTTTGGGGTGCCTGCGTCTTGCTGATTTTTAGTTTTCCCAATTTATACGCGCATGAGTGGAAGTGCCCTATGCACTCCAAGCTGTGTTTTTTAGATGTTTCAGGACACACTGTACACTTCTCCAGAGTGGCTGTTGGCAATTTACATCCCGCCCATCAGCGTAGCAAGGCTCCCATTTCTCCATGGCCAGTCCTGCATTTCTGGATTGGACACTTTTTTCCGCATGGCCCTTTTGCCCGCTGGGAAGCGAGACTTCTTTGGAGCGCTGATTTGCCTTTCCAGGTGGCTTGGTTGGCCAAAAAGGGTGTATGCGTTTTTTCCTGAAAATATTCACGAAAAAACGCATACGCCCTTTTTGGCCAAGGGCATCATTGTCCACGTTTTGCTGCTTTTCATGTGCTTTCAAGGCGATTCGAATCTACCCCTGAAATCTGTTTCCTGCAATTCTGCCTTGCTTTCAAAGCCTCTTCGTTGCCTTCCCTCAATATATTCGTGGACGAGAGTTATCATTTATAAATCTGCAGGTTTGTGAATTGCAGTGCCCCTGAGCTCCATTTTTCCAGTCGCTTTTTTGGGAGCTGGCCGCAAAAGTGCAGGATTGCTTCAGGCCCTCTTCTGGTTCTGGGGGGCAGGCTGAGCTTGTGGTTAATTCTTCTTCCTGATGGGAAAATAGAGTGACCTGTGCCTGTCCCAACCCCTAGAGCTAGTCTCTCATTGGTTCCCCCTCTTCCCGTTCATCCTCAGGACAAATTGCAACCTGTACGGAACAGGAGGTTAAAGGTGCTGATTCTCCAAGGAGGGAGATGGCTAGTAAAGCGGCTGGAATGGCGAACCCGAGCACAAGGAGATGAGAAATGAGGTGCGTTTTAGAAACCTTTCCCGATCACACAGTGTACCATCTTCTGGGTTTCTCATGCATGTTTTCGACGTAGGAAGATGCCCTTGAACCTGGAGATTTGGGACCCATGGGATGGGTACCATGCAGTATTACTTTAAAGGGTCTGCGTTGGCTCATGCAACCTCACCACACCTCTGAGCCCCAAGAGTGTCCACCCTTATGTCTCAATCAGCTGTGGGTCTAGATATGGTCAATCCAGGTTGCATCACAGCCCCTGAACAAATTTTGTAAGAATTTCTCTCTCTTTCACTGTCTTTGTTTCACGGGTTTTGAAAAGTAATTTATTTTTATAATCGGGTTTAGCTGCTTTTCACGGCTGTGTTTAGGCCGCTTTACACCCCCTTGACTCACTTACAGAGAGATATCAATACATAGGTATGAAGATTCTTACTAGTCAGATATATTCTTGTCCGGTGAATAGGGGGTGTTGAGGCCAGTTCACTGAGCAAGGAGTAGGTCTTGTCTACTACATATTGGGTTTATGGAACGGTATCTGAGCTAATTTGAATCCCTTCTTTTATGCATCACCCCACCTCACCTTTCCCGTTCAGCAGCCATAGTGTGTTTTCTGAACGTGTGACTCTGTTCTGTTTTGTAATTCAGTTCAAGTGTAGCGGTTTGTACATTCCCTCTATAAGTGATATCTTATGATAAGTGTCTTTTTCTGTGTGACTTATTTCACTTAGAATCGTCGTACCTAAATCCACTCATCGTGCTGCTACTAGCCTTATGACGTGGATTTCATGGCTGAGTGATATTCCATTGTACATGAGGACCACAACTTCTTTATCCACTTTTCTCTTTCCTAGGATATTTAAGGTGTAATGAAGTGGGGGTTCTTGTCAACAGAGCAGCCCTAAACTTTGGGGTGCCTGTGTCTTGCTGATTTTTAGTTTTCCCAATTTATACGCCCATGAGTGGAAGTGCCCTATGCTCTCCAAGTTGTGTTTTTTAGATGTTTCAGGACACACCGTGCACGTCTCCAGAGTTGCTGTTGGCAATTTACATCCCGCCCATCAGCGTAGCAAGGCTCCCATTTCTCCATGGCTGGTCCTGCATTTCTGGTTTGGACACTTTTTTCCGCATGGCCCTTTTGCCCACTGGGAAGCGAGACTTCTTTGGAGCACTTATTTGCCTTTCCAGGTGGCTTGGTTGGCCAAAAAGGGCGTATGCCTTTTTTCCTGAATATATTCAGGAAAAAACGCATACGCCCTTTTTGGGCAAGGGCATCATTGTCCACGTTTTGCCGCTTTTCATGTGCTTTCAAGGCGATTCGAATCTACCTCCTGAAATCTGTTTCCTGCAATTCTGCCTTGCTTTCAAAGCCTCTTCGTTGCCTTCCCTCAATATATTTGTTGACGAGAGTTATCATTTATAACTCTGCAGGTTTGTGAATTGCAGTGCCCCTGAGCTCCATTTTTCAACTCGCTTTTTTGGGAGGTGGCCGCAAAAGTGCAGGATTGCTTCAGGCCCTCTTCTGGTTCTGGGGGGCAGGCTGAGCTTGTGGTTAATTCTTCTTCCTGATGGGAAAATAGCGTAACCTGTGCCTGTCCCAACCCCTAGAGCTAGTCTCTCATTGGTTCCCCCTCTTCCCGTTCATCCTCAGGACAAATTGCAACCTGTACGGAACAGGAGGTTAAAGGTGCTGATTCTCCAAGGAGGGAGATGGCTAGTAAAGCGGCTGGAATGGCGAACCCGAGCACAAGGAGATGAGAAATGAGGTGCGTTTTAGAAACCTTTCCCGATCACACGGTGTACCATCTTCTGGGTTTCTCATGCATGTTTTCGACGTAGGAAGATGCCCTTGAACCTGGAGATTTGGGACCCATGGGATGGGTAACATGCAGTATTACTTTAAAGGGTCTGCGTTGGCTCATGCAACCTCACCAAAACTCTGAGACCCAAGAGTGTCCACGCTTATGTCTCAATCAGCTGTGGGTCTAGATATGGTCAATCCAGGTTGCATCACAGCCCCTGAACGAATTTTGTAAGAATTTCTCTCTCTTTCACTGTCTTGGTTTCACGGGTTTTGAAAAGTAATTTATTTTTATAATGGGGTTTAGCTGCTTTTCACGGCTGTGCTTATGCCGCTTTACACCCCCTTGACTCACTTACAGAGAGATATCAATACATAGGTTTGAAGTTTCTTACTAGTCAGATATTTTCTTGTGCGGTGAATAAGAGGTGTTGAGTCCAGTTCACTGAGCAAGGAGTAGGTCTTGTCTACTACATATTGGGTTTATGGAACGTTATCTGAGCTAATTTGAAACCATTGTTTTATGCATCACCCCACCTCACCTTTCCCGTTCAGCAGCCATAGTGTGTTTTCTGAACGTGTGACTCTGTTCTGTTTTGTAATTCAGTTCAAGTGTAGCGGTTTTTACATTCCCTCTATAAGTGATATCTTATGATAAGTGTCTTTTTCTGTGTGACTTATTTCACTTAGAATCGTCGTACCTAAATCCACTCATCGTGCTGCTACTAGCCTTATGACGTGGATTTCATGGCTGAGTGATATTCCATTGTACATGAGGACCACAACTTCTTTATCCACTTTTCTCTTTCCTAGGATATTTAAGGTGTAATGAAGTAGGGGTTCTTGTCAACAGAGCAGCCCTAAACTTTGGGGTGCCTGCGTCTTGCTGATTTTTAGTTTTCCCAATTTATACGCGCATGAGTGGAAGTGCCCTATGCACTCCAAGCTGTGTTTTTTAGATGTTTCAGGACACACTGTACACTTCTCCAGAGTGGCTGTTGGCAATTTACATCCCGCCCATCAGCGTAGCAAGGCTCCCATTTCTCCATGGCCAGTCCTGCATTTCTGGATTGGACACTTTTTTCCGCATGGCCCTTTTGCCCGCTGGGAAGCGAGACTTCTTTGGAGCGCTGATTTCCCTTTCCAGGTGGCTTGGTTGGCCAAAAAGGGTGTATGCGTTTTTTCCTGAAAATATTCACGAAAAAACGCATACGCCCTTTTTGGCCAAGGGCATCATTGTCCACGTTTTGCTGCTTTTCATGTGCTTTCAAGGCGATTCGAATCTACCCCTGAAATCTGTTTCCTGCAATTCTGCCTTGCTTTCAAAGCCTCTTCGTTGCCTTCCCTCAATATATTCGTGGACGAGAGTTATCATTTATAAATCTGCAGGTTTGTGAATTGCAGTGCCCCTGAGCTCCATTTTTCCAGTCGCTTTTTTGGGAGCTGGCCGCAAAAGTGCAGGATTGCTTCAGGCCCTCTTCTGGTTCTGGGGGGCAGGCTGAGCTTGTGGTTAATTCTTCTTCCTGATGGGAAAATAGAGTGACCTGTGCCTGTCCCAACCCCTAGAGCTAGTCTCTCATTGGTTCCCCCTCTTCCCGTTCATCCTCAGGACAAATTGCAACCTGTACGGAACAGGAGGTTAAAGGTGCTGATTCTCCAAGGAGGGAGATGGCTAGTAAAGCGGCTGGAATGGCGAACCCGAGCACAAGGAGATGAGAAATGAGGTGCGTTTTAGAATCCTTTCCCGATCACACAGTGTACCATCTTCTGGGTTTCTCATGCATGTTTTCGACGTAGGAAGATGCCCTTGAACCTGGAGATTTGGGACCCATGGGATGGGTACCATGCAGTATTACTTTAAAGGGTCTGCGTTGGCTCATGCAACCTCACCACAACTCTGAGCCCCAAGAGTGTCCACCCTTATGTCTCAATCAGCTGTGGGTCTAGATATGGTCAATCCAGGTTGCATCACAGCCCCTGAACAAATATTGTAAGAATTTCTCTCTCTTTCACTGTCTTTGTTTCACGGGTTTTGAAAAGTAATTTATTTTTATAATGGGGTTTAGCTGCTTTTCACGGCTGTGTTTATGCCGCTTTACACCCCCTTGACTCACTTACAGAGAGATATCAATACATAGGTTTGAAGATTCTTACTAGTCAGATATATTCTTGTCCGGTGAATAGGGGGTGTTGAGGCCAGTTCACTGAGCAAGGAGTAGGTCTTGTCTACTACATATTGGGTTTATGGAACGGTATCTGAGCTAATTTGAATCCCTTCTTTTATGCATCACCCCACCTCACCTTTCCCGTTCAGCAGCCATAGTGTGTTTTCTGAACGTGTGACTCTGTTCTGTTTTGTAATTCAGTTCAAGTGTAGCGGTTTGTACATTCCCTCTATAAGTGATATCTTATGATAAGTGTCTTTTTCTGTGTGACTTATTTCACTTAGAATCGTCGTACCTAAATCCACTCATCGTGCTGCTACTAGCCTTATGACGTGGATTTCATGGCTGAGTGATATTCCATTGTACATGAGGACCACAACTTCTTTATCCACTTTTCTCTTTCCTAGGATATTTAAGGTGTAATGAAGTGGGGGTTCTTGTCAACAGAGCAGCCCTAAACTTTGGGGTGCCTGTGTCTTGCTGATTTTTAGTTTTCCCAATTTATACGCCCATGAGTGGAAGTGCCCTATGCTCTCCAAGTTGTGTTTTTTAGATGTTTCAGGACACACCGTGCACGTCTCCAGAGTTGCTGTTGGCAATTTACATCCCGCCCATCAGCGTAGCAAGGCTCCCATTTCTCCATGGCTGGTCCTGCATTTCTGGTTTGGACACTTTTTTCCGCATGGCCCTTTTGCCCACTGGGAAGCGAGACTTCTTTGGAGCACTTATTTGCCTTTCCAGGTGGCTTGGTTGGCCAAAAAGGGCGTATGCCTTTTTTCCTGAATATATTCAGGAAAAAACGCATACGCCCTTTTTGGGCAAGGGCATCATTGTCCACGTTTTGCCGCTTTTCATGTGCTTTCAAGGCGATTCGAATCTACCTCCTGAAATCTGTTTCCTGCAATTCTGCCTTGCTTTCAAAGCCTCTTCGTTGCCTTCCCTCAATATATTTGTTGACGAGAGTTATCATTTATAACTCTGCAGGTTTGTGAATTGCAGTGCCCCTGAGCTCCATTTTTCAACTCGCTTTTTTGGGAGGTGGCCGCAAAAGTGCAGGATTGCTTCAGGCCCTCTTCTGGTTCTGGGGGGCAGGCTGAGCTTGTGGTTAATTCTTCTTCCTGATGGGAAAATAGCGTAACCTGTGCCTGTCCCAACCCCTAGAGCTAGTCTCTCATTGGTTCCCCCTCTTCCCGTTCATCCTCAGGACAAATTGCAACCTGTACGGAACAGGAGGTTAAAGGTGCTGATTCTCCAAGGAGGGAGATGGCTAGTAAAGCGGCTGGAATGGCGAACCCGAGCACAAGGAGATGAGAAATGAGGTGCGTTTTAGAAACCTTTCCCGATCACACGGTGTACCATCTTCTGGGTTTCTCATGCATGTTTTCGACGTAGGAAGATGCCCTTGAACCTGGAGATTTGGGACCCATGGGATGGGTACCATGCAGTATTACTTGAAAGGGTCTGCGTTGGCTCACCCAACCTCACCACACCTCTGAGCCCCAAGAGTGTCCACCCTTATGTCTCAATCAGCTGTGGGTCTAGATATGGTCAATCCAGGTTGCATCACAGCCCCTGAACGAATTTTGTAAGAATTTCTCTCTCTTTCACTGTCTTTGTTTCACGGGTTTTGAAAAGTAATTTATTTTTATAATGGGGTTTAGCTGCTTTTCACGGCTGTGTTTAGGCCGCTTTACACCCCCTTGACTCACTTACAGAGAGATATCAATACATAGGTATGAAGATTCTTACTAGTCAGATATATTCTTGTCCGGTGAATAGGGGGTGTTGAGGCCAGTTCACTGAGCAAGGAGTAGGTCTTGTCTACTACATATTGGGTTTATGGAACGGTATCTGAGCTAATTTGAATCCCTTCTTTTATGCATCACCCCACCTCACCTTTCCCGTTCAGCAGCCATAGTGTGTTTTCTGAACGTGTGACTCTGTTCTGTTTTGTAATTCAGTTCAAGTGTAGCGGTTTGTACATTCCCTCTATAAGTGATATCTTATGATAAGTGTCTTTTTCTGTGTGACTTATTTCACTTAGAATCGTCGTACCTAAATCCACTCATCGTGCTGCTACTAGCCTTATGACGTGGATTTCATGGCTGAGTGATATTCCATTGTACATGAGGACCACAACTTCTTTATCCACTTTTCTCTTTCCTAGGATATTTAAGGTGTAATGAAGTGGGGGTTCTTGTCAACAGAGCAGCCCTAAACTTTGGGGTGCCTGTGTCTTGCTGATTTTTAGTTTTCCCAATTTATACGCCCATGAGTGGAAGTGCCCTATGCTCTCCAAGTTGTGTTTTTTAGATGTTTCAGGACACACCGTGCACGTCTCCAGAGTGGCTGTTGGCAATTTACATCCCGCCCATCAGCGTAGCAAGGCTCCCATTTCTCCATGGCTGGTCCTGCATTTCTGGTTTGGACACTTTTTTCCGCATGGCCCTTTTGCCCACTGGGAAGCGAGACTTCTTTGGAGCACTTATTTGCCTTTCCAGGTGGCTTGGTTGGCCAAAAAGGGCGTATGCCTTTTTTCCTGAATATATTCAGGAAAAAACGCATACGCCCTTTTTGGGCAAGGGCATCATTGTCCACGTTTTGCCGCTTTTCATGTGCTTTCAAGGCGATTCGAATCTACCTCCTGAAATCTGTTTCCTGCAATTCTGCCTTGCTTTCAAAGCCTCTTCGTTGCCTTCCCTCAATATATTTGTGGACGAGAGTTATCATTTATAACTCTGCAGTTTTGTGAATTGCAGTGCCCCTGAGCTCCATTTTTCAACTCGCTTTTTTGGGAGCTGGCCGCAAAAGTGCAGGATTGCTTCAGGCCCTCTTCTGGTTCTGGGGGGCAGGCTGAGCTTGTGGTTAATTCTTCTTCCTGATGGGAAAATAGAGTGACCTGTGCCTGTCCCAACCCCTAGAGCTAGTCTCTCATTGGTTCCCCCTCTTCCCGTTCATCCTCAGGACAAATTGCAACCTGCACAGAACAGGAGCTTAAAGGTGCTGATTCTCCAAGGAGGGAGATGGCTAGTAAAGCGGCTGGAATGGCGAACCCGAGCACAAGGAGATGAGAAATGAGGTGCGTTTTAGAAACCTTTCCTGATCACACGGTGTACCATCTTCTGGGTTTCTCATGCATGTTTTTGATGTAGGAAGATGCCCTTGAACCTGGAGATTTGGGACCCATGGCATGGGTACCATGCAGTATTACTTTAAAGGGTCTGCGTTTGCTCACCCTACCTCACCATTCCTCCCAGCCCCAGGAGTTTCCAGCCTTATGTCTCATCCAGCCGTGTGTCTAGATATGGTCAATGCAGGTTGCATCACATCCCCTGAACGTATTTTGTAACATTTTCTTTCTGTGTCTTTTTTTTGTCTTTTTTAAAATTTATTTTTATCATTTGGTAAAGGTGATTTTCAATGCTGTCTTTCTTGCTCCTGCACATCCTCTTGTTTAACTTACAGAGAGACATCTGTAAATTCTTTTAACATTCTTACCCTTCGTATATATTCTTTTCTGGTGACTAGAATGTGCTGAGTCCACTTCTGGAGCTATAGAGTAGATTTTGTTGATTACCTATTTGGTCTTTGGAATGGTATCTCTGTTACTTTCAACCCTCTTGTTTATATCTCACCCCACCCCACCTTTCCACTTTATCAACCATAATTTTGTTTTGTAAATGTGTGACCCTGTTTCTGTTTTGTAATTTAGTTCATGTGTAACCATTTTTATATTCCACCTATAAATAGTATCTTGTGCCAAGTGTGTTTTTGTGTCTGACTTTTGTCACTTAGAATGATCTTATCTAAATCCACTCGAGTTGCTGCAACTGGCCTTATTTCATTGGTTTCATGGCTGAGTACTATTCCATTGTAGATAAGTACCATATTGTCTTTATCCATTTTTTCCTTCCAAGGACATTTATATTGTTTCCAAGTCGAGGATCCTGCAAAAGTGCTGCAGTAATAGTTGAAGTTCCTGTGTCCTATCGATTTATGGTTATCCCGAAATATATCCCCGGGAGTGGTAGTGCCGTATGCTCTGTAACTGTATTGTTTTTTAATTAAGTAAGTAATTTTGCCTGTGTTGGGTCTTCGTTATTTCATATGGGGTTTCTCTAGTTGCAGGAAGTTGGGGCTACTCTTCGTTGAAGTGCGTGGGCTTCTCATTGCCGTGGCTTCTCTTCTTGCAGAGCACTGGCTTTAGGCACCAGGCTTCAGTAGTTGTGGCTTACGGGCTCTAGAGCACAGGCCTAATAGTTGTCGTCCATTGGCTTAGTTGCTCCGTGGCATGTGTTATCTTTCTGGACTAGGGCTCGACCCCGTGTCCTCTGCCTTGGCAGTTGGATTCTTAACGTCTGCACCACCAGGAAGTCCCTGTAGCTCTATTTTTTAGAATTTTTAGGAAACATCTTACCCTTCTCCAGCGTGGCTGTTAGCAATTGACATTCCCACCATCAGCGTAGCAGGGTTCCATTTTCTCCACATCCTCTCCTCCATTTGTTGTTTTTACACTTTGTGAGGTTGGCCTTTCTGACTGGGGCAAAGTGCTACATCTTTGTCGTGTTGATTTGTGTTTCCTGCATATTTGCTTGGCCACAAAGATCGTATGGGTTTCAACCTGTACACCCTTTTTGGCCAACTGAATCACAGGCAATATTGAGCAGCTTTCATGTGCTTTAACGGCAAGTCCAATCTACCTCTTGCAATCCGGTTCCTGCAATTCTGCCTTGTTTTCAAGTTCTTTTCAGTTACTTACCCCAAGACATTTTTCTACGATAGTTGTCACTTACAAGTTTGCAGGTGTTGTGGATTGCAGTGCCCCTGAGCAAGTGTCTTCAACTTCTTTCTGGAACCGGCCACAAAGTGGCAGGATTGCTTCAAGCCCCATTCTGGTTACAGGGGCAGCCTGAGCCTTTGGGAAATTCCTCTTCCTGATTGGAAATTAGAGTGTCATGTGCTGTCCAAATACATAGAGCTTATTTCTCATTCCTTCCCCCCTTTTCCCTTTCATCCTCCCGACGAATTCCAAGCCTTGCACGACCAGCTACTGAGTGTGCTGACTTCCCCAGGTGGGGAAACTCTAAGGAAAGAGGCTGGAGCAGGGAATCCTCCCCCAGGACATGTGGAGATAAGGTGACTTTTCCAAACTCTTCCTGCCCATATGGCCCCCCATCCTCTGGGGTTCTGTCTGGACATCCCATGGTTTCCAGCAGTGTGGTGCTCTGGAGCCGCCCTGCAGGGAGCAGGCCTGCTACCCGTGCCTACAGCGCCACCTGCTGGTCTCTTCGTCCTCCCATCAGGCACATTCTACACATTCCCCGCTGCCTCGGATCCTCTGTCTCCTCACTGTCCTGTGATCAGTCCCTCCTCCCCACCACCATCACCCCCCACTCCACACCCCTCCTCCAGCCTCAGGGATGACCCAGGACTGGGCTCCCCACCTGCCCACCCTTGGTCTGTGTCCTCAATCCACCTGTGCAGACAGGTGAGGGTTCCCTCCACAGGCTCCCAAACACTTCACCCCTACATCCTCACCGGGGTCGGCCCACATCCTGTCAGGATGTTCCACCCTCACCAAGCCCCCGACTACATGCCAAGGGCAGGCATCAGGCCTGCTGTGTGCACTGCTGTGCGTCCTGCTGTATACACAGGCATGACCCTGCCCCAGGGTGCAGGAAAGGCAGCTCTACCTCGGGATGTGGGGAGGTGGACTGACCACAGGGCGGACGTCAGCTCTCGGCTCACCAGGCAAGGGGAGCAGGGTTCTCGCTCCTCGGACCCTTTCTCACCCAGCCTGACCATGACCCGGCTTTGTTCCCACCCACGTTGTCCCTCCATTTGCCTCGCTCTTGGGAGCAGAGCAGGACAGTGTGGTCTGTGGTTACAGGCTGAGACACACAGACACTTGCTGACCCACATGCACCCATGCTGACCACACGGAAAGGACACTGTACCAGGGCCTGTGTGGTGTGGGTTCACCTGCCCACAGAGGGGCCGGGCCTCTGCTCCTGGCTCTAGGAGGTCACCTTGAGTCTTTTGGGAGTGTCCATGCTCCGTGGGCCTCACTCCAGGCTGGTCTGTGCTGACAGCGTGATACACGGTGGGGCTTCCTGAGTCGCCCCTGGGGGCTGGAGGCCAATGTCAGGCACATAGTGGTCCCCACATTGACGTGACAGACCCCAATAAACCCTGCACTTCAGGACTCAGGTGGGCTTCCCTGGGCTGCCACAGCCAAGGAAGCTGGACCCTGCTCATCCCCCCATCCTTGCTGATTTTAACTTGCATCCTTCAGCATAATAAACCCTGAGGATGTTATACTGGGAATTCTGGGAGCCTCCAAGATAAAAGAAGCCGGGGAGGGGGTCTCTGGGTCCCCGACTCTGCAGGTGGGGTCAGAAGTCTGTGGGGAGGATCTTGGGGCCCTGGAATCTGAAGGACCCCCCTACCAGGGGAGGGTAGGAGACCCCGGGTGGAAGTTAAGCTGAGTCCAAGGCCCTCCTGGGTAGGAGGCATCCTAGCCCCGGGGATCCTGAAGAGGCCGGCTCCCTCCTCCCCTCAGCCCCCAGGCCTGGTCCCTGCTCTTGAGAAATTCCCTAGGGTGGAGTCCTGGTGCTGGAGGTGCCCCGATGCTGTGACCTCCTGAGCCTCCAGGGAGGATAACGGGAGTGGGGGAAGACTTGTTCACAGAAAGGGAGCTTCTGCCGGAACAAAGCCTGGGTCTGCTGCCCCCGACCCCAGGTGCACTGGGGCAGGAATGTGAGAGCGAGGCTCCTTTCCCTCCCAAGACACCCAGGACACATGGGCGCTGGTCGCTGGACTCCCACACAATATTAAAATCTCCCACGCAGGCCTATTGGGTGAGAGACACTATTTAAAGACTATTAATGGGGTCAGGGGGGCCCAGGGGGTGAAGCTGATGTGGGGAGAGTTGTAAAATCACCCAAGGACATACTCTCCCTGCAGCGATCCCCCAGGTGAGCCCAGGTAGAGGTGGACCCCTCAAGTCAGAGCCCACATCCTGGGTCTTTGGGGGACAAATAGCCAAGCAACCCCAGTTCTTGCCTTCACCTGCTGCAGTTAGGGCCTGCCCTGTCTTCTTCATGGTCGAATTCTCACCCCTCCCAGAAGCCCTCTTGGGGGTTAATGCGATGGGGGTGTCCATGGCAGGACTGGAGGGTCTGTGGTGGGCTGGAGGTCATGTGGCAGGCAGGAGGGCTCCCACCCATCCTGCCGGTCCCCACCTCCTGGTCACAGGCCCGCACAGAGTCCACCAGGCTGTGGATGTGGTAGAAGGTGCAGAGGTCCGGGGACCGGTCCAGCCCATGCAGGTGTCTGACCACCGAGCGGTCAGTGTGGAGTGTTCACAGGGAGCCCTGGCCGTGCTCACACTCTCCCGGGAAGGACACGTCAGCGTGGTCCCTGGAATGACCGGGAGGTCAGCCACAGCGCCCCCCATCCAACCTCACTGTTACCACAAGAAACAAGAGGCAACTCCGTGCAGAAAGACAGAACATCACCAGCCTGATGCTGTCCTGAGGAAGGTCGGCTGGCATCTGGGAACTGGGTGCTATAGTGGGTTGAATGGGAGTCCCCCAGAACTTATGTCCACGTCATGCCCCCCAGAATCTGAGAATGGAACCTCATTTGGAAGTAAGGTCTTTGCAGGTATAATTAGTTACAGATCTGAAGATGAGGTCATCCTGGATCAGGGTGGCCCTAAATCAGGGACAGTGTCCTTCTAAGGGACAAGCGGAGAGACACAGACACACAGGAGACACCATGTGAAGACGGAGATAGAGATGGGATGGATGCGGCCACAAGCCCAGGGATGTCTGGAGCCCCCAGAAGCTGGAAGAGGCAGGCAGGACCTTCCCCTGGAGCCTCCGGAGGGAGCGCGGCCCTGGGACACCTTGACCTCAGACGTCTGGCCTCCAGGACTGAGAGAGGACAGGTTTCTGTTGCTCTGAGCCTCCGTTTGTGGTCGTTTATCACAGCTGCCCCGGGAAGCTAATGCAGCTGGTGAGCAGCTCCCTGCCCTGATCTAAACCCTCCCGCCTCCCGTTAGGGGCAGCCCCCTGCGCCCGTGCTGTTTGCACAAACCATGTGGTTCATGCTGAGCCCTGGCTCCCCTTCTGGGCACTGGCATTTTGGAGGGTGAGGGCAGACAACACCACATGACCAGCCCCGAGCCGGGTTCCAAGCCTCTAGTGAGCTTCCCTGGGGGGATGGGGGTGCGGGTAACTGTCATGGTTCTGGCCTTCGTCGCTGGGGGAAGAGACACCCTAGAGACCCTCGAGGGAAGGAGTGGGCATGAAGGGTCATGAGGTGACTGGAGCAGGGGCCCTCCCTCCCGTGCATCCCTACTGCGTGCTGTGACCCATCTCAGCTGTGAGCACACAAGCCACAAGAATGTGCTGCTGGGTCCTGTGAGCCTCCCAGCCAGTCCCTGAAGGTGAGGGCGGCCCTGCAGACCCCAGCCCTTTCCTCCACGTCTAGTAGGTGGAAGACCCACTTCTCCTTGCCATTCCAGAAGCAGTTCTGGGGCTGTCCTGGGAGGGCTTCTGGGGTTATGCAGGCTGAGCCCCTGTTGCTATGTCCCCACTTCCCCACAAGAACGTCCAGAGCAAGCTGTTTGCCCTGTTGCCTGAATGCCCCCACACCAGTTTTCTCAGGAAAGAATCAGGGCGTTCTGTAGCAACGTCTGCAGGCAGTTCTGCATCTGGGCCCACGTTCACATCTTCTGTGTAAACACCAAGAGCCTTCCCTGACACGTGCCCCCGCTGACCACCTTCGCATGATGACCACAGGCCCCACTGCGGGCGTCAGACTGACCGGCCGTCTCAGCCTCCTCCTCTTGTTGTCAGAGCTGCTCCAGGCCCTGCTCAGAACCCGTGGGCCCACCTTTCACAGGTCTGTCCTCCACCCCCAACTTCAGCAGGAGTTCACCTAAGTCTTTAATTTAAGGGGTCCAGAGATAAGAAAGGAAACTACAAACAAACAAACAGATGGAACGAGCTGGGACCAAGATGGCAATGAATGTGACCTCCAACAGACCCTGAGTCTCATCACATGTTGAATTTACTATATCAGCATATTAAGTGACACACCTACCAGTGGCCATGACTGGACATGAAGGACCAAAGACGGGTGAAAGGAGGTGGTACCCCATCCCCTTGGAAAAAGCCCCGCCCCTTCCCCAGAAGGCCTCTTCATCCCCATCATTAGCCGCACTCCTCCTCCCTTTGTCTTTACTCTTTCAAATTAAACCACTCTCTCCAGGAGGCCGAGAAGTTGGTCTGTGAACTTAGTTCCCGCTTCTCCATTCTTTGGCCACTGAACAGAGCCTGTGCTGTGGTGGTCTCAGCTTTGGTTTTGTTATTTGCCTACTTGAACCCACATGGAAAAAGGAGACCTTCCCCGCTGAGGCAGAGTGCCTCGCCAGGCTTGGGCCCGAGCAGGGTCCATGTGACTTCACTTGGTAACAGTCTGTAAGGGGACAGTGGTCTCTGCCCGTGGGGTTGGGGGAGGGAACACCTAGAGCCACAGCACTGGATCCGGGGACGGCACGGCCCCTCGTGGGCCTGGACCGTGTGCTCTCGTCCCTCCACGCCTGACACCCCCTGACAGTCATGACGTGGTGACACTGGCTGCTGGGCGTCCAGTCAGGAGGGACCAGAGGCAGCACCTGGGGCCAGATCAGACATGCCTTTTCACGGGCAGGGGACATAGGAGATATTAGGACTTTGTGTCTAGAAAACAAACCAAGCGGCTAGAAGGTGATCTGAGCTGTGGACGTGAAACCCACGTGCGAGGTGAGAGCTCCCACTGGACACTGGCTCGGAAGCTTCCGCACAGGGGATGACCAAACCAGTGCTTCCCGCCCGACCCCTCCAGGCCTCCCTGGCGGGCACGGCTGGACCTGCGCTCATCAGGCTCCCCGACCCGGAACCTGAAGGTCTGATGCTGGCAGGGCCTGGGGACGTGAGTGGTCACCCCACCAATGCTGCTCGACTCCTCCTCCCCAGTGACCAGGGGAGGGAAGCCCCGTGGAGTCTGAGGCCCGGCACAGGCAAAGCTCGCACACCACCTCCTCGGGACCCCCAGCCCCACCCTGCTTCCTCAGCCCACCGTCTGCCCCTCCCAGTGCCCACGTCACACCGATCCACATTCCTGGTGTGGACGTCCATGTACACAAGCTGCTCCGTGTTCTCTTCCCACATGGGACATCCCCATCCCTGCTTCTTCCTCATGACGGCCTGGATCTCGAATGTTCTGGGCAGGAAGAGGGCCTAGGAGGAGGCCAGCGTATCCCGTCTGCCTCCTGGGGGCCCAGACACAGGGCTCAGGGGCTGCTGGTCCTTGAGGTTTGGATGTTTCCAGGTGTGGGATGAAACTGCCACTGCCCACTGGAGCTGCTCCTTCCGAGATTCAGGAAACCGGGGGACCCACCGAACGGAGCCCATCCCCAGGCTCTGCTGCAAGTCTGCTCGGATTTGCTCTCCTGATCCTGAAAACAGACCTGCGGGAAACAGGACCTGCGATTCCCATACTGATGGTGTTCCGTAGAATTTCCACTAGACCCCTTTCTACCCTGTTCTGAGCAAATTACTAGTCAGTCCACGCTACCATCACTCCACGAGCAGACCAGGAAGCTGAGGCTCCGAGAGGCCAAGTAATCCAGCCGGAAGCAAGCTGTGGGACCACGGAGTGGGGTCTGCACCCGCCGCCCGCCCAGGGGGACTGCCCACTCCCCACAGCTTCCACACCTGTTCCCTTCGCCCCCCTCCCAGGACCAGCTCACAGAGCCTCCTCTTGGGGGATTCACTTACCTTCTTCTAACAGGATCTGTCTCACTATCCTGTTCTGGGATCACCCGGAAAGTTTGTCACTCTGAAGCAGGTTCAGCCTCACGTCACCACGGCAGCTTTCCTGGACCACACTCACCACCTGCACGTCCCCCCATATCAGACCCAGAAAAGCCCCCTAGGCCCCGAGCCCCATGGCTCTGCCTGGGCTCCCACCCCCTCCTGCCTGGTCTGTCCCTCTCATGTCCCCTGCAGCATCACCAGGAGCTCCCACCTGCCCCAGACAGGCTGTCTGCTCTGTCCTGGGGAGACCTCCATGGTGTCAGGCGGAAGACACAAGAGGTGCCCGTGGGGCCTCCCTCACGCAGCACAGTGGCCAGTACCCGCCTACTCACCTCATCACTCTGGATGGACAGGCTTTCATGGGGCCTGCAGCATCTCCTGGTTCTCATTTCATCCCAGCACCGCCCACAGGGAAGTTGCTAAGCAAGTCTGTGCCAGCTGCACAGAGAGGACGCTCATACACACGCCCCCCTCCCAGCACCCGGGGCTCTCATGGTCAGGCCCCTCCCAGGATATGGAGCTCACCTGGGCAGGTACCCAGCAGCCCACGGGGCTCTCGTGGTCAGGCCCCTCCCAGGATATGGAGCTCACCTGAGCAGGTACCCAGCAGTCCACGAGACTCTCGTGGTCAGGCCCCTCCCTGGATATGGAGCTCCCCTGGACAGGTACCCCGGCAGGGCTGGGCACACGGGAACCGTGCACATAGCTCTCATTGCAGAGCACCCCCAGCACACCTGTCGCTCAGAGCTGACACAGAGAACCTCAGAGCAGGGCTTGAACTAACAAACAGCAGCTCTGACAGGTCTGTGACCCTAGGCTTCACTCTGTGTGGTCTCCCTCCACCTGGTCTTCCGGGGGTTTCCACTGCAGCTGGGGCACCAGGCCTCTGTCTCCACCCACCACCCCTCTTCTCCCTGACTCCTGGGTTCCTCTCATTAGGAGAGGGTCTTCTTGAAGTTGTCTCCCACTCATGGACCAGATAAAATGATTAGAAAACAAGCCAGGGCTGCTGCCCCTTGTCTATCCTGACTCTCGGGACCCTACATCTGTTCCTTGGATCTGGCCGGTGCAGCAAGACCCATTTTCTGCAACTCTGAGCCTCTGAGGGGCGAGGATTGGCTGACCTGGGCAGCCTGACCCGGCCGGCCAGCCCTCCCCAGGTGTGCCTGGGTTGAGGTCAATATAAAAACCCCTCCAGGCAGCAAAAGCCTCTGCAGCTGTGCCTGACGCCATATTCTCTGTCCTGTCAGCAGTCTCGGGGCTGGGCTGGTGGGAGGGAGTAGGGCCCACGCCTCTATGGGTGGCCCAGTGTGAGTGGGGCTCTGCTGGACTTTCTGTAGGAGTTGCCGGGCTGCCACCTGCTAAAGAAGAGGATGTGTCACCCATACCTGCTGCTGGAATTTCTACCCTGGCAGAGGTGAGGAAGGAAAAAAGCGGTGGGGGCCGGGACAGGAGGGGTACCTCAGGCAGGGAAATGGAACGCTTCCAGAAGAGCGCCCGGGGCCAGGACAGGATGGGTACCTCAGGCAGGGAAATGGAACGCTTCCAGAAGAGCGCCCGGGGCCAGGACCATCCTGGCTGGCCTGCAGGCACCAAGTCGGCCTGCGTGTTGTCACTGGTGTGATTCCAAGCCCCTTCATCTAGGCTTTCAAGTCCTTGCACACATTCAGGTGTTTTACCTGGGAAGGGTGGGAAAAGTTCAGCAGCAGCTGGCCTGGGGCTCAGCTCACGTTTACGCAGAGATGCCTCCTCATGGTCCCCCAGCTTTGCAATGAGGACGCTCCTTGTGTGGGGGCTGCTGGCTGCATGGGAGACAATTCCCCAGCTGTGACCAACTTCAGAATTGTTTACCACTGGAGCAAGTGTCCTGATAGGGTTTTCATCGGTGTAACTAGTGGGTTCTTAATTAGCAATGTGAACGGTGATATCAGAGGTCCTGAATCAGGATGGAAATAGTAATTTTACGCATGTACAGGCGTAAAAACCTGGGGAGGCCATGTGCAGCCGGCACCCTTAGGGATGGGCTTCCAACTGACCCCTCAACGTTCTGGTGTCCAGCCACTGCTTTAGGATTTCTGAGGCCCAATGCTGACTCTCAGGGCTCTGCGATCCAGCCTTTGTTGGCCTTTAATGAGACCCGCACTTCCAGGATCCTACAGAGCAGGGTCTGTGTGACTGTTCTGTGGCTTCTGTAACAAATGACCACAAGCTGGGTGGTTTAAAACAACAGGAATTCATCCTCCCCCAGTCCTGGAGACCAGACATCTGAGATCAGGGTGTTGCAGGACGGAAGTCTCTCCAAGTGCTCCAGGATAGGGTTCTTCCTGCCTTTTCCAGCTTCTGGGGGCTCCAGGCGTCCCCAGGCTCGTGGCTGCATCCCTCCCGTCTCTGCCTCTGTCTTCACGTGGCTTCTCCTCTGTGTCTGTGCCTCTCCTCTTTTGTCTCTCATAAGGACTCTCTCAGTTGGATTGAGGGCCACCCTAACCCAAGATGACCTCACCTTGAGATCCTTAACTACATATACAAAGACCCTTTTCCCAGATATGGTCCTGTTCACGTGTTCTCGGGGGACACATCTTTTGGGGCCAGCATTCAACTCATTATCTGTGTATAAAATAACCCTCATTTTAGGATATTACCAAGGTCCCGTATAGACTGGCATAGACAGCAGCCATGTGGGTGGGGGTCTGGGGAGAATCAGGACCCTGGAATCACCTGGAAGGGATGAAGTCCTGGCTGCATTAGGTGAGCTCTTCCACCATGGGGCCCGTGGAAACAGCAACTCGACTCTGTCCGTGGAAAGGGACCCAGTGCCGAGTCCAGAAGTGGTTACCTTGCAAAGCTGGCTCTTTTCGGATTTCGTCATCAATAGCTTCATGTAACCAGTAACTACGGGCTTGGAGGAGTCACTCTCTGGCACATGATGACAGCACTAGTCACTTTAGGCTCATCAAGGCTAGAATAGGAATGTTTGAAGGAGAAGAGTTTGGGAGATTGCGAAGCTTGGTTGTCAAGGAAACTGAGCAGGTTTGCCAAGGAAACTTCTCCCTTAAACTGAAGGCAGGGCTGGGAGAGCTGAACTCCAGAGATCTTGTAAAGGGGCTGCTCTGAAGCACCGTCACCTGAGTGATGGTCTCAGCATGAGGTGGGATTTGAGAAAAGTGTGATGAGATTAAGCCTGACTTTCTGTGACAGCTGGGGAGGGGTTTGTAAAGCACCTTGGCTTTTAAGGCAGAAGTTTGTTGCTGGAACAAAGTGTCTCCCAAAACTGGGCTGAAGCTCAAGCTGTCTCTTTCCCCTTCTTGTGACAGTCCAGGGCAGGTGGGTGTCAGGTCCCAGGCTCTGTCCCCCTTGTTTCTCCTCCCTGCTTCCAGGTGAGGGCTCCAACCAGCAGGGTGGGGTGACCAGGTGGGCATCATGCCCTCCGTCCTAGGATGCAGGCTGGCCAAGCCCTCACCACCTCCACCCCTTCCCCTTGGTAACACGAGACACTACACCCTAGCTGTAAGGAGTGGGAAGGCTGGGAGGTTCAGGGTAGCTGTGAACAGGAAAAAGGGAAATGGGTCCTGATGGGTAGCTGTGCGGCCCTGCTGTGAGGGTCGCCCAGACGCTAGTGCACAGACTCTGGGTCCTGTGAAGGTTCGATGCTTTGTGGTTCTGGAAATCCTATAGGAGACGTTCCACAGCAGGTGAAGCTAATGCTCTCAGTGGAGGTGGTGAAGCTAAAGATCTGCAGTTCACACTGAAGGTGCCGATGTACATACAGGACAAGACCATCTCGTGTGAATGGACTTCAGGCACGTTTAACGTGAATGCAGTCATGTTAATGCCTAGCACCTCCTCTCTTGTGCCTCTCCTCAGGGACCCCCTCCTCAGTTCCTGAGGATCCTGTAACTCCCGTACAGGGGGATGGAGAGTGGGCTCTGTCCAGTCTGAGCCCTGAGTTACCCTGCATGTGAGTCTGCTCAGGACCGCCGTAACAAATACCACAGACTGGGCCGCTTGAATAACAGACCGATCTCCCAGTCCTGGATGCTGTCTGAGATCAAGGTGTATGCAGGCTGGTTTCTCCTGAGGCCTCTCTCCTTGGTGCTTAGACAGCCATCTTCTCCCCAGGTCCTCATGTGGTCTCCCCCTGTGCCTATCTGTGTCCTTATCTCTTCTGGTAGGACACCAATCCTATTGGATTAAGATCCACCCTAGTGACCTCATTTTTACCTTGATCGCCTCTTTAAAAATCCCATCTCCAAATACAGCCACATCCTGGGGTCCTGGGGGTTAGGGATTCAGCATGTGAATTTGGGGGCATGGCTGAGCCTATCCCATCCTCCTTAGGAGCCAAGTGTGCCTCGGTTCTTCCTTCCCTCAAGTCACACGAGGTGATGTAGTGGGTCAGGGAGAGGCCACTCGTGCAGAGTCTGTGTCCCAGCTGGGGAGCCCTTCTCTGCTCTCTCTGATCAGGCAGTGGCCGTGCCAGTCCCCTCCCTAGGTGAGCAGTTCTGGGGTTTCCTGCCGTGTCGCCTGGCCTGCTGAGGTGCTCATTGTCAGGGAACCCAGGAGCCAGCAGCCTCGTGGGGATGCCGGGGACTCTCAGGGCCTTGGCAGATGTCTCTCCCAGCAGATACCCTAGCGAAAGTGGGGAAACGTTTGGGGGATTACAGGTGGGGGAGAGTCACAGTCTCGTTTATGCTTCAGAAAGACCACGTTGGGGTGGGATGTGAGGTGCACCGTGCGGGCAGGGAGTTCTGTCAGGGCCTGATGGAGGAACCAGGCACAAGATTGGGCTTGGGCCAGGGCTGTGGGTGTAGAGGTGAATTAGTGTGGGAACTGGCCACAGACTGCTGTCGAAATCTCGGCTTCCCTGTGCACCAAGGCCAAACAGAAATACGGAGACAGGGATTTTGGAGGAAGAGAGAGATGGCTTTATTCTTCTGCCAGACAACAGGGAAGACACAGCCGGCTAGCGCCTCAAGAACTGGGCACCCCTCCTTGAGAATCAGGGAAGATTTTATACGTGGGGCTCTCGCAGTCCGGGATATAGGATGAGGATCAAAGTAGTGAAGGTCTTGCATTCCTCCTTTCCTTTGCATTATTTCAAAACAGTCATAGTTGGCATCAGGCTGCCCGGTAATTGGGGTCCGGCAGTCTGGTAATTGCGTCCGTTTGCTTCTGATTTATCGACCGGTGACCTTGTTTCTGAAATGCAAAAACTATAGGGGGTGACTTGTTATGAAGGGCATATAGAATGTAAGTGCTGGACATAATAAGGTTAGGGAGTGAGAGGCAGGGGATGTAACTCACACAGAGTTAGGGGTGATGGGTGCCAGAGGTAAATTACATAGTGTCAGGGAATGAGATTAGCTTTGTAAAGTACACATCTAGTTACTACAAATTAGTGACAAAGTAAAACAAGGAGTGATGAACTCTTTCAGGCCAGGTTATGTTTCTTCTCTAGCCTAGTCACTGTTCCCTTTCTTTTCCTTGTTCTCAGGGGAGGGAAACTTCATTTCTATTTTTGCTGCAACAAGACTCTGGAGGAGCAGATGACAGTCAGTGGGGCACAAGGAGAGTGGGAGCCTGGGAGACCCCAGTGTTACCGAACGAAACTTGGGGCCGCTTGCCCGAGTGCAGTAAAGCCAGTCTACTGACACCGGGTGTGGTGAAGGGAAGTGAAGCTTTAATTGTAAGAGTGCCAATACAAGGAGGCCAGGTGGCCTGTGCTCTAAAACCCCAAACTCCCTGAAGGATTTCAGCAAAGGAATTTTAAAGGCCAAGTGAAGGAGGGGGGTCGCAGGGTATGCGATCAGCTGGTGCACAATTCTCTGGTTGATGGTGAGGTAACAGGCGGTTAACATTATAAATTCTTAGGCACCAGAAGTTCCGGGGCTACCTGTTCAAGATCATCAGGTAGTTAATTTCTTCCGTTTGGTGGTGGTTTCAGCATCTGTAAAACAACTCAGGAAGCGTGCATCAGATACTGTTATCCAGGTACTTCAGAGAGGAGCTACAGCGGAGGATGTCGGGGAGGGGTCTGTCCTGGGAAGGCCCTGTAGGGTCCTGCTCGGTTACACCCGTTGCCTGGGCTCGGCAACCTGGGAAGGTGGGGCTGCTCCTGGGTGTGGGGAGCTGCAGGATCCCAGTCCTCTGAGGGGCCTGTTAGCCCCCAAGGTGAGATGGGGGTGCAGTGACTGGACAGAGGCGTCTGGTCTGCGAGAGGGGTCGAGGCTGGAAATGTCACGGGAATCATTGCAGGCAGGGAGAGGAAAAGCCAATGGGGGCAGGTAGGTCACAGCAGACTATGTGCAGGTGACTGCGGTCCTGTTGGAAGCAACTCAGAGCCAGAAAGGAGTGACCGTCAGGGGCTCAGCTCCATTCTCTTGTTCCTTTGTAAAACCACTGTGTCAGAGTGTGAGACACTGCCAGTAGATGTCTGGGCCCAGTGCTGCCATGGCTTCATCAAAGTGGCCCAGGGGGAACACAGAACCACTGCAGACCCCGCCCATGTCCTCAGTTGGAATGAATCCCATCGGGGCTCCTGGGCTCACAGACTTGAGGGAACCTCTGTCCTCAGGACTGGTCTTCCTCCTTCCTCTCACCTGCTGGTCAGAGGCCCAGGAAGCCCCAACCTGGCTCCACCCCCAGGGCCTGGATTCTGGGACAGCTTAGGGGTAAGCAAGACACTCATATTCCTTTATCTGCCTGGGGGCGAGAATGTCTTAAACGCTGCAATTGACTGATGATAGAGGGCTGAGTGTTTCCAGCAGGTATGGGTGGAAAGATGGGGCGTGAAGTTCCTGTGTCTGCAGGGTCTTCCCAGCGTGAAGATCTGTGTGTTTCCCCGGCCAGTCAACATCTGCCCAGGAAGCCCAGATCCAGCATTACGAGGGCAGAGGCTCTCCCCTTGCTTATCTGTAACTTCCCGCTCCCACAGTGAGGAGCCTGGCTCCCACCATCTGCCATTTCTGTATGCATTGCTCCTTTCCAGGTTACATGTGCAGAGGTTTCAGAGTCGTTAGCTACTACACCCTGGAAAGAACTTCGTAAAATAAAGCCCACTGTTTATATACGGTCCATTTTGCCTTTAATCTACAGATTCCATTCATTTCCAAAGGTAACTTAGGTCAGCACCTTTGATCCCATCCCCTACGGTGAGTTGTTTCCATATATTTCTAATACAGTTAGACTCTGTCACATAATGTATTCCATCCTGCAACACTCCTACATCCTAAATAACTAAATTTGAATAGATTATGATTGGCCCCTTTGGCTATACACATCTGTGGGCTTAGACAAATGCAGAGTGACAGGTATCCATCCTAGAGTGTCACATGGAATACTTCAAACCCCCCACCCCATGATCTGCTTATCATCTGTGTAGCTTTGCCTTTCCCAGAATGTCACCAATGGGGTCATACTGTGTGCAGCCTCCTCAGCCTGGATACTTTCACGTAGCAGTATATACTGAGGATTTATCCATGTCTTTCCATAGGCTGATGGTGCATTCCTTTCTGCTGAGCAGTATTCCACTGCATGTGTATGGGCGGAAAAACGATTTTCCCTCTACTTTTCTAGGTTCTTGGTTGAGGCCCCCCTGCCCCTGAAATAAAAGAGAGATTACCAGGAGAAAAGCAGAAGTTTAATTACATGTATACCTTCTGAATACAGGGGGGATAGCAAGGAAAACTGAGTCACTCCCTGAAATGACCAAAACCATCCCCTTAAATACCTCTTCAGCTAAAAACAGAAGAAATATGCTGGGGAAGGGGGGAAGACCACTTATGGCAGGTTATCATGCAAAGCACAGTAAACAAGGGTATGATTGTTTGCACATTTAAGTCAGGACTTCTCCATTGAAAAGAGTTACTTAAGATTTAATTATCCTTCCATTTTTGGTGCAAAGAGGGACATACCCTTATAAATGGAAACTTCTGTATTGTAAATGTCTTTCATAAAACAGCAATCTCAGTTTTCTGAGATATTTTTATTGGATATATTATTTTATTTTTGGCTGCATTGGGTCTTCGTTGCTGCGTGCAGGCTTTTCTCTGGTTGTGGCGAGCAGGGGCTACTTTTCTTTGCAGTGCATGGGCTTCTCATTGTGGCTTTTCTTCTCGTGGAGCACGGGCTCTAGGTGTGCAGGCTTCAGTACTTGTGGCACACGGGGTCAATAGTTGTGGCTCGTGGGCTCTAGAGCGCAGGCTCAGTAGTTGTGGAGCACGGGCTTAGTTGCTCTGTGGCATGTGGGATCTTCCCGGACCAGGGCTCGAACCCGTGTCCCGTGCATTGGCAGGCAGACTCTTAACCACTGAGGCTCCAGGGAAGCCCCCCCCCTTTTTTTTAAAGCAGACCAATAATCCTTATGCCAGAGAGACATATTTTGGGGTGGCATATTCTACTCGCCTTGACATGGATGTACCCCAATTTGCTTATACATTCATCTTTTGAAGGATATCCTGATTTCTTCAAGTTTTTAGCCATTATGAAAGTGCTGCTGTGCATAATTGCATCCTTGTTTGCATTTGGACATAGATTTTCAAAGCAGCTGCCTGAATACTGGAAGCATGATTGTTGGATCCCAACGTGAGACTTGTTTAGTTTTGGAAAAAACTGCCAAATTGTCTTACAAAGTGGCTGCACATGCATCCCCCCAGCTATGAAGGAGAGCTCCTTTTGTTCCTCACCCTCTAGCAATTGGTATTTTCATATTTTTGGAGTTTAGCAGTGCTAAATAGGTATGCTGTGATATCTCATGATTTTAAGTTGTAATTCCCTAATGGTATATGATGTTGAGCTTGTTTCTGTATGATTTTTACCATCTGTATATCTTTTCATGGCGGGATGTCTGTTCAGATCATGCTGTTCACGTTCATGCTTAGAGGAGCCCTGTCTCCTCAGGACCCACTGGGGCTTTGGCTTCTGGGACACGCGGGTTGCATCCATGCTGACGGCTGGGCTTCAGGACAAGCTGGGGTCGAGTCCACACTAACGGAAGCCAGGTCTCCTCAGGACCCCCTGAGGCTTCAGCTTTGGGACACTGTGGGGTCCAGTTCATGGTGAGAGGAGCCTGGTCTCCTCAGGACCTGCCGGGAGGTGACACCACTGAGGGAAAAGGTGAGGAAATGTGCGGAGAAGGTTCCTGTGCGTTGCTGACCGCTGAGGGTGTCTGTCTTCAGAGGACCCAGGAGAGGAAGGGCTTGATGTGGAAAACTGGGTTTTTGGCCGCTTTTGTGTGTGGTGTAGACAGAGTGCAGTGTTGTTCTTTGGCGAGTGGCGTCCGGTTTTCCCAGCACCGTTCATTGAGGGGACTGTCCTTTCCCTGGTGTATGTTCTTGGCTCCTTGCTTGTGAATTAACTGATCACATACCTGTAGGTTGGTTCCTGGGCTCTCTGCTCTGTTCCTCTGGTCTGTGCGCCTGTTTTTGTGCCAATTCCACACTTTTGGGGGAATGTAGCTTCGTAATGAAGTGTGAAGTCAGGGAGCGAGATGCCTCCAGCCCGTTCTACTTCCTCAGGGTGGCTTTGGCTCTTCTGGGTCCTTTGTGGTTCCACACACATCTTAAGATTGTTTGTTCTGTTTCTATGGAAAGTGTCTTTAGACTTTTGGTAGGGATTGTGTTGAATGTGTACATTAATTTGGCTAGAATTCATATTTTTTAAAATTAAAAAAAATTTTGGGGCCACACCATGTGGCATGCAGGATGCGGGATCTTAGTTCCCCAGCCAGGGATCGAACCTGTGCCCCCTGCAGTGGGAGCGCAGAGTCCCAACCCCTGGACGGCCATGGAAGTCCCACCTTAGAATGCATATATTCACACTATTCTTTTTACCCATGAGCACGGGGTATCTTTCCATTTATTTTTGTCTGTTCAGTTTCCTTTATCAGTGTCTTCCAGTTTTCATTGTGCAGGTCCTTCACGTCCTTGGTTAAATTTACTCCTAGTTATCTTTTTGGATGCAATTGTAAGTGGGATTTTTTTTTTAATTCTTTTTCTGATGGTTCATTATCAGTGTATAGAATCACAAATGATTTTTGTGCATTGATTTTTCTTTCTTTTGTATCCTGCAGCTTTACTGAATTCATTTTTTAGTTGTAACAGTTTTTTGTTGGTTGAATGTGGAAAACTAGAATTCAGAAATCCCACTGTTTCAACTACATCTAGGTCATCCACAGCACCCAGGACATAGTGGCTCCCAATATAATCTTCCCACGGTGCCTCTTGTAGTATGTGGACTCCTACAAGGGTAATTGGCATCACCACTGTGGGTGAGCTGGATCTGGGTAGAACTTGGCCTCTATAACAAAGTTTGATGTCTGTATTTCTGGCGTGGTACGACATGGTTGTTTGATAAGCACTTTATTTTCTAGTAAATTTCAAGTGTATAAAAAACCTCAAATAGCAGTATCAAGTTTCCACACTCACAAAATACACCAGTTTGTTTTACCCTGTGAGAGTGGGAGGGCCACTCTCCCAGGGAACCAGCACATAACCCCAAAATGGGGAATGATTATGGTTTCCACATTATAATCCTATCCCCAGACCTGCTTCAACTTTCACCAGCTGCCCCAGCTTTGTGGAAACGTATTTTTCCATTCGAATCCAGTTTTCTTTTCTTGGAACCATCACTGGGGCTTTTCCTCACTTTAAAAACCTTGCTGGATTTAAAGTGTACAAGATGAGCATGATCTGGGTGGTTTTTCTGTATGGCTTCTTTCACTTAGGATGTTTTCAATGTTTATCCACATTGTAACATTGATCATTATTTCATTCATTTTCCCATTGTGATTAAAAACACATAACATTTACCACTTAAACCATTTTTTAAAGCTTTTTTAAAAAATTTATTTTATTTTATTTTTTGGCTGTTTCGGGTGTTTGTTGCTGTGTGCAGGCTTTCTCTAGTTGCGGCGAGCGGGGGCTACTCTTAGTTGCTGTGTGCAGGCTTCTCATTGCGGTGGCTTCTCTTGCGGAGCACGGGCTCTAGAGCGCAGGGTCAGTATTTGTGGCGCATGGGCTTAGTTGCTCCACGGCATGCGGGATCTTCCAGGACCAGCGCTTGAACCCGTGTCCCCTGCATTGGCAGGCGGATTCTTAACCACTGTGCCACGAGGGAAGACCCATTTAAACCATTTTTAAGTGTACAGTGCTATGGCGTTAACTACATTCACATTGTTGTAAAAATATCCTCACCATCCATCTCCAGAACTTTATTTTCCCCACGTGAAACCATAGCCATTAAACACTAACTCACCTCAACCTCTGGCAACCTTATTCTACTTTGTCTTTGAATTTGACTTATCTGGATACCTCATACTAGTGGAATCATAGAACGTTTGTCCTTTCTGTGTCTGGCTTGTTTCACTTAGCATAATAACTTCAAGGTTCATCACATTGTAGTATGTGTGAGAATTACATTAGTTTTAAAGGTTGAGCCATATTCCATTGTGTATATACTACACTGTACTTATCCATTCATCTGTTGAAGGATGTGTTGTGTTGCTCCCACCTTTTGGCTATTGTGAATAATGTTGCTATGAATATGGGGTACAGATATCTGTTCCAGTCCTTGCTTTCTAATATTTTGGGTGTACACCCTGGAGTGGAATCAAGGGATCATACATTTTCCATGTTTTTGAGGAGCCACCATACAGTTTTCCACAGTGGCTGTATAATTTTACTTTATTTCTTTATATGACAGAATAATGCAGCTTATGTGTCTACCTTATTTTGCTTATCTGTTTACCTGCTGATGGACATTTAAATCTTTTCTACCTTGGGCTACTGTGAACAGTGCTGCTATGAATAATTGGTGAACAAGTTTTTGTTTGAACACCTGTTTTCAATTTTTTGGGAATATGTCTAGGAGTGGAGTTGTTGAACCATATGGTAATTATATTTTGTATTTTTGAGTAAATGCTAAAGTTTTGTACATATAGACTGCACCATTGTACATCTCCACAAGTAACTTTTAAGGTTTCTAATTTCTCTACATTGTTGCCAACATTTGTTATTTTTATTTATATATTTAAAAATTTATTTTTATTCTAGTGTGTGCGAAGGGGCATCACATCGTGGCTTTAATTTGCATTTTCATCGTGACTACTGATGTTTGACATCTTTTCCTGTCCTTCTTGACCATTTGTATGTCTTGCCTGAAGAGCAGTCCATGCAAGCCATTTGTCTGTTTCAAAAATTTTATTGTTTGTCTTTTTGTTGATGAGTTGTAAAAGTCCTGGGTATATTCTAGGTAAAGAGTCTTATCAGATATACAACGTGCCAATATTGTCTTCCATTCTGTGGGCCGTCTTTTTACTTTCTGGATAGCCTCTTTTGATGCACAAAGGTTTGTAATTTTGAGGAAATCCAATTTGTCTATTTTTTCCTTTCATTTCTTATGCTTTACTGTCAAATCTAAGAAACCATTGCTAAATTCATGGTCAAGAAGATTTAATTCCTTGGTTTATTTGAGAGTTCATACAGTCATCCCTCGGCACCCACTAGGCCAGGCTTTAGGTCTTGGGTTGAGTCAGTGTGAGGGTTCAGGGGCCATGGTTTAGGGTTATGGGTCATTGTTGGAGAGTCATGGTAGAGGGTTGTGGTTAAAGGGTCAGGGTCGGGGATTAGAGTTTAGGGGTCAGGGGCGAGGGTCTAGGGGTCTGGGGCTAGGGTTGTTAGGGGGTTAAGGTTAGAAGTTAGGGTTCTTAGGGTAAAGGTTAGAGTTATGTTTAAGCACAATTGGCCCTCATTGCCCTCCCCTCTCCTTCTCTCTGAAGCCTCCAGAATGGATAGGACTTGCTCAGGGTCAGACAGGAGTCAGGGAGCTGAGGTCAATAACTGTTTATCTGGCCTCCCTTCCCTCAGTCCTGGGCTCTGAGAGAAGAATGAAATGTCTGTTCTTGTCTCGGACTGTTTCTTACCCAACTCAACCTCTGTCAAGGATTGGGGAGAGTGTCAGAAGTCATGCATGGTTTCCTTCTGTCCTCCTACCTGGGAAGGGTGGATGCTGGCCCTACTCTGCCTGGGCAGCCCCAGGTTCCAGCACAGCCCAGACAGCAGGGCACTCAGTGGACATGTGTGGATTTATACAGGACTGAGTGCAGTGACCTGCCAGCCCCCAGATGCTGCCTTCTTAAGGGCTGGTGGGGCCCTCCTGGCACTGGAGGCATCCTTTGTCCCATCTGAGTGGGCATGAATAGACGATCAGGTCTCAGGCAGGACAGCCCTTGACCTCTGACTATCCAGGCAGGCATCTGTGGTCCTCTAGCTCAGTCCAGCCTGGGCATGGTCAGGCCCTCATGTACAGTTACGGAGCTGACCAGGATGCCGGGCAATTCAACAGCTACCTAGGCAGTGTAGACATTCCTTTGAGAAGTTTCAACTACCAACATCCATGTGGTTGAGAAAAAGGCCTCCCCCTCACAGCCTCATAGGCTGCCAAGAGAAGTAATAATCCTCTAAACATTGGAATGTGTCCCTGACACAACAACCATACAGGAGACCATGGCCCTGAAATCCTTTTTCCTTTCAGTCGTTAGAAACTTTCGACATTCATATTCATTAAGAATCAAAGATATGGGAGCACCTGGACCTCACAATGGGAGGTTCACACTGAGACTGCATTGTCTTGGAGAGCCATATGCATCCATGTGGCCTCTGGAAAGCCTGCCAATTATGGGTTCCATGGCTTGGAATAATTCTTGAGCCTCCCATTACATCATTGCACAAGAGTTTCCTTACCACCCTAGCATTTGGTTTCTTCCTCTTAGTAAAGGAGAGAGAAGAAAGTGGAAAATGAGCAGTATTGTTTTTCAGGTATGGGCAATTAATATGGCCAGGGAGATGGCATAACTCAAGGGCTCCCACCTTTCAGGGGCAGGAATGAGGTCTGTGTGTCTTCTGAGGGCACATGGGCTGTTTTGGGCCCACCTCTGAGATGTGAGGACCTGATGCCCAAGGAAAGAGACTTGAGTTTACCACCACCAACGATCCTGACTTGTCAGCAAGTGAAAGAACTTCTTGCAGTCTTGGGAGGACAGTAAGAGCACTGGATGAGTAGCTGCAGCCCCTGACCCTGAGTTGAACCCCTTTCTTCCTTTTGTGTCAGATTCTGTGCTGTGCAGTGAGCTGTCATTGACTTAGAATCTGTTGCTTTCTGCCAGCCAGCATCTGTTCTCAGGCCCAAGTGCCTCAGTTTTCCTTTGGGAATTACATCTCACCTGCTTCCAGTCCAAACAGTTGCAGAAGGATGACCTCATGTTCCACCCAGCTTGAAGATGGGTTTACAACCCACATCTAGTCAGTCCCATTTTCCATCTTCTGGTGATGGGTCAAGGATGAGAATGCAACCCAAGCCAGATCAAAGGCATTTAAAACCATGACTTTCTTGGAACCCAAGAAAAGGAGAAACTCTTTCTTGGAAAATGGATGGTGAGTGGTTTTCAGCCTAGAATTGCTGTTGGCCCAAGGGCAATGAGAGAGCCTGTGCCTGTGAATGGGGTCCCCCAAAGGCACTGAGCAGGACAAAGTTTTGGAGAGAAGCAAGGTCACACTGAGATAGTGTGAGCCACTGGACCTACCAGGTCCAAACCCATTCTTTAACTTGCCACTTGCAAGTATTAATTTATTTCTACCCTTACAATAAATACTAACTTATTTTACTTCAGTAAGTGTGTCCAGTCGTTGGGAAAAGAAAAATTCGTAGTTGATACATCTGAATCAATAATCCCTGATCCTTCCTCAGGTGTCCTCACTGGGTAGGCATGGCTGGGGGAGATGAAGATTCTGGGTGGGACCAGATATTAGTGGAGCTGCCAAACAGCTCTGCCCCTGTTCCTTCCCTGTCCCGGGAGAGGGAAACCCTGGAACAGTGATAGGATAACCAGTATGGGGAAGAGGTTCCTCAGTGATTAATTGGTCTTTTTGTATTTTCCTTAATTTAGTGTTCATTTTGGTAATGTGTTTTTACAAAGAAATCACCCGTTTCTTCTAGATTTCCAGTTTGTTACAGTAGGTTTCTCTTATTTGACGTTTAATTTTTCCTGTCTAATTTTCTACAGAATCATGACAAATAATGAACAAATATTGATACTCTATTATTAACCGAAGTCCCTATTCATGTTCCCTTTGTTATACCTTTCCTTGTTCCAGGATCTCAAAGGACATGGGGTCATCATATCTATTTAGTCTCTTCTGGGCTTTGACAGGTGCTCAGACTCTCCTTGTTTTCATGACCTTGACAGTGAGGAGGAGGACTGGTCAGGCATTTTATAGACTGCCGGGCACTGGGATTTGCTTGGTGTTTTTGTTGTGGTTAGACTTGGCTTTGAAAAAGCAGATCACAGAGGTGAAGTGCTTCCTCTTCACTGTATGTCAAGAGGACAGGCTCTCAAGGGAACTTCTCACTTATATTCTCAACTTTGGTCACCTAGCTGAGGTAGTGTTTGTCAAGTGTTCCCACAGTGAAGTTAATTTTTTCCCATGTCCATCCTGTGTGTCTTATTTAGGAGGAAGTCATAATGCAGAACCCACACTTGAGGAGAGAGGGGTTAGCTTCACATCCTTGATGGACAGCTGAGTGGCTATATAAATTGTTTAGAAGCTTTCTGCATAGGAGATTTCTTTTTAACACCGTTCATCAAAAACTATGTAAGTTATTTTTACCAGTTTGGGCACATGGATAATTATTGTAAACTTTTGGTTATAATCCAGTGCTACATTATAAGACTGCTTAGTTAATTCTTGCTTTGGCGGTTGAGCGTTTTTTCCATTTGCTCCTGTTTTCATTTTACATAATTTTCCTTTTGTGGGTTTTTAAAATTTTTGGTACTTCTTTACTTTCTGATATTTTAAGATTATCCTGCTTCATATATTTACTGTCTCAGTCCTAGTATCAGCCCTTTCTTCAAAGAGCCCTTGTTCCTTTTATTAGAGAATGGTATTAAAAACGTACATGTGGGAGCTAAATATGCTCAGCTGACAGTGCATGGAAATACATGCAAGTATCCCAGCCTATGCATACACACATAATTATAAAGATTTCCATGTGGAACTATGTGCAGGCTAAAGAGAGTTTATACTGATATCTCCAACCGGATCTGTTATGACATGGATATTGTAAACTTCTCCCTTTGTTTGACTGTAACTTCCCACTCCAGTGGTAAGAAACCTGGCTTCCACCATTTGTCATTTATTAAATTCAGTGCTTGTTCCATTCAATTACTGATATAGTAGTTTCAGTAGTATTAGCTACTACCCCTCATGGAAAGAACATAGAGTCCACTGTGTATGTATGACACATTTTGTCTTTGGCCTACAGATTCTGTACATTTCCAAAGTTAACTTAGGTCAACCCATTTGTCCCACTACCAACAGTGAGTTTCTTCATACATTTCTGATTCAGATTCTTTGTTACATTCTGTATTCCAGTCTTTGACACTCCCATATCCTAAGCAGCTAAGTTTGAATAGATTGTAATTTACTTGTTGGGTTGTAAAAATCTGTGGGTATAGACAAATGGATAGTGACAGGTATTCACCACTAAAGTATCATATGGACTATTTCAACCACATATTCTATACATTGTTTACCATGTCAGTTTTGCCTTTTCTAGAATGTCATATAAATGAGGCCATACAGTGTGTAGCACTTCAGACTGGATTCTTTCACTTAGCAATGTAAGTTAGATGTATCTATTTTTTTTGCACGGGTTTATGGTCCATTCCTTTATATCTCTGAATACTATTGCATTGCATGTATATTAGAGGAAAAATAATTTTCCCTCTACCCTTCTATGTTCTTTATTGAGATCTCCCTTGTAATGAAAAAGAGAGGAACTAGAGAAAACAATCAGAAGTTTAATATATACCATGCATACCTCCTGTATACTTGAAAGATACCTAGGAAAACTGAGTCACTCCCTGAATTGGCCCAAGCCGTTACCTTAAATGCTATCTTCTACTGAGAACAAAAGAAAGATGTTAGGGAATGGAAGAAGCCATTTAAAGGAGGTTATTAGGCAAAGCACAGTAAACAAGGGTATGGTTGTTACACAGATTTACATCCAGGCCTATTTCATTGATAGGTTTTTTTTTTTATAAAAAAAAACATTTATTTATTTGGCTGTGCCGGGTCTTAGTTGCGGCCTGTGGAATCTTTAGTTGTGGCATGTGGGCTCTTAGTTGCAGCATGCGGGATCTAGTTCCATGACCAGGAGTTGAACCCTGGCCCCCTGCATTGGGAGCATGGAGTCTTAGCCACTGGACCAGCAGGAAAGTCCCAACAAGCTTTTCTTGATATTTAGTCATCATTCAATTCCTGGTCCAGAGAGGCACAAACCCTTACAAATGGAGATATCCTTAATAAATGTAAATTTACCTCATAAAAGGGCATTTTCTACTTGGCTTTGAAAGATTCTCCTGGGTCTGCTCTTTCTTATTAATCAGTCCAAAATAATCCTTTTGTCAAATAGGCATATTTTGGGGTGGTGTATTCTGCTCTCCTTGACATGAATGTGCCCTAATTTGCTTATGAATTCACCTACAGAAGGACATCCTGATATCTTTAAGTTTTTAGCTATTACGAATAGAGCTGCTGTACATTACTTGATGCTAGTTTGGGTTTGAACACAGTTTTTCAAAGCAGTTGTCTAAATACAAGAGGTACACTTCTTGGATCCTAAGGTGAGACTTTTTAGATTTGGAAAAAATTGCCAAACTGTCTTCCAAAGTTGGTTGTACATGCATTCCACCAGCATCTTGAGTATATTCTTGTATGCTTATTTACTGCCTGTTTATCTTCTTGGGCCAGGTGTGTGTTTCAATCTTCACCAAATTTTAATGGCGTTGGCATAATTTGAGTACAAATCCTTTATCAGATATGTGCTTTGGAAATAGTTTCTTGCAGTTTGTGGTTTGTCTTCCGGTTTTCTGAATAAGGTCACCAGACCCAAAGTCATGTAGATTATCTTTTTTTTCTAGGATTTTTTATAGTTTGGTAATTTAAATTTGTCTATGGGCAATTTTGAGTGAATTTTGGTTTAAGTTGTAAAGTTTGTGTCTAAATTCATTTCATTACATATGGTTTGTAATTAATTGCTCCTTAACCATCTTTTGAGAAGATACAGTGAGATACTTGGCTCCATTTCAGTTTGGATTTCCAAACTTAGTATATACAGCAGAACTTCCTTCCGGATGAGGCCTCTGGGTTTGTGAGTGCGGCACTCCCGGCACTTCTCTGACGTCCCACAGGGGGCGCCGAACCCACCTGTCTGACCCTGGGGGCACAGGTGCACCCTGCCCACAGACTTTGCTCTGTGACAAGCAGACAGGAGCTTTGTCTCCTGTCAGGGCTTAGGCTTCTGGACCATGAGGCATTGTCCACACTGACAGCAGCTGGGTTTTCTCAGGAACCACTGGTGAGGAAAAAACGAGCAAGTGTGGAGAATCTTCCTGTGCAGCTGACTGCTGGGTGGGTGGGGTGCTTCTTCAGGGGACTCAGGAGAGAAAGGGTTTAATGTGGAATACTGTGCACTTTTAGTTAGTTTTATGTGCAGTGTAGATGGTGACCAGTGTCGTTCTTTGGGGTCTGGTGTCTAGTTTTCCTGGCACTGTTTGTTGATGGCTTTGGATAGAATAAACATTTTAATAATGTTTAATTTTTCTGATGCATGAGCATGGAATATTGTTTTCTATTGTGTCTTCAATTTCTTTGTCAGTGCTTTATAGTTTTCTGAGTATAGGTCTTTCATGCCCTTGGTTAAATTTATTCCTAAATAGTTTGTTCTTTTTGATGGAATTGAAAATGGGATTGTTTTCTTAATTTTTCTTGTTGGTGTTCATTATTAGTGTATAGAAACAAAACTGATTTGTGTATATTGATTCCATATTTTGCAACTTTACTGAATTTATTTTTTAACATATTTTTTGAAGTAATGTGAAAAATTGCAATACTAAAATCTCACAGTTTCTACTGCACCCCAGGTAATCCACAGGACCCAAGAGATGGTAGCTACTAATATACTCTTCCCACGGTGCCTCTTAATACCATGTGGACTCCTACAAGGGAAATAAGTATCACAACTTTGGTTGAACTTGGTCTGGGTAAGTCTTGGCCTCTATAACAAAATTTGATGTCTGTCTTGTCTGATTTTCTGGCATGATACTGACACGGTTGTCTAGAAAAGTAATTTACTTACCAGTAATTTAAAATGTACAGAAAAGTTTCAGTAATGGCCAAAAGTACTCACATTTGCCACCTCACACAAAATGCTCAGTGTGTTTTGCCCAAGGAACCAGCACATAACCCCTAAATGAGGAAATCCTGATGTCTACATTATAATTTAATACTCAGCCCCACTTCAACTTTCACCTGCTGTCCCAACTGTATGAAAATGTCTTTTTCCATCCTGATCCAGTTTTCTTTTTCTGAAACCATTACTGAGTTTCCCCCTCATTTGGACAGCCTTGATGGATTTGAAGCAGACAAGATGAGCATGGGATCTAGGTTGCCTTTTCTGTATGGCTTTTTTTCACTAAGAATGTTGTTAATGTTCATTTTTGTAACAAATATCAGCACTACACTTTTTTTCATTGTCATTAAAAATACAAACCATGACTTTAACATTTAATTCTTTATACGTATACAGTTTTGTGGTATTAACTACCTTCATATAGTTGCACAAACAAGTTAACTAACATGTGTACCTCCTGTGTGCATGGGATATACCCAGGAAATTGAGTAACAACCTGAAACGGCCCAAGACATCACCTTAAATACCGTCTTCATCTAAAAGGAAAAAAAGGAAGGCTATAGTTGTCTCTGTCTACATTCATTTGATGGTATATGGTTTCCAATTGATGTTGTATAACTAGTTGTGGAGAAGTCATGGGATAGTTGGCTTCATTGCAGTTTGAATTTCCAAATTTAGTGCATTCTGCAGGCTGGATACAAGGTTTACAAACTTCATATTGGATCAGGACATCCCATGCTGTAACTGGTATTAATGGTTTGTTCAACAATTAAAGATCTGTGTGATATGAATTCATCCTGGAGAAATCCAGGTTAGTTTCTGTTATACATATTTCCCAGGATGAAAGGAAAAGAGAAATAAGGCAAAATTTATAAAAGTGCCTTCAAATTAATTGATACTGAAGTACAGTTGACTTACAATATTGTGTTCATTTCTGCTGTACAGCAAAGTGATTCATATATATATATACATACAAATATACATATTTTTCATATTTTAATAGTTTTATACATACTTTTTACATACTTTAATACATACTTTTAAACCTGTTCCTTAAAACACTAGTGCTTAGGAAATCTATTGGACGCAGAAGCAGGCAAGAGTAGCTTAGGGTTAGGGTTAGGGTTAGGGTACGGCTTAGGGTACGGGTTCGGGTACGGGTTCGGGTATGGCGTAGGGTATGGGTTAGGGTTACGGTTAGTTTTAGGGTTAGGGCTCGGTTTAGTGTATCGGTTAGGATTAGGGTAGGGGTTAGGGTACGGGTTAGGGTTAGGGTACGGGAGAGGGTTAGGGTACGCATTAGGGTTAGGGTAGTTATTAAACCTATCCCACTCTCTAGATACCCCTTAGCACGTAAAGGAATATTATTTGTGGGTCCAGCCATGGAGAAGAGTTTAGACACTAGGATAAGATAAGGAACACACCCATTTTCAAGAAATCACATTAGGATTCTCTTTTTAACCTGTTCCTTAAAACACTAGGGCTTAGGAAATCTATTGGAGGCAGAAGCAGTCAAGGGTAGCTTAGGGTTAGGGTTAGGGTTAGGGTACAGCTTAGGGTACGGGTTCATGGAGGGGTTCGGGTCCGGCGCAGTGTATGGGTTAGGATGAGGGTTAGGGCTCGGTTTATGGTACGGGTTAGGATTAGGGTACGCGTTAGGGTTAGGGTAGGGGTTAGGGTTAGGGTACGCGTTAGGGTTAGGGTAGTTATTAAACCTATCCCACTCTCTATATACCCCTTAGCACGTAAAGGAATATTATTTGGGGGTCCAGCCATGGAGCAGAGTTTCGACACTAGGAGAAGATAAGGAACACACCCATTCTAAAGAAATCACATTAGGATTCTCTTTTTAACCTGTTCCTTAAAACACTAGTGCTTAGGAAATCTATTGGAGGCAGAAGCAGTTAAGGGGAGCTTAGGGTTAGGGTTAGGGTTAGGGTTAGGGTACGGCTTAAGGTACGGATTCGGGGAGGGGTTCGGGTACGGTGTAGGGTACGGGTTAGGTTTAGGGTTAGATTTACGGCTCGGTTTAGGGTACGGGTTAGGATTAGGGTACGTGTTAGGGTTAGGGTAGGGGTTAGGGTTAGGGTACGCTTAGGGTTAGGGTAGTTATTAAACCTATCCCACTCTCCAGATACCCCTTAGCACGTAAAGCAATATTATTTGGCGGTCCAGCCATGGAGAAGAGTTTCGACACTAGGAGAAGATAAGGAACACACCCACTCTAAAGAAATCACATTAGGATTCTCTTTTTAACCTGTTCCTTAAAACACTAGTGCTTAGGAAATCTATTGGAGGCAGAAGCAGTCAAGGGTAGCTTAGGGTTAGGGTTAGGGTTAGGGTTAGGGTACGGCTTAGGGTACGGGTTCGGGGAGGGGTTCGGGTACGGCGTAGGGTATGGGCTAGGGTTAGGGTTAGGGTTAGTGTTAGGGTTAGGGCTCGGTTTAGGGTACGGGTTAGGATTAGGTTACGCGTTAGGGTTAGGGTAGGGGTTAGGGTTAGGGTACGCGTTAGGTTTAGGGTAGTTATTAAACCTATCCCACTCTCTAGATACAACTTAGCACGTAAAGGAATATTATTTGGGGGTCCAGCCTTGGAGACTAGTTTAGACACTAAGATAAGACAAGGAACACACCCATTATAAAGAAATCACATTAGGATTCTCTTTTTAACCTGTTCCTTAAAGCACTAGTCCTTACAAAATCTATTGGAGGCAGAAGGAGTCAAGGGTAGCTTAGGATTAGGGTTAGGTTTAGGGTACGGCTTAGGGTACGGGTTCGTGGAGGGTTAGGGTTAGGGTTAGGGTTAGTGTTAGTGTTAGTGTTAGGGTTAGGGCTCGGATTAGGGTACGGGTTAGGATTAGGGTACGCGTTAGGTTTAGGGTAGGGGTTAGGGTTAGGGTACGCGTTAGGGTTAGGGTAGTTATTAAACCTATCCCACTCTCTAGATACCCCTTAGCACGTAAAGGAATATTATTTGGGGGTCCAGCCATGGAGAAGAGTTTAGACACTAGGATAAGATAAGGAACACACCCATTCTCAAGAAATCACATTAGGATTCTCTTTTTGACCTGTTCCTTAGAACACTAGTGCTTAGGAAATCTATTGGAGGCAGAAGCAGTCAAGGGTAGCTTAGGGTTAGGGTTAGGGTTAGGGTTAGGGTTAGGGTACGGCTTAGGGTACGGGTTCGGGGAGGGGTTCGGGTACGGCGTAGGGTATGGGCTAGGGTTAGGGTTAGGGTTAGTGTTAGGTTTAGGGCTCGGTTTAGGCTACGGGTTAGGATTAGGGTACGCGTTAGGGTTAGGGTAGGGGTTAGGGTTAGGGTACGTGTTAGGGTTAGGGTAGTTATTAAACCTATCCCACTCTCTAGATACCCCTTAGCACGTAAAGGAATATTATTTGGGGTCCAGCCAGGGAAAAGAGTTTAGACACTAGGATAAGATAAGGAACACAACCATTCTCAAGAAATCACATTAGGATTCTCTTTTTAACCTGTTCCTTAAAACACTAGTGCTTAGGAAATCTATTGGAGGCAGAAGCAGTCAAGGGTAGCTTAGGGTTAGGGTTAGGGTTAGGGTTAGGGTTAGGGTACGGCTTAGGGTACGGTTTCGGGGAGGGGTTCGGGTACGGCGTAGGGTATGGGCTAGGGTTAGGGTTAGGGTTAGTGTTAGGGTTAGGGCACGGTTTAGGGTACGGGTTAGGATTAGGGTACGCGTTAGGGTTAGGGTCGGGGTTAGGGTTAGGGTACGCCTTAGGGTTAGGGAAGTTATTAAACCTATCCCACTCTCTAGATACCCCTTAGCACGTAAAGGAATATTATTTGGGGGTCCAGCCATGGAGAAGAGTTTAGACACTAGGATAAGATAAGGAACACACCCATTCTCAAGAAATCACATTAGGATTCTCTTTTTAACCTGTTCCTTAAAACACTAGTGCTTAGGAAATCTATTGGAGGCAGAAGCAGTCAAGGGTAGCTTAGGGTTAGGGTTAGGGTTAGGGTTAGGGTACGGGTTAGGGTACGGGTTCGGGGAGGGGTTCGGGTACGGCGTAGGGTATGGGCTAGGGTTAGGGTTAGGGTTAGTGTTAGGGTTAGGGCTCGCTTTAGGGTACGGGTTAGGATTAGGGTACGCGTTAGGGTTAGGGTAGGGGTTAGGGTTAGGGTACGCGTTAGGGTTAGGGTAGTTATTAAACCTATCCCACTCTCTAGATACCCCTTAGCACGTAAAGGAATATTATTTGGGGGTCCAGCCATGGAGAAGAGTTTAGACACTAGGATAAGATAAGGAACACACCCATTCTCAAGAAATCACATTAGGATTCTCTTTTTAACCTGTTCCTTAAAACACTAGTGCTTAGGAAATCTATTGGAGGCAGAAGCAGTCAAGGGTAGCTTAGGGTTAGGGTTAGGGTTAGGGTTAGGGTTAGGGTACGGCTTAGGGTACGGGTTCGGGGAGGGGTTCGGGCACGGCGTAGGGTATGGGCTAGGGTTAGGGTTAGGGTTAGTGTTAGGGTTAGAGCTCGGTTTAGGGTACGGGTTAGGATTAGGGTACGCATTAGGGTTAGGGTAGGGGTTAGGGTTAGGGTACGCGTTAGGGTTAGGGTAGTTATTAAACCTATCCCACTCTCTAGATACCCCTTAGCACGTAAAGGAATATTATTTGGGGGTCCAGCCATGGAGAAGAGTTTAGACACTAGGATAAGATAAGGAACACACCCATTCTCAAGAAATCACATTAGGATTCTCTTTTTAACCTGTTCCTTAAAACACTAGTGCTTAGGAAATCTATTGGAGGCAGAAGCAGTCAAGGGTAGCTTAGGGTTAGGGTTAGGGTTAGGGTACGGCGTAGGGTACGGGTTTGGGGAGGGTTTCGGGTACGGCGTAGGGTATGGGCTAGGGTTAGTGTTAGGGTTAGTGTTAGGGTTAGGGCTCGGTTTAGGGTACGGGTTAGGATTAGGGTACGCGTTAGGGTTAGGGTAGGGGTTAGGGTTAGGGTACGCCTTAGGGTTAGGGAAGTTATTAAACCTATCCCACTCTCTAGATACCCCTTAGCACGTAAAGGAATATTATTTGGGGGTCCAGCCATGGAGAAGAGTTTAGACACTAGGATAAGATAAGGAACACACCCATTCTCAAGAAATCACATTAGGATTCTCTTTTTAACCTGTTCCTTAAAACACTAGTGCTTAGGAAATCTATTGGAGGCAGAAGCAGTCAAGGGTAGCTTAGGGTTAGGGTTAGGGTTAGGGTAAGGTTTAGGGTACGGCTTAGGGTACGGGTTCGGGGAGGGGTTCGGGTACGGCGTAGGGTATGGGCTATGGTTAGGGTTAGGGTTAGTGTTAGGGTTAGGGCTCGGTTTAGGGTACGGGTTAGAATTAGGGTACGCGTTAGGGTTAGGGTAGGGGTTAGGGTTAGGGTACGCGTTAGGGTTAGGGTAGTTATTAAACCTATCCCACTCTCTAGATACCCCTTAGCACGAAAGGAATATTATTTGAGGGTCCAGCCATGGAGAAGAGTTTAGACACTAGGATAAGATAAGGAACACACCCATTCTCAAGAAATCACATTAGGATTCTCTTTTTAACCTGTTCCTTAAAACACTAGTGCTTAGGAAATCTATTGGAGGCAGAAGCAGTCAAGGGTAGCTTAGGGTTAGGGTTAGGGTTAGGGTTAGGGTACGGGTTAGGTTACGGGTTCGGGGAGGGGTTCGGGTACGGCGTAGGGTATGGGCTAGGGTTAGGGTTAGGGTTAGTGTTAGGGTTAGGGCTCGGTTTAGGGTACGGGTTAGGATTAGGGTACGCGTTAGGGTTAGGGTAGGGGTTAGGGTTAGGGTACGCGTTAGGGTTAGGGTAGTTATTAAACCTATCCCACTCTCTAGATACCCCTTAGCACGTAAAGGAATATTATTTGGGGGTCCAGCCATGGAGAAGAGTTTAGACACTAGGATAAGATAAGGAACACACCCATTCTCAAGAAATCACATTAGGATTCTCTTTTTAACCTGTTCCTTAAAACACTAGTGCTTAGGAAATCTATTGGAGGCAGAAGCAGTCAAGGGTAGCTTAGGGTTAGGGTTAGGGTTAGGGTTAGGGTTAGGGTACGGCTTAGGGTACGGGTTCGGGGAGGGGTTCGGGCACGGCGTAGGGTATGGGCTAGGGTTAGGGTTAGGGTTAGTGTTAGGGTTAGAGCTCGGTTTAGGGTACGGGTTAGGATTAGGGTACGCATTAGGGTTAGGGTAGGGGTTAGGGTTAGGGTACGCGTTAGGGTTAGGGTAGTTATTAAACCTATCCCACTCTCTAGATACCCCTTAGCACGTAAAGGAATATTATTTGGGGGTCCAGCCATGGAGAAGAGTTTAGACACTAGGATAAGATAAGGAACACACCCATTCTCAAGAAATCACATTAGGATTCTCTTTTTAACCTGTTCCTTAAAACACTAGTGCTTAGGAAATCTATTGGAGGCAGAAGCAGTCAAGGGTAGCTTAGGGTTAGGGTTAGGGTTAGGGTACGGCGTAGGGTACGGGTTTGGGGAGGGTTTCGGGTACGGCGTAGGGTATGGGCTAGGGTTAGTGTTAGGGTTAGTGTTAGGGTTAGGGCTCGGTTTAGGGTACGGGTTAGGATTAGGGTACGCGTTAGGGTTAGGGTAGGGGTTAGGGTTAGGGTACGCCTTAGGGTTAGGGAAGTTATTAAACCTATCCCACTCTCTAGATACCCCTTAGCACGTAAAGGAATATTATTTGGGGGTCCAGCCATGGAGAAGAGTTTAGACACTAGGATAAGATAAGGAACACACCCATTCTCAAGAAATCACATTAGGATTCTCTTTTTAACCTGTTCCTTAAAACACTAGTGCTTAGGAAATCTATTGGAGGCAGAAGCAGTCAAGGGTAGCTTAGGGTTAGGGTTAGGGTTAGGGTAAGGTTTAGGGTACGGCTTAGGGTACGGGTTCGGGGAGGGGTTCGGGTACGGCGTAGGGTATGGGCTAGGGTTAGGGTTAGGGTTAGTGTTAGGGTTAGGGCTCGGTTTAGGGTACGGGTTAGGATTAGGGTACGCGTTAGGGTTAGGGTAGGGGTTAGGGTTAGGGTACGCGTTAGGGTTAGGGTAGTTATTAAACCTATCCCACTCTCTAGATACCCCTTAGCACGTAAAGGAATATTATTTGGGGGTCCAGCCATGGAGAAGAGTTTAGACACTAGGATAAGATAAGGAACACACCCATTCTCAAGAAATCACATTAGGATTCTCTTTTTAACCTGTTCCTTAAAACACTAGTGCTTAGGAAATCTATTGGAGGCAGAAGCAGTCAAGGGTAGCTTAGGGTTAGGGTTAGGGTTAGGGTTAGGGTTAGGGTACGGCTTAGGGTACGGGTTCGGGGAGGGGTTCGGGTACGGCGTAGGGTATGGGCTAGGGTTAGGGTTAGGGTTAGTGTTAGGGTTAGGGCTCGGTTTAGGGTACGGGTTAGGATTAGGGTACGTGTTAGGGTTAGGGTAGGGGTTAGGGTTAGGGTACGCCTTAGGGTTAGGGTAGTTATTAAACCTATCCCACTCTCTAGATACCCCTTAGCACGTAAAGGAATATTATTTGGGGGTCCAGCCTTGGAGAAGAGTTTAGACACTAGGATAAGATAAGGAACACACCCATTCTCAAGAAATCACATTAGGATTCTCTTTTTAACCTGTTCCTTAAAACACTAGTGCTTAGGAAATCTATTGGAGGCAGAAGCAGTCAAGGGTAGCTTAGTGTTAGGGTTAGGGTTAGGGTTAGGGTTAGGGTACGGCTTAGGGTACGGTTTCGGGGAGGGGTTCGGGTACGGCGTAGGGTATGGGCTATGGTTAGGGTTAGGGTTAGTGTTAGGGTTAGGGCTCGGTTTAGGGTACGGGTTAGAATTAGGGTACGCGTTAGGGTTAGGGTAGGGGTTAGGGTTAGGGTACGCGTTAGGGTTAGGGTAGTTATTAAACCTATCCCACTCTCTAGATACCCCTTAGCACGAAAGGAATATTATTTGAGGGTCCAGCCATGGAGAAGAGTTTAGACACTAGGATAAGATAAGGAACACACCCATTCTCAAGAAATCACATTAGGATTCTCTTTTTAACCTGTTCCTTAAAACACTAGTGCTTAGGAAATCTATTGGAGGCAGAAGCAGTCAAGGGTAGCTTAGGGTTAGGGTTAGGGTTAGGGTTAGGGTACGGCTTAGGGTACGGGTTCGGGGAGGGGTTCGGGTACGGCGTAGGGTATGGGCTAGGGTTAGGGTTAGGGTTAGTGTTAGGGTTAGGGCTCGGTTTAGGGTACGGGTTAGGATTAGGGTACGCGTTAGGGTTAGGGTAGGGGTTAGGGTTAGGGTACGCCTTAGGGTTAGGGAAGTTATTAAACCTATCCCACTCTCTAGATACCCCTTAGCACGTAAAGGAATATTATTTGGGGGTCCAGCCATGGAGAAGAGTTTAGACACTAGGATAAGATAAGGAACACACCCATTCTCAAGAAATCACATTAGGATTCTCTTTTTAACCTGTTCCTTAAAACACTAGTGCTTAGGAAATCTATTGGAGGCAGAAGCAGTCAAGGGTAGCTTAGGGTTAGGGTTAGGGTTAGGGTTAGGGTTAGGGTACGGCTTAGGGTACGGGTTCGGGGAGGGGTTCGGGTACGGCGTAGGGTATGGGCTAGGGTTAGGGTTAGGGTTAGTGTTAGGGTTAGGGCTCGGTTTAGGGTACGGGTTAGGATTAGGGTACGCGTTAGGGTTAGGGTAGGGGTTAGGCTTAGGGTACGCCTTAGGGTTAGGGTAGTTATTAAACCTATCCCACTCTCTAGATACCCCTTAGCACGTAAAGGAATATTATTTGGGGGTCCAGCCATGGAGAATGGTCCAGCCATGGAGAAGAGTTTAGACACTAGGATAAGATAAGGAACACACCCATTCTCAAGAAATCACATTAGGATTCTCTTTTTAACCTGTTCCTTAAAACACTAGTGCTTAGGAAATCTATTGGAGGCAGAAGCAGTCAAGGGTAGCTTAGGGTTAGGGTTAGGGTTAGGGTTAGGGTTAGGGTACGGCTTAGGGTACGGGTTCGGGGAGGGGTTCGGGTACGGCGTAGGGTATGGGCTAGGGTTAGGGTTAGGGTTAGTGTTAGGGTTAGGGCTCGGTTTAGGGTACGGGTTAGGATTAGGGTACGCGTTAGGGTTAGGGTAGGGGTTAGGGTTAGGGTACGCCTTAGGGTTAGGGAAGTTATTAAACCTATCCCACTCTCTAGATACCCCTTAGCACGTAAAGGAATATTATTTGGGGGTCCAGCCATGGAGAAGAGTTTAGACACTAGGATAAGATAAGGAACACACCCATTCTCAAGAAATCACATTAGGATTCTCTTTTTAACCTGTTCCTTAAAACACTAGTGCTTAGGAAATCTATTGGAGGCAGAAGCAGTCAAGGGTAGCTTAGGGTTAGGGTTAGGGTTAGGGTTAGGGTACGGCTTAGGGTACGGGTTCGGGGAGGGTTTCGGGTATGGCGTAGGGTATGGGCTAGGGTTAGGGTTAGGGTTAGGGCTCGGTTTAGGGTACGGGTTAGGATTACAGTACGCGTTAGGGTTAGGGTAGGGGTTAGGGTTAGGGTACGTGTTAGGGTTAGGGTAGTTATTAAACCTATCCCACTCTCTAGATACCCCTTAGCACGTACAGGAATATTATTTGGTGGTCCAGCCATGGAGAAGAGTTTAGACACTAGGATAAGATAAGGAACACACCCATTCTCAAGAAATCACATTAGGATTCTCTTTTTAACCTGTTCCTTAAAACACTAGTGCTTAGGAAATCTATTGGAGGCAGAAGCAGTCAAGGGTAGCTTAGGGTTAGGGTTAGGGTTAGGGTTAGGGTTAGGGTACGGCTTAGGGTACGGGTTCGGGGAGGGGTTCGGGTACGGCGTAGGGTATGGGCTAGGGTTAGGGTTAGGGTTAGTGTTAGGGTTAGGGCTCGGTTTAGGGTACGGGTTAGGATTAGGGTACGCGTTAGGGTTAGGGTAGGGGTTAGGGTTAGGGTACGCCTTAGGGTTAGGGTAGTTATTAAACCTATCCCACTCTCTAGATACCCCTTAGCACGTAAAGGAATATTATTTGGGGGTCCAGCCATGGAGAAGAGTTTAGACACTAGGATAAGATAAGGAACACACCCATTCTCAAGAAATCACATTAGGATTCTCTTTTTAACCTGTTCCTTAAAACACTAGTGCTTAGGAAATCTATTGGAGGCAGAAGCAGTCAAGGGTAGTTTAGGGTTAGGGTTAGGGTTAGGGTTAGGGTACGGCTTAGGGTACGGGTTCGGGGAGGGGTTCGGGTACGGCGTAGGGTATGGGCTAGGGTTAGGGTTAGGGTTAGTGTTAGGGTTAGAGCTCGGTTTAGGGTACGGGTTAGGATTAGGGTACGCATTAGGGTTAGGGTAGGGGTTAGGGTTGGGGTACGCGTTAGGGTTAGGGTAGTTATTAAACCTATCCCACTCTCTAGATACCCCTTAGCACGTAAAGGAATATTACTTGGGGGTCCAGCCATGGAGAAGAGTTTAGACACTAGGATAAGATAAGGAACACACCCATTCTCAAGAAATCACATTAGGATTCTCTTTTTAACCTGTTCCTTAAAACACTAGTGCTTAGGAAATCTATTGGAGGCAGAAGCAGTCAAGGGTAGCTTAGGGTTAGGGTTAGGGTAAGGGTTAGGGTTAGGGTACGGCTTAGGGTACGGGTTCGGGGAGGGGTTCGGGTACGGCGTAGGGTATGGGCTAGGGTTAGGGTTAGGGTTAGGGCTCGGTTTAGGGTACGGGTTAGGATTACAGTACGCGTTAGGGTTAGGGTAGGGGTTAGGGTTAGGGTACGTGTTAGGGTTAGGGTAGTTATTAAACCTATCCCACTCTCTAGATACCCCTTAGCACGTAAAGGAATATTATTTGGGGGTCCAGCCATGGAGAAGAGTTTAGACACTAGGATAAGATAAGGAACACACCCATTCTCAAGAAATCACATTAGGATTCTCTTTTTAACCTGTTCCTTAAAACACTAGTGCTTAGGAAATCTATTGGAGGCAGAAGCAGTCAAGGGTAGCTTAGGGTTAGGGTTAGGGTTAGGGTTAGGGTTAGGGTACGGCTTAGGGTACGGGTTCGGGGAGGGGTTCGGGTACGGCGTAGGGTATGGGCTAGGGTTAGGGTTAGGGTTAGTGTTAGGGTTAGGGCTCGGTTTAGGGTACGGGTTAGGATTAGGGTACGCGTTAGGGTTAGGGTAGGGGTTAGGGTTAGGGTACGCCTTAGGGTTAGGGTAGTTATTAAACCTATCCCACTCTCTAGATACCCCTTAGCACGTAAAGGAATATTATTTGGGGGTCCAGCCATGGAGAAGAGTTTAGACACTAGGATAAGATAAGGAACACACCCATTCTCAAGAAATCACATTAGGATTCTCTTTTTAACCTGTTCCTTAAAACACTAGTGCTTAGGAAATCTATTGGAGGCAGAAGCAGTCAAGGGTAGTTTAGGGTTAGGGTTAGGGTTAGGGTTAGGGTACGGCTTAGGGTACGGGTTCGGGGAGGGGTTCGGGTACGGCGTAGGGTATGGGCTAGGGTTAGGGTTAGGGTTAGTGTTAGGGTTAGAGCTCGGTTTAGGGTACGGGTTAGGATTAGGGTACGCATTAGGGTTAGGGTAGGGGTTAGGGTTGGGGTACGCGTTAGGGTTAGGGTAGTTATTAAACCTATCCCACTCTCTAGATACCCCTTAGCACGTAAAGGAATATTACTTGGGGTCCAGCCATGGAGAAGAGTTTAGACACTAGGATAAGATAAGGAACACACCCATTCTCAAGAAATCACATTAGGATTCTCTTTTTAACCTGTTCCTTAAAACACTAGTGCTTAGGAAATCTATTGGAGGCAGAAGCAGTCAAGGGTAGCTTAGGGTTAGGGTTAGGGTACGGCTTAGGGTACGGGTTCGGGGAGGGGTTCGGGTACGGCGTAGGGTATGGGCTAGGGTATGGGCTAGGGTTAGGGTTAGGGTTAGGGCTCGGTTTTAGGGTACGGGTTAGGATTACAGTACGCGTTAGGGTTAGGGTAGGGGTTAGGGTTAGGGTACGTGTTAGGGTTAGGGTAGTTATTAAACCTATCCCACTCTCTAGATACCCCTTAGCACGTAAAGGAATATTATTTGGGGTCCAGCCATGGAGAAGAGTTTAGACACTAGGATAAGATAAGGAACACACCCATTCTCAAGAAATCACATTAGGATTCTCTTTTTAACCTGTTCCTTAAAACACTAGTGCTTAGGAAATCTATTGGAGGCAGAAGCAGTCAAGGGTAGCTTAGGGTTAGGGTTAGGGTTAGGGTTAGGGTTAGGGTATGGCTTAGGGTACGGGTTCGGGGAGGGGTTCGGGTACGGCGTAGGGTATGGGCTAGGGTTAGGGTTAGGGTTAGTGTTAGGGTTAGGGCTCGGTTTAGGGTACGGGTTAGGATTAGGGTACGCGTTAGGGTTAGGGTAGGGGTTAGGGTTAGGGTACGCCTTAGGGTTAGGGAAGTTATTAAACCTATCCCACTCTCTAGATACCCCTTAGCACGTAAAGGAATATTATTTGGGGGTCCAGCCATGGAGAAGAGTTTAGACACTAGGATAAGATAAGGAACACACCCATTCTCAAGAAATCACATTAGGATTCTCTTTTTAACCTGTTCCTTAAAACACTAGTGGTTAGGAAATCTATTGGAGGCAGAAGCAGTCAAGGGTAGCTTAGGGTTAGGGTTAGGGTTAGGGTTAGGGTACGGCTTAGGGTACGGGTTCGGGGAGGGGTTCGGGTACGGCGTAGGGTATTGGCTAGGGTTAGGGTTAGGGTTAGTGTTAGGGTTAGAGCTCGGTTTAGGGTACGGGTTAGGATTAGGGTACGCATTAGGGTTAGGGTAGGGGTTAGGGTTGGGGTACGCGTTAGGGTTAGGGTAGTTATTAAACCTATCCCACTCTCTAGATACCCCTTAGCACGTAAAGGAATATTACTTGGGGGTCCAGCCATGGAGAAGAGTTTAGACACTAGGATAAGATAAGGAACACACCCATTCTCAAGAAATCACATTAGGATTCTCTTTTTAACCTGTTCCTTAAAACACTAGTGCTTAGGAAATCTATTGGAGGCAGAAGCAGTCAAGGGTAGCTTAGGTTTAGGTTTAGGGTTAGGGTTAGGGTTAGGGTACGGCTTAGGGTACGGGTTCGGGGAGGGGTTCGGGTACGGCGTAGGGTATGGGCTAGGGTTAGGGTTAGGGTTAGTGTTAGGGTTAGGGCTCGGTTTAGGGTACGGGTTAGGATTAGGGTACGCGTTAGGGTTAGGGTAGGGGTTAGGGTTAGGGTACGCGTTAGGGTTAGGGTAGGGGTTAGGGTTAGGGTACGCGTTAGGGTTAGGGTAGTTATTAAACCTATCCCACTCTCTAGATACCCCTTAGCACGTAAAGTAATATTATTTGGGGGTCCAGCCATGGAGAAGAGTTTAGACACTAGGATAAGATAAGGAACACACCCATTCTCAAGAAATCACATTAGGATTCTCTTTTTAACCTGTTCCTTAAAACACTAGTGCTTAGGAAATCTACTGGAGGCAGAAGCAGTCAAGGGTAGCTTAGGGTTAGGGTTAGGGTTAGGGTTAGGGTTAGGGTACGGCTTAGGGTACGGGTTCGGGGAGGGGTTCGGGTACGGCGTAGGGTATGGGCTAGGGTTAGGGTTAGGGTTAGTGTTAGGGTTAGGGCTCGGTTTAGGGTACGGGTTAGGATTAGGGTACGCGTTAGGGTTAGGGTAGGGGTTAGGGTTAGGGTACGCCTTAGGGTTAGGGAAGTTATTAAACCTATCCCACTCTCTAGATACCCCTTAGCACGTAAAGGAATATTATTTGGGGGTCCAGCCATGGAGAAGAGTTTAGACACTAGGATAAGATAAGGAACACACCCATTCTCAAGAAATCACATTAGGATTCTCTTTTTAACCTGTTCCTTAAAACACTAGTGCTTAGGAAATCTATTGGAGGCAGAAGCAGTCAAGGGTAGCTTAGGGTTAGGGTTAGGGTTAGGGTTAGGGTACGGCTTAGGGTACGGGTTTGGGGAGGGGTGCGGGTACGGCGTAGGGTATGGGCTAGGGTTAGGGTTAGGGTTAGTGTTAGGGTTAGGGCTCGGTTTAGGTTACGGGTTAGGATTAGGGTACGCGTTAGGGTTAGGGTAGGGGTTAGGGTTAGGGTACGCCTTAGGGTTAGGGAAGTTATTAAACCTATCCCACTCTCTAGATACCCCTTAGCACGTAAAGGAATATTATTTGGGGGTCCAGCCATGGAGAAGAGTTTAGACACTAGGATAAGATAAGGAACACACCCATTCTCAAGAAATCACATTAGGATTCTCTTTTTAACCTGTTGCTTAAAACACTAGTGCTTAGGAAATCTATTGGAGGCAGAAGCAGTCAAGGGTAGCTTAGGGTTAGGGTTAGGGTTAGGGTTAGGGTACGGCTTAGGGTACGGGTTCGGGGAGGGTTTCGGGTATGGCGTAGGGTATGGGCTAGGGTTAGGGTTAGGGTTAGGGCTCGGTTTAGGGTACGGGTTAGGATTACAGTACGCGTTAGGGTTAGGGTAGGGGTTAGGGTTAGGGTACGTGTTAGGGTTAGGGTAGTTATTAAACCTATCCCACTCTCTAGATACCCCTTAGCACGTAAAGGAATATTATTTGGGGGTCCAGCCATGGAGAAGAGTTTAGACACTAGGATAAGATAAGGAACACACCCATTCTCAAGAAATCACATTAGGATTCTCTTTTTAACCTGTTCCTTAAAACACTAGTGCTTAGGAAATCTATTGGAGGCAGAAGCAGTCAAGGGTAGCTTAGGGTTAGGGTTAGGGTTAGGGTTAGGGTACGGCTTAGGGTACGGGTTCGGGGAGGGGTTCGGGTACGGCATAGGGTATGGGCTAGGGTTAGGGTTAGGGTTAGTGTTAGGGTTAGGGCTCGGTTTAGGGTACGGGTTAGGATTAGGGTACGCGTTAGGGTTAGGGTAGGGGTTAGGGTTAGGGTACGCGTTAGGGTTAGGGTAGGGGTTAGGGTTAGGGTACGCGTTAGGGTTAGGGTAGTTATTAAACCTATCCCACTCTCTAGATACCCCTTAGCACGTAAAGGAATATTATTTGGGGGTCCAGCCATGGAGAAGAGTTTAGACACTAGGATAAGATAAGGAACACACCCATTCTCAAGAAATCACATTAGGATTCTCTTTTTAACCTGTTCCTTAAAACACTAGTGCTTAGGAAATCTATTGGAGGCAGAAGCAGTCAAGGGTAGCTTAGGGTTAGGGTTAGGGTTAGGGTTAGGGTTAGGGTACGGCTTAGGGTACGGGTTCGGGGAGGGGTTCGGGTACGGCGTAGGGTATGGGCTATGGTTAGGGTTAGGGTTAGTGTTAGGGTTAGGGCTCGGTTTAGGGTACGGGTTAGAATTAGGGTACGCGTTAGGGTTAGGGTAGGGGTTAGGGTTAGGGTACGCGTTAGGGTTAGGGTAGTTATTAAACCTATCCCACTCTCTAGATACCCCTTAGCACGAAAGGAATATTATTTGGGGTTCAGCCATGGAGAAGAGTTTAGACACTAGGATAAGATAAGGAACACACCCATTCTCAAGAAATCACATTAGGATTCTCTTTTTAACCTGTTCCTTAAAACACTAGTGCTTAGGAAATCTATTGGAGGCAGAAGCAGTCAAGGGTAGCTTAGGGTTAGGGTTAGGGTTAGGGTTAGGGTTAGGGTACGGCTTAGGGTACGGGTTCGGGGAGGGGTTCGGGTACGGCGTAGGGTATGGGCTAGGGTTAGGGTTAGGGTTAGTGTTAGGGTTAGGGCTCCGTTTAGGGTACGGGTTAGGATTAGGGTACGCGTTAGGGTTAGGGTAGGGGTTAGGGTTAGGGTACGCCTTAGGGTTAGGGAAGTTATTAAACCTATCCCACTCTCTAGATACCCCTTAGCACGTAAAGGAATATTATTTGGGGGTCCAGCCATGGAGAAGAGTTTAGACACTAGGATAAGATAAGGAACACACCCATTCTCAAGAAATCACATTAGGATTCTCTTTTTAACCTGTTCCTTAAAACACTAGTGCTTAGGAAATCTATTGGAGGCAGAAGCAGTCAAGGGTAGCTTAGGGTTAGGGTTAGGGTTAGGGTTAGGGTACGGCTTAGGGTACGGGTTCGGGGAGGGTTTCGGGTATGGCGTAGGGTATGGGCTAGGGTTAGGGTTAGGGTTAGGGCTCGGTTTAGGGTACGGGTTAGGATTACAGTACGCGTTAGGGTTAGGGTAGGGGTTAGGGTTAGGGTACGTGTTAGGGTTAGGGTAGTTATTAAAACTATCCCACTCTCTAGATACCCCTTAGCACGTAAAGGAATATTATTTGGGGGTCCAGCCATGGAGAAGAGTTTAGACACTAGGATAAGATAAGGAACACACCCATTCTCAAGAAATCACATTAGGATTCTCTTTTTAACCTGTTCCTTAAAACACTAGTGCTTAGGAAATCTATTGGAGGCAGAAGCAGTCAAGGGTAGCTTAGGGGTAGGGTTAGGGTTAGGGTTAGGGTTAGGGTACGGCTTAGGGTACGGGTTCGGGGAGGGGTTCGGGTACGGCGTAGGGTATGGGCTAGGGTTAGGGTTAGGGTTAGTGTTAGGGTTAGGGCTCGGTTTAGGGTACGGGTTAGGATTAGGGTACGCGTTAGGGTTAGGGTAGGGGTTAGGGTTAGGGTACGCCTTAGGGTTAGGGTAGTTATTAAACCTATCCCACTCTCTAGATACCCCTTAGCACGTAAAGGAATATTATTTGGGGGTCCAGCCATGGAGAAGAGTTTAGACACTAGGATAAGATAAGGAACACACCCATTCTCAAGAAATCACATTAGGATTCTCTTTTTAACCTGTTCCTTAAAACACTAGTGCTTAGGAAATCTATTGGAGGCAGAAGCAGTCAAGGGTAGCTTAGGGTTAGGGTTAGGGTTAGGGTTAGGGTACGGCTTAGGGTACGGGTTCGGGGAGGGTTTCGGGTATGGCGTAGGGTATGGGCTAGGGTTAGGGTTAGGGTTAGGGCTCGGTTTAGGGTACGGGTTAGGATTACAGTACGCGTTAGGGTTAGGGTAGGGGTTAGGGTTAGGGTACGGCTTAGGGTACGGGTTCGGGGAGGGGTTCGGGTACGGCGTAGGGTATGGGCTAGGGTTAGGGTTAGGGTTAGTGTTAGGGTTAGGGCTCGGTTTAGGGTACGGGTTAGGATTAGGGTACGCGTTAGGGTTAGGGTAGGGGTTAGGGTTAGGGTACGCCTTAGGGTTATGGTAGTTATTAAACCTATCCCACTCTCTAGATACCCCTTAGCACGTAAAGGAATATTATTTGGGGGTCCAGCCATGGAGAAGAGTTTAGACACTAGGATAAAATAAGGAACACACCCATTCTCAAGAAATCACATTAGGATTCTCTTTTTAACCTGTTCCTTAAAACACTAGTGCTTAGGAAATCTATTGGAGGCAGAAGCAGTCAAGGGTAGTTTAGGGTTAGGGTTAGGGTTAGGGTTAGGGTACGGCTTAGGGTACGGGTTCGGGGAGGGGTTCGGGTACGGCGTAGGGTATGGGCTAGGGTTAGGGTTAGGGTTAGTGTTAGGGTTAGAGCTCGGTTTAGGGTACGGGTTAGGATTAGGGTACGCATTAGGGTTAGGGTAGGGGTTAGGGTTGGGGTACGCGTTAGGGTTAGGGTAGTTATTAAACCTATCCCACTCTCTAGATACCCCTTAGCACGTAAAGGAATATTACTTGGGGGTCCAGCCATGGAGAAGAGTTTAGACACTAGGATAAGATAAGGAACACACCCATTCTCAAGAAATCACATTAGGATTCTCTTTTTAACCTGTTCCTTAAAACACTAGTGCTTAGGAAATCTATTGGAGGCAGAAGCAGTCAAGGGTAGCTTAGGTTTAGGTTTAGGGTTAGGGTAAGGGTTAGGGTACGGCTTAGGGTACGGGTTCGGGGAGGGGTTCGGGTACGGCGTAGGGTATGGGCTAGGGTTAGGGTTAGGGTTAGTGATAGGGTTAGGGCTCGGTTTAGGGTACGGGTTAGGATTAGGGTACGCGTTAGGGTTAGGGTAGGGGTTAGGGTTAGGGTACGCGTTAGGGTTAGGGTAGGGGTTAGGGTTAGGGTACGCGTTAGGGTTAGGGTAGTTATTAAACCTATCCCACTCTCTAGATACCCCTTAGCACGTAAAGGAATATTATTTGGGGGTCCAGCCATGGAGAAGAGTTTAGACACTAGGATAAGATAAGGAACACACCCATTCTCAAGAAATCACATTAGGATTCTCTTTTTAACCTGTTCCTTAAAACACTAGTGCTTAGGAAATCTATTGGAGGCAGAAGCAGTCAAGGGTAGCTTAGGGTTAGGGTTAGAGTTAGGGTACGGCTTAGGGTACGGCTTAGGGTACGGGTTCGGGGAGGGGTTCGGGTACGGCGTAGGGTATGGGCTAGGGTTAGGGTTAGGGCTAGTGTTAGGGTTAGGGCTCGGTTTAGGGTACGGGTTAGGATTAGGGTACGCGTTAGGGTTAGGGTAGGGGTTAGGGTTAGGGTACGCCTTAGGGTTAGGGTAGTTATTAAACCTATCCCACTCTCTAGATACCCCTTAGCACGTAAAGGAATATTATTTGGGGGTCCAGCCATGGAGAAGAGTTTAGACACTAGGATAAAATAAGGAACACACCCATTCTCAAGAAATCACATTAGGATTCTCTTTTTAACCTGTTCCTTAAAACACTAGTGCTTAGGAAATCTATTGGAGGCAGAAGCAGTCAAGGGTAGTTTAGGGTTAGGGTTAGGGTTAGGGTTAGGGTACGGCTTAGGGTACGGGTTCGGGGAGGGGTTCGGGTACGGCGTAGGGTATGGGCTAGGGTTAGGGTTAGGGTTAGTGTTAGGGTTAGAGCTCGGTTTAGGGTACGGGTTAGGATTAGGGTACGCATTAGGGTTAGGGTAGGGGTTAGGGTTGGGGTACGCGTTAGGGTTAGGGTAGTTATTAAACCTATCCCACTCTCTAGATACCCCTTAGCACGTAAAGGAATATTACTTGGGGGTCCAGCCATGGAGAAGAGTTTAGACACTAGGATAAGATAAGGAACACACCCATTCTCAAGAAATCACATTAGGATTCTCTTTTTAACCTGTTCCTTAAAACACTAGTGCTTAGGAAATCTATTGGAGGCAGAAGCAGTCAAGGGTAGCTTAGGTTTAGGTTTAGGGTTAGGGTAAGGGTTAGGGTACGGCTTAGGGTACGGGTTCGGGGAGGGGTTCGGGTACGGCGTAGGGTATGGGCTAGGGTTAGGGTTAGGGTTAGTGATAGGGTTAGGGCTCGGTTTAGGGTACGGGTTAGGATTAGGGTACGCGTTAGGGTTAGGGTAGGGGTTAGGGTTAGGGTACGCGTTAGGGTTAGGGTAGGGGTTAGGGTTAGGGTACGCGTTAGGGTTAGGGTAGTTATTAAACCTATCCCACTCTCTAGATACCCCTTAGCACGTAAAGGAATATTATTTGGGGGTCCAGCCATGGAGAAGAGTTTAGACACTAGGATAAGATAAGGAACACACCCATTCTCAAGAAATCACATTAGGATTCTCTTTTTAACCTGTTCCTTAAAACACTAGTGCTTAGGAAATCTATTGGAGGCAGAAGCAGTCAAGGGTAGCTTAGGGTTAGGGTTAGGGTTAGGGTACGGCTTAGGGTACGGCTTAGGGTACGGGTTCGGGGAGGGGTTCGGGTACGGCGTAGGGTATGGGCTAGGGTTAGGGTTAGGGTTAGTGTTAGGGTTAGGGCTCTGTTTAGGGTACGGGTTAGGATTAGGGTACGCGTTAGGGTTAGGGTAGGGGTTAGGGTTAGGGTACGCCTTAGGGTTAGGGAAGTTATTAAACCTATCCCACTCTCTAGATACCCCTTAGCACGTAAAGGAATATTATTTGGGGGTCCAGCCATGGAGAAGAGTTTAGACACTAGGATAAGATAAGGAACACACCCATTCTCAAGAAATCACATTAGGATTCTCTTTTTAACCTGTTCCTTAAAACACTAGTGCTTAGGAAATCTATTGGAGGCAGAAGCAGTCAAGGGTAGCTTAGGGTTAGGGTTAGGGTTAGGGTTAGGGTTAGGGTACGGCTTAGGGTACGGGTTCGGGGAGGGGTTCGGGTACGGCGTAGGGTATGGGCTAGGGTTAGGGTTAGGGTTAGTGTTAGGGTTAGGGCTCGGTTTAGGGTACGGGTTAGGATTAGGGTACGCGTTAGGGTTAGGGTAGGGGTTAGGGTTAGGGTACGCGTTAGGGTTAGGGTAGTTATTAAACCTATCCCACTCTCTAGATACCCCTTAGCACGAAAGGAATATTATTTGGGGGTCCAGCCATGGAGAAGAGTTTAGACACTAGGATAAGATAAGGAACACACCCATTCTCAAGAAATCACATTAGGATTCTCTTTTTAACCTGTTCCTTAAAACACTAGTGCTTAGGAAATCTATTGGAGGCAGAAGCAGTCAAGGGTAGCTTAGGGTTAGGGTTAGGGTTAGGGTTAGGGTACGGCTTAGGGTACGGGTTCGGGGAGGGTTTCGGGTATGGCGTAGGGTATGGGCTAGGGTTAGGGTTAGGGTTAGGGCTCGGTTTAGGGTACGGGTTAGGATTACAGTACGCGTTAGGGTTAGGGTAGGGGTTAGGGTTAGGGTACGTGTTAGGGTTAGGGTAGTTATTAAAACTATCCCACTCTCTAGATACCCCTTAGCACGTAAAGGAATATTATTTGGGGGTCCAGCCATGGAGAAGAGTTTAGACACTAGGATAAGATAAGGAACACACCCATTCTCAAGAAATCACATTAGGATTCTCTTTTTAACCTGTTCCTTAAAACACTAGTGCTTAGGAAATCTATTGGAGGCAGAAGCAGTCAAGGGTAGCTTAGGGGTAGGGTTAGGGTTAGGGTTAGGGTTAGGGTACGGCTTAGGGTACGGGTTCGGGGAGGGGTTCGGGTACGGCGTAGGGTATGGGCTAGGGTTAGGGTTAGGGTTAGTGTTAGGGTTAGGGCTCGGTTTAGGGTACGGGTTAGGATTAGGGTACGCGTTAGGGTTAGGGTAGGGGTTAGGGTTAGGGTACGCCTTAGGGTTAGGGTAGTTATTAAACCTATCCCACTCTCTAGATACCCCTTAGCACGTAAAGGAATATTATTTGGGGGTCCAGCCATGGAGAAGAGTTTAGACACTAGGATAAGATAAGGAACACACCCATTCTCAAGAAATCACATTAGGATTCTCTTTTTAACCTGTTCCTTAAAACACTAGTGCTTAGGAAATCTATTGGAGGCAGAAGCAGTCAAGGGTAGTTTAGGGTTAGGGTTAGGGTTAGGGTTAGGGTACGGCTTAGGGTACGGGTTCGGGGAGGGGTTCGGGTATGGCGTAGGGTATGGGCTAGGGTTAGGGTTAGGGTTAGTGTTAGGGTTAGAGCTCGGTTTAGGGTACGGGTTAGGATTAGGGTACGCATTAGGGTTAGGGTAGGGGTTAGGGTTGGGGTACGCGTTAGGGTTAGGGTAGTTATTAAACCTATCCCACTCTCTAGATACCCCTTAGCACGTAAAGGAATATTACTTGGGGGTCCAGCCATGGAGAAGAGTTTAGACACTAGGATAAGATAAGGAACACACCCATTCTCAAGAAATCACATTAGGATTCTCTTTTTAACCTGTTCCTTAAAACACTAGTGCTTAGGAAATCTATTGGAGGCAGAAGCAGTCAAGGGTAGCTTAGGTTTAGGTTTAGGGTTAGGGTAAGGGTTAGGGTACGGCTTAGGGTACGGGTTCGGGGAGGGGTTCGGGTACGGCGTAGGGTATGGGCTAGGGTTAGGGTTAGGGTTAGTGATAGGATTAGGGCTCGGTTTAGGGTACGGGTTAGGATTAGGGTACGCGTTAGGGTTAGGGTAGGGGTTAGGGTTAGGGTACGCGTTAGGGTTAGGGTAGGGGTTAGGGTTAGGGTACGCGTTAGGGTTAGGGTAGTTATTAAACCTATCCCACTCTCTAGATACCCCTTAGCACGTAAAGGAATATTATTTGGGGGTCCAGCCATGGAGAAGAGTTTAGACACTAGGATAAGATAAGGAACACACCCATTCTCAAGAAATCACATTAGGATTCTCTTTTTAACCTGTTCCTTAAAACACTAGTGCTTAGGAAATCTATTGGAGGCAGAAGCAGTCAAGGGTAGCTTAGGGTTAGGGTTAGGGTTAGGGTTAGGGTTAGGGTACGGCTTAGGGTACGGGTTCGGGGAGGGGTTCGGGTACGGCGTAGGGTATGGGCTAGGGTTAGGGTTAGGGTTAGTGTTAGGGTTAGGGCTCGGTTTAGGGTACGGGTTAGGATTAGGGTACGCGTTAGGGTTAGGGTAGGGGTTAGGGTTAGGGTACGCCTTAGGGTTAGGGAAGTTATTAAACCTATCCCACTCTCTAGATACCCCTTAGCACGTAAAGGAATATTATTTGGGGGTCCAGCCATGGAGAAGAGTTTAGACACTAGGATAAGATAAGGAACACACCCATTCTCAAGAAATCACATTAGGATTCTCTTTTTAACCTGTTCCTTAAAACACTAGTGCTTAGGAAATCTATTGGAGGCAGAAGCAGTCAAGGGTAGCTTAGGGTTAGGGTTAGGGTTAGGGTTAGGGTTAGGGTACGGCTTAGGGTACGGGTTCGGGGAGGGGTTCGGGTACGGCGTAGGGTATGGGCTAGGGTTAGGGTTAGGGTTAGTGTTAGGGTTAGGGCTCGGTTTAGGGTACGGGTTAGGATTAGGGTACGCGTTAGGGTTAGGGTAGGGGTTAGGGTTAGGGTACGCGTTAGGGTTAGGGTAGTTATTAAACCTATCCCACTCTCTAGATACCCCTTAGCACGAAAGGAATATTATTTGGGGGTCCAGCCATGGAGAAGAGTTTAGACACTAGGATAAGATAAGGAACACACCCATTCTCAAGAAATCACATTAGGATTCTCTTTTTAACCTGTTCCTTAAAACACTAGTGCTTAGGAAATCTATTGGAGGCAGAAGCAGTCAAGGGTAGCTTAGGGTTAGGGTTAGGGTTAGGGTTAGGGTTAGGGTACGGCTTAGGGTACGGGTTCGGGGAGGGGTTCGGGTAAGGCGTAGGGTATGGGTAGGGTTAGGGTTAGGGTTAGTGTTAGGGTTAGGGCTCGGTTTAGGGTACGGGTTAGGATTAGGGTACGCGTTAGGGTTAGGGTAGGGGTTAGGGTTAGGGTACGCCTTAGGGTTAGGGAAGTTATTAAACCTATCCCACTCTCTAGATACCCCTTAGCACGTAAAGGAATATTATTTGGGGGTCCAGCCATGGAGAAGCGTTTAGACACTAGGATAAGATAAGGAACACACCCATTCTCAAGAAATCACATTAGGATTCTCTTTTTAACCTGTTCCTTAAAACACTAGTGCTTAGGAAATCTATTGGAGGCAGAAGCCGTCAAGGGTAGCTTAGGGTTAGGGTTAGGGTTAGGGTTAGGGTTAGGGTACGGCTTAGGGTACGGGTTTGGGGAGGGGTTCGGGTACGGCGTAGGGTATGGGCTATGGTTAGGGTTAGGGTTAGTGTTAGGGTTAGGGCTCGGTTTAGGGTACGGGTTAGGATTAGGGTACGCGTTAGGGTTAGGGTAGGGGTTAGGGTTAGGGTACGCCTTAGGGTTAGGGAAGTTATTAAACCTATCCCACTCTCTAGATACCCCTTAGCACGTAAAGGAATATTATTTGGGGGTCCAGCCATGGAGAAGAGTTTAGACACTAGGATAAGATAAGGAACACACCCATTCTCAAGAAATCACATTAGGATTCTCTTTTTAACCTGTTCCTTAAAACACTAGTGCTTAGGAAATCTATTGGAGGCAGAAGCAGTCAAGGGTAGCTTAGGGTTAGGGTTAGGGTTAGGGTTAGGGTACGGCTTAGGGTACGGGTTTGGGGAGGGGTTCGGGTACGGCGTAGGGTATGGGCTAGGGTTAGGGTTAGGTTTAGTGTTAGGGTTAGGGCTCGGTTTAGGGTACGGGTTAGGATTAGGGTACGCGTTAGGGTTAGGGTAGGGGTTAGGGTTAGGGTACGCCTTAGGGTTAGGGTAGTTATTAAACCTATCCCACTCTCTAGATACCCCTTAGCACGTAAAGGAATATTATTTGGGGGTCCAGCCATGGAGAAGAGTTTAGACACTAGGATAAGATAAGGAACACACCCATTCTCAAGAAATCATATTAGGATTCTCTTTTTAACCTGTTCCTTAAAACACTAGTGCTTAGGAAATCTATTGGAGGCAGAAGCAGTCAAGGGTAGCTTAGGGTTAGGGTTAGGGTTAGGGTTAGGGTACGGCTTAGGGTACGGGTTTGGGGAGGGGTTCGGGTACGGCGTAGGGTATGGGCTAGGGTTAGGGTTAGGGTTAGTGTTAGGGTTAGGGCTCGGTTTAGGGTACGGGTTAGGATTAGGGTACGCGTTAGGGTTAGGGTAGGGGTTAGGGTTAGGGTACGCCTTAGGGTTAGGGAAGTTATTAAACCTATCCCACTCTCTAGATACCCCTTAGCACGTAAAGGAATATTATTTCGGGGTCCAGCCATGGAGAAGAGTTTAGACACTAGGATAAGATAAGGAACACACCCATTCTCAAGAAATCACATTAGGATTCTCTTTTTAACCTGTTCCTTAAAACACTAGTGCTTAGGAAATCTATTGGAGGCAGAAGCAGTCAAGGGTAGCTTAGGGTTAGGGTTAGGGTTAGGGTTAGGGTTAGGGTACGGCTTAGGGTACGGGTTCGGGGAGGGGTTCGGGTACGGCGTAGGGTATGGGCTAGGGTTAGGGTTAGGGTTAGTGTTAGGGTTAGGGCTCGGTTTAGGGTACGGGTTAGGATTAGGGTACGCGTTAGGGTTAGGGTAGGGGTTAGGGTTAGGGTACGCCTTAGGGTTAGGGTAGTTATTAAACCTATCCCACTCTCTAGATACCCCTTAGCACGTAAAGGAATATTATTTGGGGGTCCAGCCATGGAGAATAGTTTAGACACTAGGATAAGATAAGGAACACACCCATTCTCAAGAAATCACATTAGGATTCTCTTTTTAACCTGTTCCTTAAAACACTAGTGCTTAGGAAATCTATTGGAGGCAGAAGCAGTCAAGGGTAGCTTAGGGTTAGGGTTAGGGCTAGGGTTAGGGTTAGGGTACGGCTTAGGGTACGGGTTCGGGGAGGGGTTCGGGTACGGCGTAGGGTATGGGCTAGGGTTAGGGTTAGGGTTAGTGTTAGGGTTAGGGCTCGGTTTAGGGTACGGGTTAGGATTAGGGTACGCGTTAGGGTTAGGGTAGGGGTTAGGGTTAGGGTACGCGTTAGGGTTAGGGTAGTTATTAAACCTATCCCACGCTCTAGATACCCCTTAGCAAGAAAGTAATATTATTTGGGGGTCCAGCCATGGAGAAGAGTTTAGACACTAGGATAAGACAAGGAACACACCCATTCTCAAGAAATCACATTAGGATTCTCTTTTTAACCTGTTCCTTAAAACACGAGTGCTTAGGAAATCTATTGGAGGCAGAAGCAGTCAAGGGTAGCTTAGGGTTAGGGTTAGGGTTAGGGTTAGGGTTAGGGTACGGCTTAGGGTACGGGTTCGGGGAGGGGTTCGGGTACGGCGTAGGGTATGGGTAGGGTTAGGGTTAGGGTTAGTGTTAGGGTTAGGGCTCGGTTTAGGGTACGGGTTAGGATTAGGGTACGCGTTAGGGTTAGGGTAGGTGTTAGGGTTAGGGTACGCCTTAGGGTTAGGGAAGTTATTAAACCTATCCCACTCTCTAGATACCCCTTAGCACGTAAAGGAATATTATTTGGGGGTCCAGCCATGGAGAAGAGTTTAGACACTAGGATAAGATAAGGAACACACCCATTCTCAAGAAATCACATTAGGATTCTCTTTTTAACCTGTTCCTTAAAACACTAGTGCTTAGGAAATCTATTGGAGGCAGAAGCAGTCAAGGGTAGCTTAGGGTTAGGGTTAGGGTTAGGGTTAAGGTTAGGGTACGGCTTAGGGTACGGGTTCGGGGAGGGGTTCGGGTACGGCGTAGGGTATGGGCTAGGGTTAGGGTTAGGGTTAGTGTTAGGGTTAGGGCTCGGTTTAGGGTACGGGTTAGGATTAGGGTACGCGTTAGGGTTAGGGTAGGGGTTAGGGTTAGGGTACGCGTTAGGGTTAGGGTAGTTATTAAACCTATCCCACTCTCTAGATACCCCTTAGCACGAAAGGAATATTATTTGGGGGTCCAGCCATGGAGAAGAGTTTAGACACTAGGATAAGATAAGGAACACACCCATTCTCAAGAAATCACATTAGGATTCTCTTTTTAACCTGTTCCTTAAAACACTAGTGCTTAGGAAATCTATTGGAGGCAGAAGCAGTCAAGGGTAGCTTAGGGTTAGGGTTAGGGTTAGGGTTAGGGTTAGGGTACGGCTTAGGGTACGGGTTCGGGGAGGGGTTCGGGTACGGCGTAGGGTATGGGCTAGGGTTAGGGTTAGGGTTAGTGTTATGGTTAGGGCTCGGTTTAGGGTACGGGTTAGGATTAGGGTACGCGTTAGGGTTAGGGTAGGGGTTAGGGTTAGGGTACGCCTTAGGGTTAGGGAAGTTATTAAACCTATCCCACTCTCTAGATACCCCTTAGCACGTAAAGGAATATTATTTGGGGGTCCAGCCATGGAGAAGAGTTTAGACACTAGGATAAGATAAGGAACACACCCATTCTCAAGAAATCACATTAGGATTCTCTTTTTAACCTGTTCCTTAAAACACTAGTGCTTAGGAAATCTATTGGAGGCAGAAGCAGTCAAGGGTAGCTTAGGGTTAGGGTTAGGGTTAGGGTTAGGGTACGGCTTAGGGTACGGGTTCGGGGAGGGGTTCGGGTACGGCGTAGGGTATGGGCTAGGGTTAGGGTTAGGGTTAGTATTAGGGTTAGGGCTCCGTTTAGGGTACGGGTTAGGATTAGGGTACGCATTAGGTTTAGGGTAGGGGTTAGGGTTAGGGTACGCGTTAGGGTTAGGGTAGTTATTAAACCTATCCCACTCTCTAGATACCCCTTAGCACGTAAAGGAATATTATTTGGGGGTCCAGCCATGGAGAAGAGTTTAGACACTAGGATAAGATAAGGAACACACCCATTCTCAAGAAATCACATTAGGATTCTCTTTTTAACCTGTTCCTTAAAACACTAGTGCTTAGGAAATCTATTGGAGGCAGAAGCAGTCAAGGGTAGCTTAGGGTTAGGGTTAGGGTTAGGGTTAGGGTTAGGGTACGGCTTAGGGTACGGGTTCGGGGAGGGGTTCGTGTACGGCGTAGGGTATGGGCTAGGGTTAGGGTTAGGGTTAGTGTTAGGGTTAGGGCTCGGTTTAGGGTACGGGTTAGGATTAGGGTACGCGTTAGGGTTAGGGTAGGGGTTAGGGTTAGGGTACGCCTTAGGGTTAGGGAAGTTATTAAACCTATCCCACTCTCTAGATACCCCTTAGCACGTAAAGGAATATTATTTGGGGGTCCAGCCATGGAGAAGAGTTTAGACACTAGGATAAGATAAGGAACACACCCATTCTCAAGAAATCACATTAGGATTCTCTTTTTAACCTGTTCCTTAAAACACTAGTGCTTAGGAAATCTATTGGAGGCAGAAGCAGTCAAGGGTAGCTTAGGGTTAGGGTTAGGGTTAGGGTTAGGGTTAGGGTACGGCTTAGGGTACGGGTTCGGGGAGGGGTTCGGGTACGGCGTAGGGTATGGCCTAGGGTTAGGGTTAGGGTTAGTGTTAGGGTTAGGGCTCGGTTTAGGGTACGGGTTAGGATTAGGGTACGCGTTAGGGTTAGGGTAGGGGTTAGGGTTAGGGTATGCCTTAGGGTTAGGGTAGTTATTAAACCTATCCCACTCTCTAGATACCCCTTAGCACGTAAAGGAATATTATTTGGGGGTCCAGCCATGGAGAAGAGTTTAGACACTAGGATAAGATAAGGAACACACCCATTCTCAAGAAATCACATTAGGATTCTCTTTTTAACCTGTTCCTTAAAACACTAGTGCTTAGGAAATCTATTGGAGGCAGAAGCAGTCAAGGGTAGCTTAGGGTTAGGGTTAGGGTTAGGGTTAGGGTTAGGGCTCGGTTTAGGGTACGGGTTAGGATTAGGGTACGCGTTAGGGTTAGGGTAGGGGTTAGGGTTAGGGTACGCCTTAGGGTTAGGGTAGTTATTAAACCTATCCCACTCTCTAGATACCCCTTAGCACGAAAGGAATATTATTTGGGGGTCCAGCCATGGAGAAGAGTTTAGACACTAGGATAAGATAAGGAACACACCCATTCTCAAGAAATCACATTAGGATTCTCTTTTTAACCTGTTCCTTAAAACACTAGTGCTTAGGAAATCTATTGGAGGCAGAAGCAGTCAAGGGTAGCTTAGGGTTAGGGTTAGGGTTAGGGTTAGGGTACGGCTTAGGGTACGGGTTCGGGGAGGGGTTCGGGTACGGCGTAGGGTATGGGCTAGGGTAAGGGTTAGGGTTAGTGTTAGGGTTAGGGCTCGGTTTAGGGTACGGGTTAGGATTAGGGTACGCGTTAGGGTTAGGGTAGGGGTTAGGGTTAGGGTACGCCTTAGGGTTAGGGAAGTTATTAAACCTATCCCACTCTCTAGATACCCCTTAGCACGTAAAGGAATATTATTTGGGGGTCCAGCCATGGAGAAGAGTTTAGACACTAGGATAAGATAAGGAACACACCCATTCTCAAGAAATCACATTAGGATTCTCTTTTTAACCTGTTCCTTAAAACACTAGTGCTTAGGAAATCTATTGGAGGCAGAAGCAGTCAAGGGTAGCTTAGGGTTAGGGTTAGGGTTAGGGTTAAGGTTAGGGTACGGCTTAGGGTACGGGTTCGGTGAGGGGTTCGGGTACGGCGTAGGGTATGGGCTAGGGTTAGGGTTAGGGTTAGTGTTAGGGTTAGGGCTCGGTTTAGGGTACGGGTTAGGATTAGGGTACGCGTTAGGGTTAGGGTAGGGGTTAGGGTTAGGGTACGCGTTAGGGTTAGGGTAGTTATTAAACCTATCCCACTCTCTAGATACCCCTTAGCACGAAAGGAATATTATTTGGGGGTCCAGCCATGGAGAAGAGTTTAGACACTAGGATAAGATAAGGAACACACCCATTCTCAAGAAATCACATTAGGATTCTCTTTTTAACCTGTTCCTTAAAACACTAGTGCTTAGGAAATCTATTGGAGGCAGAAGCAGTCAAGGGTAGCTTAGGGTTAGGGTTAGGGTTAGGGTTAGGGTTAGGGTACGGCTTAGGGTACGGGTTCGGGGAGGGGTTCGGGTACGGCGTAGGGTATGGGCTAGGGTTAGGGTTAGGGTTAGTGTTATGGTTAGGGCTCGGTTTAGGGTACGGGTTAGGATTAGGGTACGCGTTAGGGTTAGGGTAGGGGTTAGGGTTAGGGTACGCCTTAGGGTTAGGGAAGTTATTAAACCTATCCCACTCTCTAGATACCCCTTAGCACGTAAAGGAATATTATTTGGGGGTCCAGCCATGGAGAAGAGTTTAGACACTAGGATAAGATAAGGAACACACCCATTCTCAAGAAATCACATTAGGATTCTCTTTTTAACCTGTTCCTTAAAACACTAGTGCTTAGGAAATCTATTGGAGGCAGAAGCAGTCAAGGGTAGCTTAGGGTTATTGTTAGGGTTAGGGTTAGGGTACGGCTTAGGGTACGGGTTCGGGGAGGGGTTCGGGTACGGCGTAGGGTATGGGCTAGGGTTAGGGTTAGGGTTAGTATTAGGGTTAGGGCTCCGTTTAGGGTACGGGTTAGGATTAGGGTACGCATTAGGTTTAGGGTAGGGGTTAGGGTTAGGGTACGCGTTAGGGTTAGGGTAGTTATTAAACCTATCCCACTCTCTAGATACCCCTTAGCACGTAAAGGAATATTATTTGGGGGTCCAGCCATGGAGAAGAGTTTAGACACTAGGATAAGATAAGGAACACACCCATTCTCAAGAAATCACATTAGGATTCTCTTTTTAACCTGTTCCTTAAAACACTAGTGCTTAGGAAATCTATTGGAGGCAGAAGCAGTCAAGGGTAGCTTAGGGTTAGGGTTAGGGTTAGGGTTAGGGTTAGGGTACGGCTTAGGGTACGGGTTCGGGGAGGGGTTCGTGTACGGCGTAGGGTATGGGCTAGGGTTAGGGTTAGGGTTAGTGTTAGGGTTAGGGCTCGGTTTAGGGTACGGGTTAGGATTAGGGTACGCGTTAGGGTTAGGGTAGGGGTTAGGGTTAGGGTACGCCTTAGAGTTAGGGAAGTTATTAAAGCTATCCCACTCTCTAGATACCCCTTAGCACGTAAAGGAATATTATTTGGGGGTCCAGCCATGGAGAAGAGTTTAGACACTAGGATAAGATAAGGAACACACCCATTCTCAAGAAATCACATTAGGATTCTCTTTTTAACCTGTTCCTTAAAACACTAGTGCTTAGGAAATCTATTGGAGGCAGAAGCAGTCAAGGGTAGCTTAGGGTTAGGGTTAGGGTTAGGGTTAGGGTTAGGGTACGGCTTAGGGTACGGGTTCGGGGAGGGGTTCGGGTACGGCGTAGGGTATGGCCTAGGGTTAGGGTTAGGGTTAGTGTTAGGGTTAGGGCTCGGTTTAGGGTACGGGTTAGGATTAGGGTACGCGTTAGGGTTAGGGTAGGGGTTAGGGTTAGGGTATGCCTTAGGGTTAGGGTAGTTATTAAACCTATCCCACTCTCTAGATACCCCTTAGCACGTAAAGGAATATTATTTGGGGGTCCAGCCATGGAGAAGAGTTTAGACACTAGGATAAGATAAGGAACACACCCATTCTCAAGAAATCACATTAGGATTCTCTTTTTAACCTGTTCCTTAAAACACTAGTGCTTAGGAAATCTATTGGAGGCAGAAGCAGTCAAGGGTAGCTTAGGGTTAGGGTTAGGGTTAGGGTTAGGGTTAGGGCTCGGTTTAGGGTACGGGTTAGGATTAGGGTACGCGTTAGGGTTAGGGTAGGGGTTAGGGTTAGGGTACGCCTTAGGGTTAGGGTAGTTATTAAACCTATCCCACTCTCTAGATACCCCTTAGCACGAAAGGAATATTATTTGGGGGTCCAGCCATGGAGAAGAGTTTAGACACTAGGATAAGATAAGGAACACACCCATTCTCAAGAAATCACATTAGGATTCTCTTTTTAACCTGTTCCTTAAAACACTAGTGCTTAGGAAATCTATTGGAGGCAGAAGCAGTCAAGGGTAGCTTAGGGTTAGGGTTAGGGTTAGGGTTAGGGTTAGGGTACGGCTTAGGGTACGGGTTCGGGGAGGGGTTCGGGTACGGCGTAGGGTATGGGCTAGGGTAAGGGTTAGGGTTAGTGTTAGGGTTAGGGCTCGGTTTAGGGTACGGGTTAGGATTAGGGTACGCGTTAGGGTTAGGGTAGGGGTTAGGGTTAGGGTACGCCTTAGGGTTAGGGAAGTTATTAAACCTATCCCACTCTCTAGATACCCCTTAGCACGTAAAGGAATATTATTTGGGGGTCCAGCCATGGAGAAGAGTTTAGACACTAGGATAAGATAAGGAACACACCCATTCTCAAGAAATCACATTAGGATTCTCTTTTTAACCTGTTCCTTAAAACACTAGTGCTTAGGAAATCTATTGGAGGCAGAAGCAGTCAAGGGTAGCTTAGGGTTAGGGTTAGGGTTAAGGTTAGGGTACGGCTTAGGGTACGGGTTCGGGGAGGGGTTCGGGTACGGCGTAGGGTATGGGCTACGTTTAGGGTTAGGGTTAGTGTTAGGGTTAGGGCTCGGTTTAGGGTACGGGTTAGGATTAGGGTACGCGTTAGGTTTAGGGTAGGGGTTAGGGTTAGGGTACGCGTTAAGGTTAGGGTAGTTATTAAACCTATCCCACTCTCTAGATACCCCTTAGCACGAAAGGAATATTATTTGGGGGTCCAGCCATGGAGAAGAGTTTAGACACTAGGATAAGATAAGGAACACACCCATTCTCAAGAAATCACATTAGGATTCTCTTTTTAACCTGTTCCTTAAAACACTAGTGCTTAGGAAATCTATTGGAGGCAGAAGCAGTCAAGGGTAGCTTAGGGTTAGGGTTAGGGTTAGGGTTAGGGTTAGGGTACGGCTTAGGGTACGGGTTCGGGGAGGGGTTCGGGTACGGCGTAGGGTATGGGCTAGGGTTAGGGTTAGGGTTAGTGTTAGGGTTAGGGCTCGGTTTAGGGTACGGGTTAGGATTAGGGTACGCGTTAGGGTTAGGGTAGGGGTTAGGGTTAGGGTACGCCTTAGGGTTAGGGAAGTTATTAAACCTATCCCACTCTCTAGATACCCCTTAGCACGTAAAGGAATATTATTTGGGGGTCCAGCCATGGAGAAGAGTTTAGACACTAGGATAAGATAAGGAACACACCCATTCTCAAGAAATCACATTAGGATTCTCTTTTTAACCTGTTCCTTAAAACACTAGTGCTTAGGAAATCTATTGGAGGCAGAAGCAGTCAAGGGTAGCTTAGGGTTAGGGTTAGGGTTAGGGTTAGGGTTAGGGTACGGGTTCGGGGAGGGGTTCGGGTACGGCGTAGGGTATGGGCTAGGGTTAGGGTTAGGGTTAGTGTTAGGGTTAGGGCTCGGTTTAGGGTACGGGTTAGGATTAGGGTACGCGTTAGGGTTAGGGTAGGGGTTAGGGTTAGGGTACACCTTAGGGTTAGGGAAGTTATTAAACCTATCCCACTCTCTAGATACCCCTTAGCACGTAAAGGAATATTATTTGGGGGTCCAGCCATGGAGAAGAGTTTAGACACTAGGATAAGATAAGGAACACACCCATTCTCAAGAAATCACATTAGGATTCTCTTTTTAACCTGTTCCTTAAAACACTAGTGCTTAGGAAATCTATTGGAGGCAGAAGCAGTCAAGGGTAGCTTAGAGTTAGGGTTAGGGTTAGGGTTAGGGTTAGGGTACGGCTTAGCGTACGGGTTCGGGGAGGGGTTCGGATACGGCGTAGGGTATGGGCTAGGGTTAGGGTTAGGGTTAGTGTTAGGGTTAGGGCTCGGTTTAGGGTACGGGTTAGGATTAGGGTACGCGTTAGGGTTAGGGTAGGGGTTAGGGTTAGGGTACGCCTTAGGGTTAGGGAAGTTATTAAACCTATCCCACTCTCTAGATACCCCTTAGCACGTAAAGGAATATTATTTGGGGGTCCAGCCATGGAGAAGAGTTTAGACACTAGGATAAGATAAGGAACACACCCATTCTCAAGAAATCACATTAGGATTCTCTTTTTAACCTGTTCCTTAAAACACTAGTGCTTAGGAAATCTATTGGAGGCAGAAGCAGTCAAGGGTAGCTTAGGGTTAGGGTTAGGGTTAGGGTTAGGGTTAGGGTACGGCTTAGGGTACGGTTTCGGGGAGGGGTTCGGGTACGGCGTAGGGTATGGGCTAGGGTTAGGGTTAGGGTTAGTGTTAGGGTTAGGGCTCGGTTTAGGGTACGGGTTAGGATTAGGGTACGCGTTAGGGTTAGGGTAGGGGTTAGGGTTAGGGTACGCCTTAGGGTTAGGGTAGTTATTAAACCTATCCCACTCTCTAGATACCCCTTAGCACGTAAAGGAATATTATTTGGGGGTCCAGCCATGGAGAAGAGTTTAGACACTAGGATAAGATAAGGAACACACCCATTCTCAAGAAATCACATTAGGATTCTCTTTTTAACCTGTTCCTTAAAACACTAGTGCTTAGGAAATCTATTGGAGGCAGAAGCAGTCAAGGGTAGCTTAGGGTTAGGGTTAGGGTTAGGGTTAGGGTTAGGGCTCGGTTTAGGGTACGGGTTAGGATTAGGGTACGCGTTAGGGTTAGGGTAGGGGTTAGGGTTAGGGTACGCGTTAGGGTTAGGGTAGTTATTAAACCTATCCCACTCTCTAGATACCCCTTAGCACGAAAGGAATATTATTTGGGGGTCCAGCCATGGAGAAGAGTTTAGACACTAGGATAAGATAAGGAACACACCCATTCTCAAGAAATCACATTAGGATTCTCTTTTTAACCTGTTCCTTAAAACACTAGTGCTTAGGAAATCTATTGGAGGCAGAAGCAGTCAAGGGTAGCTTAGGGTTAGGGTTAGGGTTAGGGTTAGGGTTAGGGTACGGCTTAGGGTACGGGTTCGGGGAGGGGTTCGGGTACGGCGTAGGGTATGGGCTAGGGTTAGGGTTAGGGTTAGTGTTAGGGTTAGGGCTCGGTTTAGGGTACGGGTTAGGATTAGGGTACGCGTTAGGGTTAGGGTAGGGGTTAGGGTTAGGGTACGCCTTAGGGTTAGGGAAGTTATTAAACCTATCCCACTCTCTAGATACCCCTTAGCACGTAAAGGAATATTATTTGGGGGTCCAGCCATGGAGAAGAGTTTAGACACTAGGATAAGATAAGGAACACACCCATTCTCAAGAAATCACATTAGGATTCTCTTTTTAACCTGTTCCTTAAAACACTAGTGCTTAGGAAATCTATTGGAGGCAGAAGCAGTCAAGGGTAGCTTAGGGTTAGGGTTAGGGTTAGGGTTAGGGTACGGCTTAGGGTACGGGTTCGGGGAGGGGTTCGGGTACGGCGTAGGGTATGGGCTAGGGTTAGGGTTAGGGTTAGTATTAGGGTTAGGGCTCCGTTTAGGGTACGGGTTAGGATTAGGGTACGCATTAGGTTTAGGGTAGGGGTTAGGGTTAGGGTACGCGTTAGGGTTAGGGTAGTTATTAAACCTATCCCACTCTCTAGATACCCCTTAGCACGTAAAGGAATATTATTTGGGGGTCCAGCCATGGAGAAGAGTTTAGACACTAGGATAAGATAAGGAACACACCCATTCTCAAGAAATCACATTAGGATTCTCTTTTTAACCTGTTCCTTAAAACACTAGTGCTTAGGAAATCTACTGGAGGCAGAAGCAGTCAAGGGTAGCTTAGGGTTAGGGTTAGGGTTAGGGTTAGGGTTAGGGTACGGCTTAGGGTACGGGTTCGGGGAGGGGTTCGGGTACGGCGTAGGGTATGGGCTAGGGTTAGGGTTAGGGTTAGTGTTAGGGTTAGGGCTCGGTTTAGGGTACGGGTTAGGATTAGGGTACGCGTTAGGGTTAGGGTAGGGGTTAGGGTTAGGGTACGCGTTAGGGTTAGGGTAGTTATTAAACCTATCCCACTCTCTAGATACCCGTTAGCACGTAAAGGAATATTATTTGGGGGTGCAGCCATGGAGAAGAGTTTAGACACTAGGATAAGATAAGGAACACACCCATTCTCAAGAAATCACATTAGGATTCTCTTTTTAACCTGTTCCTTAAAACACTAGTGCTTAGGAAATCTATTGGAGGCAGAAGCAGTCAAGGGTAGCTTAGGGTTAGGGTTAGGGTTAGGGTTAGGGTTTGGGTACGGCTTAGGGTACGGGTTCGGGGAGGGGTTCGGGTACGGCGTAGGGTATGGGCTAGGGTTAGGGTTAGGGTTAGTGTTAGGGTTAGGGCTCGGTTTAGGGTACGGTTTAGGATTAGGGTACGCGTTAGGGTTAGGGTAGGGGTTAGGGTTAGGGTACGCCTTAGGGTTAGGGAAGTTATTAAACCTATCCCACTCTCTAGATACCCCTTAGCACGTAAAGGAATATTATTTGGGGGTCCAGCCATGGAGAAGAGTTTAGACACTAGGATAAGATAAGGAACACACCCATTCTCAAGAAATCACATTAGGATTCTCTTTTTAACCTGTTCCTTAAAACACTAGTGCTTAGGAAATCTATTGGAGGCAGAAGCAGTCAAGGGTAGCTTAGGTTTAGGGTTAGGGTTAGGGTTAGGGTTAGGGTACGGCTTAGGGTACGGGTTCGGGGAGGGGTTCGGGTACGGCGTAGGGTATGGGCTAGGGTTAGGGTTAGGGTTAGTGTTAGGGTTAGGGCTCGGTTTAGGGTACGGGTTAGGATTAGGGTACGCGTTAGGGTTAGGGTAGGGGTTAGGGTTAGGGTACGCGTTAGGGTTTGGGTAGTTATTAAACCTATCCCACTCTCTAGATACCCCTTAGCACGAAAGGTATATTATTTGGGGGTCCAGCCATGGAGAAGAGTTTAGACACTAGGATAAGATAAGGAACACACCCATTCTCAAGAAATCACATTAGGATTCTCTTTTTAACCTGTTCCTTAAAACACTAGTGCTTAGGAAATCTATTGGAGGCAGAAGCAGTCAAGGGTAGCTTAGGGTTAGGGTTAGGGTTAGGGTTAGGGTTAGGGTACGGCTTAGGGTACGGGTTCGGGGAGGGGTTCGGGTACGGCGTAGGGTATGGGCTAGGGTTAGGGTTAGGGTTAGTGTTAGGGTTAGGGCTCGGTTTAGGGTACGGGTTAGGATTAGGGTACGCGTTAGGGTTAGGGTAGGGGTTAGGGTTAGGGTACGCCTTAGGGTTAGGGAAGTTATTAAACCTATCCCACTCTCTAGATACCCCTTAGCACGTAAAGGAATATTATTTGGGGGTCCAGCCATGGAGAAGAGTTTAGACACTAGGATAAGATAAGGAACACACCCATTCTCAAGAAATCACATTAGGATTCTCTTTTTAACCTGTTCCTTAAAACACTAGTGCTTAGGAAATCTATTGGAGGCAGAAGCAGTCAAAGGTAGCTTAGGGTTAGTGTTAGGGTTAGGGTTAGGGTACGGCTTAGGGTACGGGTTTGGGGAGGGGTTCGGGTACGGCGTAGGGTATGGGCTAGGGTTAGGGTTAGGGTTAGTGTTAGGGTTAGGGCTCGGTTTAGGGTACGGGTTAGGATTAGGGTACGCGTTAGGGTTAGGGTAGGGGTTAGGGTTAGGGTACGCCTTAGGGTTAGGGAAGTTATTAAACCTATCCCACTCTCTAGATACCCCTTAGCACGTAAAGGAATATTATTTGGGGGTCCAGCCATGGAGAAGAGTTTAGACACTAGGATAAGATAAGGAACACACCCATTCTCAAGAAATCACATTAGGATTCTCTTTTTAACCTGTTCCTTAAAACACTAGTGCTTAGGAAATCTATTGGAGGCAGAAGCAGTCAAGGGTAGCTTAGTGTTAGGGTTAGGGTTAGGGTTAGGGTTAGGGTACGGCTTAGGGTACGGGTTCGGGGAGGGGTTCGGGTACGGCGTAGGGTATGGGCTAGGGTTAGGGTTAGGGTTAGTGTTAGGGTTAGGGCTCGGTTTAGGGTACGGGTTAGGATTAGGGTACGCGTTAGGGTTAGGGTAGGGGTTAGGGTTAGGGTACGCCTTAGGGTTAGGGTAGTTATTAAACCTATCCCACTCTCTAGATACCCCTTAGCACGTAAAGGAATATTATTTGGGGGTCCAGCCATGGAGAAGAGTTTAGACACTAGGATAAGATAAGGAACACACCCATTCTCAAGAAATCACATTAGGATACTCTTTTTAACCTGTTCCTTAAAACACTAGTGCTTAGGAAATCTATTGGAGGCAGAAGCAGTCAAGGGTAGCTTAGGGTTAGGGTTAGGGTTAGGGTTAGGGTTAGGGTACGGCTTAGGGTACGGGTTCGGGGAGGGGTTCGGGTACGGCGTAGGGTATGGGCTAGGGTTAGGGTTAGGGTTAGTGTTAGGGTTAGGGCTCGGTTTAGGGTACGGGTTAGGATTAGGGTACGCGTTAGGGTTAGGGTAGGGGTTAGGGTTAGGGTACGCCTTAGGGTTAGGGAAGTTATTAAACCTATCCCACTCTCTAGATACCCCTTAGCACGTAAAGGAATATTATTTGGGGGTCCAGCCATGGAGAAGAGTTTAGACACTAGGATAAGATAAGGAACACACCCATTCTCAAGAAATCACATTAGGATTCTCTTTTTAACCTGTTCCTTAAAACACTAGTGCTTAGGAAATCTATTGGAGGCAGAAGCAGTCAAGGGTAGCTTAGGGTTAGGGTTAGGGTTAGGGTTAGGGTACGGCTTAGGGTACGGGTTTGGGGAGGGGTTCAGGTACGGCGTAGGGTATTGGCTAGGGTTAGGGTTAGGGTTAGTGTTAGGGTTAGGGCTCGGTTTAGGGTACGGGTTAGGATTAGGGTAGGCGTTAGGGTTAGGGTAGGGGTTAGGGTTAGGGTACGCCTTAGGGTTAGGGTAGTTATTAAACCTATCCCACTCTCGAGATACCCCTTAGCACGAAAGGAATATTATTTGGGGTTCCAGCCATGGAGAAGAGTTTAGACACTAGGATAAGATAAGGAACACACCCATTCTCAAGAAATCACATTAGGATTCTCTTTTTAACCTGTTCCTTAAAACACTAGTGCTTAGGAAATCTATTGGAGGCAGAAGCAGTCAAGGGTAGCTTAGGTTTAGGGTTAGGGTTAGGGTTAGGGTTAGGGTACGGCTTAGGGTACGGGTTCGGGGAGGGGTTCGGGTACGGCGTAGGGTATGGGCTAGGGTTAGGGTTAGGGTTAGTGTTAGGGTTAGGGCTCGGTTTAGGGTACGGGTTAGGATTAGGGTACGCGTTAGGGTTAGGGTAGGGGTTAGGGTTAGGGTACGCGTTAGGGTTTGGGTAGTTATTAAACCTATCCCACTCTCTAGATACCCCTTAGCACGAAAGGTATATTATTTGGGGGTCCAGCCATGGAGAAGAGTTTAGACACTAGGATAAGATAAGGAACACACCCATTCTCAAGAAATCACATTAGGATTCTATTTTTAACCTGTTCCTTAAAACACTAGTGCTTAGGAAATCTATTGGAGGCAGAAGCAGTCAAGGGTAGCTTAGGGTTAGGGTTAGGGTTAGGGTTAGGGTTAGGGTACGGCTTAGGGTACGGGTTCGGGGAGGGGTTCGGGTACGGCGTAGGGTATGGGCTAGGGTTAGGGTTAGGGTTAGTGTTAGGGTTAGGGCTCGGTTTAGGGTACGGGTTAGGATTAGGGTACGCGTTAGGGTTAGGGTAGGGGTTAGGGTTAGGGTACGCCTTAGGGTTAGGGAAGTTATTAAACCTATCCCACTCTCTAGATACCCCTTAGCACGTAAAGGAATATTATTTGGGGGTCCAGCCATGGAGAAGAGTTTAGACACTAGGATAAGATAAGGAACACACCCATTCTCAAGAAATCACATTAGGATTCTCTTTTTAACCTGTTCCTTAAAACACTAGTGCTTAGGAAATCTATTGGAGGCAGAAGCAGTCAAAGGTAGCTTAGGGTTAGTGTTAGGGTTAGGGTTAGGGTACGGCTTAGGGTACGGGTTTGGGGAGGGGTTCGGGTACGGCGTAGGGTATGGGCTATGGTTAGGGTTAGGGTTAGTGTTAGGGTTAGGGCTCGGTTTAGGGTACGGGTTAGGATTAGGGTACGCGTTAGGGTTAGGGTAGGGGTTAGGGTTAGGGTACGCCTTAGGGTTAGGGAAGTTATTAAACCTATCCCACTCTCTAGATACCCCTTAGCACGTAAAGGAATATTATTTGGGGGTCCAGCCATGGAGAAGAGTTTAGACACTAGGATAAGATAAGGAACACACCCATTCTCAAGAAATCACATTAGGATTCTCTTTTTAACCTGTTCCTTAAAACACTAGTGCTTAGGAAATCTATTGGAGGCAGAAGCAGTCAAGGGTAGCTTAGTGTTAGGGTTAGGGTTAGGGTTAGGGTTAGGGTACGGCTTAGGGTACGGGTTCGGGGAGGGGTTCGGGTACGGCGTAGGGTATGGGCTAGGGTTAGGGTTAGGGTTAGTGTTAGGGTTAGGGCTCGGTTTAGGGTACGGGTTAGGATTAGGGTACGCGTTAGGGTTAGGGTAGGGGTTAGGGTTAGGGTACGCCTTAGGGTTAGGGTAGTTATTAAACCTATCCCACTCTCTAGATACCCCTTAGCACGTAAAGGAATATTATTTGGGGGTCCAGCCATGGAGAAGAGTTTAGACACTAGGATAAGATAAGGAACACACCCATTCTCAAGAAATCACATTAGGATTCTCTTTTTAACCTGTTCCTTAAAACACTAGTGCTTAGGAAATCTATTGGAGGCAGAAGCAGTCAAGGGTAGCTTAGGGTTAGGGTTAGGGTTAGGGTTAGGGTTAGGGTACGGCTTAGGGTACGGGTTCGGGGAGGGGTTCGGGTACGGCGTAGGGTATGGGCTAGGGTTAGGGTTAGGGTTAGTGTTAGGGTTAGGGCTCGGTTTAGGGTACGGGTTAGGATTAGGGTACGCGTTAGGGTTAGGGTAGGGGTTAGGGTTAGGGTACGCCTTAGGGTTAGGGAAGTTATTAAACCTATCCCACTCTCTAGATACCCCTTAGCACGTAAAGGAATATTATTTGGGGGTCCAGCCATGGAGAAGAGTTTAGACACTAGGATAAGATAAGGAACACACCCATTCTCAAGAAATCACATTAGGATTCTCTTTTTAACCTGTTCCTTAAAACACTAGTGCTTAGGAAATCTATTGGAGGCAGAAGCAGTCAAGGGTAGCTTAGGGTTAGGGTTAGGGTTAGGGTTAGGGTACGGCTTAGGGTACGGGTTTGGGGAGGGGTTCAGGTACGGCGTAGGGTATTGGCTAGGGTTAGGGTTAGGGTTAGTGTTAGGGTTAGGGCTCGGTTTAGGGTACGGGTTAGGATTAGGGTAGGCGTTAGGGTTAGGGTAGGGGTTAGGGTTAGGGTACGCCTTAGGGTTAGGGAAGTTATTAAACCTATCCCACTCTCGAGATACCCCTTAGCACGAAAGGAATATTATTTGGGGTTCCAGCCATGGAGAAGAGTTTCGACACTAGGATAAGATAAGGAACACACCCATTCTCAAGAAATCACATTAGGATTCTCTTTTTAACCTGTTCCTTAAAACACTAGTGCTTAGGAAATCTATTGGAGGCAGAAGCAGTCAAGGGTAGCTTAGGGTTAGGGTTAGGGTTAGGGTTAGGGTTAGGGAACGGCTTAGGGTACGGGTTCGGGGAGGGGTTCGGGTACGGCGTAGGGTATGGGCTAGGGTTAGGGTTAGGGTTAGTGTTAGGGTTAGGGCTCGGTTTAGGGTACGGGTTAGGATTAGGGTACGCGTTAGGGTTAGGGTAGGGGTTAGGGTTAGGGTACGCCTTAGGGTTAGGGAAGTTATTAAACCTATCCCACTCTCTAGATACCCCTTAGCACGTAAAGGAATATTATTTGGGGGTCCAGCCATGGAGAAGAGTTTAGACACTAGGATAAGATAAGGAACACACCCATTCTCAAGAAATCACATTAGGATTCTCTTTTTAACCTGTTCCTTAAAACACTAGTGCTTAGGAAATCTATTGGAGGCAGAAGCAGTCAAGGGTAGCTTAGGGTTAGGGTTAGGGTTAGGGTTAGGGTACGGCTTAGGGTAGGGGTTCGGGGAGGGGTTCGGGTACGGCGTAGGGTATGGGCTAGGGTTAGGGTTAGGGTTAGTGTTAGGGTTAGGGCTCGGTTTAGGGTACGGGTTAGGATTAGGGTACGCGTTAGGGTTAGGGTAGGGGTTAGGGTTAGGGTACGCCTTAGGGTTAGGGAAGTTATTAAACCTATCCCACTCTCTAGATACCCCTTAGCACGTAAAGGAATATTATTTGGGGGTCCAGCCATGGAGAAGAGTTTAGACACTAGGATAAGATAAGGAACACACCCATTCTCAAGAAATCACATTAGGATTCTCTTTTTAACCTGTTCCTTAAAACACTAGTGCTTAGGAAATCTATTGGAGGCAGAAGCAGTCAAGGGTAGCTTAGGGTTAGGGTTAGGGTTAGGGTTAGGGTTAGGGTACGGCTTAGGGTACGGGTTCGGGGAGGGGTTCGGGTACGGCGTAGGGTATGGGCTAGGGTTAGGGTTAGGGTTAGTGTTAGGGTTAGGGCTCGGTTTAGGGTATGGGTTAGGATTAGGGTACGCGTTAGGGTTAGGGTAGGGGTTAGGGTTAGGGTACGCCTTAAGGTTAGGGAAGTTATTAAACCTATCCCACTCTCTAGATACCCCTTAGCACGTAAAGGAATATTATTTGGGGGTCCAGCCATGGAGAAGAGTTTAGACACTAGGATAAGATAAGGAACACACCCATTCTCAAGAAATCACATTAGGATTCTCTTTTTAACCTGTTCCTTAAAACACTAGTGCTTAGGAAATCTATTGGAGGCAGAAGCAGTCAAGGGTAGCTTAGGGTTAGGGTTACGGTTAGGGTTAGGGTACGGCTTAGGGTACGGGTTCGGGGAGGGTTTCGGGTATGGCGTAGGGTATGGGCTAGGGTTAGGGTTAGGGTTAGGGCTCGGTTTAGGGTACGGGTTAGGATTAGGGTACGCGTTAGGGTTAGGGTAGGGGTTAGGGTTAGGGTACGTGTTAGGGTTAGGGTAGTTATTAAACCTATCCCACTCTCTAGATACCCCTTACACGTAAAGGAATATTATTTGGGGGTCCAGCCATGGAGAAGAGTTTAGACACTAGGATAAGATCAGGAACACACCCATTCTCAAGAAATCACATTAGGATTCTCTTTTTAACCTGTTCCTTAAAACACTAGTGCTTAGGAAATCTATTGGAGGCAGAAGCAGTCAAGGGTAGCTTAGGGTTAGGGTTAGGGTTAGGGTTAGGGTACGGCTTAGGGTACGGGTTCGGGGAGGGGTTCGGGTACAGCGTAGGGTATGGGCTAGGGTTAGGGTTAGGGTTAGTGTTAGGGTTAGGGCTCGGTTTAGGGTACGGGTTAGGATTAGGGTACGCGTTAGGGTTAGGGTAGGGGTTAGGGTTAGGGTACGCCTTAGGGTTAGGGTAGTTATTAAACCTATCCCACTCTCTAGATACCCCTTAGCACGTAAAGGAATATTATTTGGGGGTCCAGCCATGGAGAAGAGTTTAGACACTAGGATAAGATAAGGAACACACCCATTCTCAAGAAATCACATTAGGATTCTCTTTTTAACCTGTTCCTTAAAACACTAGTGCTTAGGAAATCTATTGGAGGCAGAAGCAGTCAAGGGTAGTTTAGGGTTAGGGTTAGGGTTAGGGTTAGGGTACGGCTTAGGGTACGGGTTCGGGGAGGGGTTCGGGTACGGCGTAGGGTATGGGCTAGAGTTAGGGTTAGGGTTAGTGTTAGGGTTAGAGCTCGGTTTAGGGTACGGGTTAGGATTAGGGTACGCATTAGGGTTAGGGTAGGGGTTAGGGTTGGGGTACGCGTTAGGGTTAGGGTAGTTATTAAACCTATCCCACTCTCTAGATACCCCTTAGCACGTAAAGGAATATTATTTGGGGGTCCAGCCATGGAGAAGAGTTTAGACACTAGGATAAGATAAGGAACACACCCATTCTCAAGAAATCACATTAGGATTCTCTTTTTAACCTGTTCCTTAAAACACTAGTGCTTAGGAAATCTATTGGAGGCAGAAGCAGTCAAGGGTAGCTTAGGTTTAGGTTTAGGGTTAGGGTTAGGGTTAGGGTACGGCTTAGGGTACGGGTTCGGGGAGGGGTTCGGGTACGGCGTAGGGTATGGGCTAGGGTTAGGGTTAGGGTTAGTGTTAGGGTTAGGGCTCGGTTTAGGGTACGGGTTAGGATTAGGGTACGCGTTAGGGTTAGGGTAGGGGTTAGGGTTAGGGTACGCGTTAGGGTTAGGGTAGTTATTAAACCTATCCCACTCTCTAGATACCCCTTAGCACGAAAGGAATATTATTTGGGGGTCCAGCCATGGAGAAGAGTTTAGACACTAGGATAAGATAAGGAACACACCCATTCTCAAGAAATCACATTAGGATTCTCTTTTTAACCTGTTCCTTAAAACACTAGTGCTTAGGAAATCTATTGGAGGCAGAAGCAGTCAAGGGTAGCTTAGGGTTAGGGTTAGGGTTAGGGTTAGGGTTAGGGTACGGCTTAGGGTAGGGGTTCGGGGAGGGGTTCGGGTACGGCGTAGGGTATGGGCTAGGGTTAGGGTTAGGGTTAGTGTTAGGGTTAGGGCTCGGTTTAGGCTATGGGTTAGGATTAGGGTACGCGTTAGGGTTAGGGTAGGGGTTAGGGTTAGGGTACGCCTTAGGGTTAGGGAAGTTATTAAACCTATCCCACTCTCTAGATACCCCTTAGCACGTAAAGGAATATTATTTGGGGGTCCAGCCATGGAGAAGAGTTTAGACACTAGGATAAGATAAGGAACACACCCATTCTCAAGAAATCACATTAGGATTCTCTTTTTAACCTGTTCCTTAAAACACTAGTGCTTAGGAAATCTATTGGAGGCAGAAGCAGTCAAGGGTAGCTTAGGGTTAGGGTTAGGGTTAGGGTTAGGGTACGGCTTAGGGTACGGGTTTGGGGAGGGGTTCGGGTACGGCGTAGGGTATGGGCTAGGGTTAGGGTTAGGGTTAGTGTTAGGGTTAGGGCTCGGTTTAGGGTACGGGTTAGGATTAGGGTACGCGTTAGGGTTAGGGTAGGGGTTAGGGTTAGGGTACGCCTTAGGGTTAGGGAAGTTATTAAACCTATCCCACTCTCTAGATACCCCTTAGCACGTAAAGGAATATTATTTGGGGGTCCAGCCATGGAGAAGAGTTTAGACACTAGGATAAGATAAGGAACACACCCATTCTCAAGAAATCACATTAGGATTCTCTTTTTAACCTGTTCCTTAAAACACTAGTGCTTAGGAAATCTATTGGAGGCAGAAGCAGTCAAGGGTAGCTTAGGGTTAGGGTTAGGGTTAGGGTTAGGGTTAGGGTACGGCTTAGGGTACGGGTTCGGGGAGGGGTTCGGGTACGGCGTAGGGTATGGGCTAGGGTTAGGGTTAGGGTTAGTGTTAGGGTTAGGGCTCGGTTTAGGGTACGGGTTAGGATTAGGGTACGCGTTAGGATTAGGGTAGGGGTTAGGGTTAGGGTACGCCTTAGGGTTAGGGTAGTTATTAAACCTATCCCACTCTCTAGATACCCCTTAGCACGTAAAGGAATATTATTTGGGGGTCCAGCCATCGAGAAGAGTTTAGACACTAGGATAAGATAAGGAACACACCCATTCTCAAGAAATCACATTAGGATTCTCTTTTTAACCTGTTCCTTTAAACACTAGTGCTTAGGAAATCTATTGGAGGCAGAAGCAGTCAAGGGTAGCTTAGGGTTAGGGTTAGGGTTAGGGTTAGGGTACGGCTTAGGGTACGGGTTTGGGGAGGGGTTCGGGTACGGCGTATGGTATGGGCTAGGGTTAGGGTTAGGGTTAGTGTTAGGGTTAGGGCTCGGTTTAGGGTACGGGTTAGGATTAGGGTACGCGTTAGGGTTAGGGTAGGGGTTAGGGTTAGGGTACGCCTTAGGGTTAGGGAAGTTATTAAACCTATCCCACTCTCTAGATACCCCTTAGCACGTAAAGGAATATTATTTGGGGGTCCAGCCATGGAGCAGAGTTTAGACACTAGGATAAGATAAGGAACACACCCATTCTCAAGAAATCACATTAGGATTCTCTTTTTAACCTGTTCCTTAAAACACTAGTGCTTAGGAAATCTATTGGAGGCAGAAGCAGTCAAGGGTAGCTTAGGGTTAGGGTTAGGGTTAGGGTACGGCTTAGGGTACGGGTTCGGGGAGGGGTTCGGGTACGGCGTAGGGTATGGGCTAGGGTTAGGGTTAGGGTTAGTGTTAGGGTTAGGGCTCGGTTTAGGGTACGGGTTAGGATTAGGGTAAGCGTTAGGGTTAGGGTAGGGGTTAGGGTTAGGGTACGCGTTAGGGTTAGGGTAGTTATTAAACCTATCCCACTCTCTAGATACCCCTTAGCACGTAAAGGAATATTATTTGGGGGTCCAGCCATGGAGAATAGTTTAGACACTAGGATAAGATAAGGAACACACCCATTCTCAAGAAATCACATAAGGATTCTCTTTTTAACCTGTTCCTTAAAACACTAGTGCTTAGGAAATCTATTGGAGGCAGAAGCAGTCAAGGGTAGCTTAGGTTTAGGTTTAGGGTTAGGGTTAGGGTTAGGGTACGGCTTAGGGTACGGGTTCGGGGAGGGGTTCGGGTACGGCGTAGGGTATGGGCTAGGGTTAGGGTTAGGGTTAGTGTTAGGGTTAGGGCTCGGTTTAGGGTACGGGTTAGGATTAGGGTACGCGTTAGGGTTAGGGTAGGGGTTAGTGTTAGGGTACGCGTTAGGGTTAGGGTAGTTATTAAACCTATCCCACTCTCTAGATACCCCTTAGCACGAAAGGAATATTATTTGGGGGTCCAGCCATGGAGAAGAGTTTAGACACTAGGATAAGATAAGGAACACACTCATTCTCAAGAAATCACATTAGGATTCTATTTTTAACCTGTTCCTTAAAACACTAGTGCTTAGGAAATCTATTGGAGGCAGAAGCAGTCAAGGGTAGCTTAGGGTTAGGGTTAGGGTTAGGGTTAGGGTTAGGGTACGGCTTAGGGTAGGGGTTCGGGGAGGGGTTCGGGTACGGCGTAGGGTATGGGCTAGGGTTAGGGTTAGGGTTAGTGTTAGGGTTAGGGCTCGGTTTAGGGTATGGGTTAGGATTAGGGTACGCGTTAGGGTTAGGGTAGGGGTTAGGGTTAGGGTACGCCTTAGGGTTAGGGAAGTTATTAAACCTATCCCACTCTCTAGATACCCCTTAGCACGTAAAGGAATATTATTTGGGGGTCCAGCCATGGAGAAGAGTTTAGACACTAGGATAAGATAAGGAACACACCCATTCTCAAGAAATCACATTAGGATTCTCTTTTTAACCTGTTCCTTAAAACACTAGTGCTTAGGAAATCTATTGGAGGCAGAAGCAGTCAACGGTAGCTTAGGGTTAGGGTTAGGGTTAGGGTTAGGGTACGGCTTAGGGTACGGGTTCGGGGAGGGGTTCGGGTACGGCGTAGGGTATGGGCTAGGGTTAGGGTTAGGGTTAGTGTTAGGGTTAGGGCTCGGTTTAGGGTACGGGTTAGGATTAGGGTACGCGTTAGGGTTAGGGTAGGGGTTAGGGTTAGGGTACGCCTTAGGGTTAGGGTAGTTATTAAACCTATCCCACTCTCTAGATACCCCTTAGCACGTAAAGGAATATTATTTGGGGGTCCAGCCATGGAGAAGAGTTTAGACACTAGGATAAGATAAGGAACACACCCATTCTCAAGAAATCACATTAGGATTCTCTTTTTAACCTGTTCCTTAAAACACTAGTGCTTAGGAAATCTATTGGAGGCAGAAGCAGTCAAGGGTAGCTTAGGGTTAGGGTTAGGTTTAGGGTTAGGGTTAGGGTACGGCTTAGGGTACGGGTTCGGGGAGGGGTTCGGGTACGGCGTAGGTTATGGGCTAGGGTTAGGGTTAGGGTTAGTGTTAGGGTTAGGGCTCGGTTTAGGGTACGGGTTAGGATTAGGGTACGCGTTAGGGTTAGGGTAGGGGTTAGGGTTAGGGTACGCGTTAGGGTTAGGGTAGTTATTAAACCTATCCCACTCTCTAGATACCCCTTAGCACGAAAGGAATATTATTTGGGGGTCCAGCCATGGAGAAGAGTTTAGACACTAGGATAAGATAAGGAACACACCCATTCTCAAGAAATCACATTAGGATTCTCTTTTTAACCTGTTCCTTAAAACACTAGTGCTTAGGAAATCTATTGGAGGCAGAAGCAGTCAAGGGTAGCTTAGGGTTAGGGTTAGGGTTAGGGTTAGGGTTAGGGTACGGCTTAGGGTACGGGTTCGGGGAGGGGTTCGGGTACGGTGTAGGGTATGGGCTAGGGTTAGGGTTAGGGTTAGTGTTAGGGTTAGGGCTCGGTTTAGGGTACGGGTTAGGATTAGGGTACGCGTTAGGGTTAGGGTAGGGGTTAGGGTTAGGGTACGCGTTAGGGTTAGGGTAGTTATTAAACCTATCCCACTCTCTAGATACCCCTTAGCACGAAAGGAATATTATTTGGGGGTCCAGCCATGGAGAAGAGTTTAGACACTAGGATAAGATAAGGAACACACCCATTCTCAAGAAATCACATTAGGATTCTCTTTTTAACCTGTTCCTTAAAACACTAGTGCTTAGGAAATCTATTGGAGGCAGAAGCAGTCAAGGGTAGCTTAGGGTTAGGGTTAGGGTTAGGGTTAGGGTTAGGGTACGGCTTAGGGTACGGGTTCGGGGAGGGGTTCGGGTACGGCGTAGGGTATGGGCTACGGTTAGGGTTAGGGTTAGTGTTAGGGTTAGGGCTCGGTTTAGGGTACGGGTTAGGATTAGGGTACGCGTTAGGGTTAGGGTAGGGGTTAGGGTTAGGGTACGCCTTAGGGTTAGGGAAGTTATTAAACCTATCCCACTCTCTAGATACCCCTTAGCACGTAAAGGAATATTATTTGGGGGTCCAGCCATGGAGAAGAGTTTAGACACTAGGATAAGATAAGGAACACACCCATTCTCAAGAAATCACATTAGGATTCTCTTTTTAACCTGTTCCTTAAAACACTAGTGCTTAGGAAATCTATTGGAGGCAGAAGCAGTCAAGGGTAGCTTAGGGTTAGGGTTAGGGTTAGGGTTAGGGTTAGGGTACGGCTTAGGGTACGGGTTCGGGGAGGGGTTCGGGTACGGCGTAGGGTATGGGCTAGGGTTAGTGTTAGGGTTAGGGCTCGGTTTAGGGTACGGGTTAGGATTAGGGTACGCGTTAGGGTTAGGGTAGGGGTTAGGGTTAGGGTACGCCTTAGGGTTAGGGAAGTTATTAAACCTATCCCACTCTCTAGATACCCCTTAGCACGTAAAGGAATATTATTTGGGGGTCCAGCCATGGAGAAGAGTTTAGACACTAGGATAAGATAAGGAACACACCCATTCTCAAGAAATCACATTAGGATTCTCTTTTTAACCTGTTCCTTAAAACACTAGTGCTTAGGAAATCTATTGGAGGCAGAAGCAGTCAAGGGTAGCTTAGGGTTAGGGTTAGGGTTAGGGTTAGGGTTAGGGTACGGCTTAGGGTACGGGTTCGGGGAGGGGTTCGGGTACGGCGTAGGGTATGGGCTAGGGTTAGGGTTAGGGTTAGGGCTCGGTTTAGGGTACGGGTTAGGATTAGGGTACGCGTTAGGGTTAGGGTAGGGGTTAGGGTTAGGGTACGCGTTAGGGTTAGGGTAGTTATTAAACCTATCCCACTCTCTAGATACCCCTTAGCACGTAAAGGAATATTATTTGGGGGTCCAGCCATGGAGAAGAGTTTAGACACTAGGATAAGATAAGGAACACACCCATTCTCAAGAAATCACATTAGGATTCTCTTTTTAACCTGTTCCTTAAAACACTAGTGCTTAGGAAATCTATTGGAGGCAGAAGCAGTCAAGGGTAGCTTAGGGTTAGGGTTAGGGTTAGGGTTAGGGTACGGCTTAGGGTACGGGTTCGGGGAGGGGTTCGGGTACGGCGTAGGGTATGGGCTAGGGTTAGGGTTAGGGTTAGTGTTAGGGTTAGGGCTCGGTTTAGGGTACGGGTTAGGATTAGGGTACGCGTTAGGGTTAGGGTAGGGGTTAGGGTTAGGGTACGCCTTAGGGTTAGGGAAGTTATTAAACCTATCCCACTCTCTAGATACCCCTTAGCACGTAAAGGAATATTATTTGGGGGTCCAGCCATGGAGAAGAGTTTAGACACTAGGATAAGATAAGGAACACACCCATTCTCAAGAAATCACATTAGGATTCTCTTTTTAACCTGTTCCTTAAAACACTAGTGCTTAGGAAATCTATTGGAGGCAGAAGCAGTCAAGGGTAGCTTAGGGTTCGGGTTAGGGTTAGGGTTAGGGTTAGGGTACGGCTTAGGGTACGGGTTCGGGGAGGGGTTCGGGTACGGCGTAGGGTATGGGCTAGGGTTAGGGTTAGGGTTAGTGTTAGGGTTAGGGCTCGGTTTAGGGTACGGGTTAGGATTAGGGTACGCGTTAGGGTTAGGGTAGGGGTTAGGGTTAGGGTACGCGTTAGGGTTAGGATAGTTATTAAACCTATCCCACTCTCTAGATACCCCTTAGCACGAAAGGAATATTATTTGGGGGTCCAGCCATGGAGAAGAGTTTAGACACTAGGATAAGATAAGGAACACACCCATTCTCAAGAAATCACATTAGGATTCTCTTTTTAACCTGTTCCTTAAAACACTAGTGCTTAGGAAATCTATTGGAGGCAGAAGCAGTCAAGGGTAGCTTAGGGTTAGGGTTAGGGTTAGGGTTAGGGTTAGGGTTAGGGTACGGCTTAGGGTACGGGTTCGGGGAGGGGTTCGGGTACGGCGTAGGGTATGGTCTAGGGTTAGGGTTAGGGTTAGTGTTAGGGTTAGGGCTCGGTTTAGGGTACGGGTTAGGATTAGGGTACGCGTTAGGGTTAGGGTAGGGGTTAGGGTTAGGGTACGCCTTAGGGTTAGGGAAGTTATTAAACCTATCCCACTCTCTAGATACCCCTTAGCACGTAAAGGAATATTATTTGGGGGTCCAGCCATGGAGAAGAGTTTAGACACTAGGATAAGATAAGGAACACACCCATTCTCAAGAAATCACATTAGGATTCTCTTTTTAACCTGTTCCTTAAAACACTAGTGCTTAGGAAATCTATTGGAGGCAGAAGCAGTCAAGGGTAGCTTAGGGTTAGGGTTAGGGTTAGGGTTAAGGTTAGGGTACGGCTTAGGGTACGGGTTCGGGGAGGGGTTCGGGTACGGCGTAGGGTATGGGCTAGGGTTAGGGTTAGGGTTAGTGTTAGGTTTAGGGCTCGGTTTAGGGTACGGGTTAGGATTAGGGTACGCGTTAGGGTTAGGGTAGGGGTTAGGGTTAGGGTACGCGTTAGGGTTAGGGTAGTTATTAAACCTATCCCACTCTCTAGATACCCCTTAGCACGAAAGGAATATTATTTGGGGGTCCAGCCATGGAGAAGAGTTTAGACACTAGGATAAGATAAGGAACACACCCATTCTCAAGAAATCACATTAGGATTCTCTTTTTAACCTGTTCCTTAAAACACTAGTGCTTAGGAAATCTATTGGAGGCAGAAGCAGTCAAGGGTAGCTTAGGGTTAGGGTTAGGGTTAGGGTTAGGGTACGGCTTAGGGTACGGGTTCGGGGAGGGGTTCGGGTACGGCGTAGGGTATGGGCTAGGGTTAGGGTTAGGGTTAGTGTTAGGGTTAGGGCTCGGTTTAGGGTACGGGTTAGGATTAGGGTACGCATTAGGGTTAGGGTAGGGGTTAGGGTTAGGGTACGCCTTAGGGTTAGGGAAGTTATTAAACCTATCCCACTCTCTAGATACCCCTTAGCACGTAAAGGAATATTATTTGGGGGTCCAGCCATGGAGAAGAGTTTAGACACTAGGATAAGATAAGGAACACACCCATTCTCAAGAAATCACATTAGGATTCTCTTTTTAACCTGTTCCTTAAAACACTAGTGCTTAGGAAATCTATTGGAGGCAGAAGCAGTCAAGGGTAGCTTAGGGTTAGGGTTAGGGTTAGGGTTAGGGTTAGGGTACGGCTTAGGGTACGGGTTCGGGGAGGGGTTCGGGTACGGCGTAGGGTATGGGCTAGGGTTAGGGTTAGGGTTAGGGCTCGGTTTAGGGTACGGGTTAGGATTAGGGTACGCGTTAGGGTTAGGGTAGGGGTTAGGGTTAGGGTACGCGTTAGGGTTAGGGTAGTTATTAAACCTATCCCACTCTCTAGATACCCCTTAGCACATAAAGGAATATTATTTGGGGGTCCAGCCATGGAGAAGAGTTTAGACACTAGGATAAGATAAGGAACACACCCATTCTCAAGAAATCACATTAGGATTCTCTTTTTAACCTGTTCCTTAAAACACTAGTGCTTAGGAAATCTATTGGAGGCAGAAGCAGTCAAGGGTAGCTTAGGGTTAGGGTTAGGGTTAGGGTTAGGGTTAGGGTACGGGTTCGGGGAGGGGTTCGGGTATGGCGTAGGGTATGGGCTAGGGTTAGGGTTAGGGTTAGTGTTAGGGTTAGGGCTCGGTTTAGCGTACGGGTTAGGATTAGGGTACGCGTTAGGGTTAGGGTAGGGGTTAGGGTTAGGGTACGCGTTACGGTTAGGTTAGTTATTAAACCTATCCCACTCTCTAGATACCCGTTAGCACGTAAAGGAATATTATTTGGGGGTCCAGCCATGGAGAAGAGTTTAGACACTAGGATAAGATAAGGAACACACCCATTCTCAAGAAATCACATTAGGATTCTCTTTTTAACCTGTTCCTTAAAACACTAGTGCTTAGGAAATCTATTGGAGGCAGAAGCAGTCAAGGGTAGCTTAGGGTTAGGGTTAGGGTTAGGGTGAGGGTTAGGGTACGGCTTAGGGTACGGGTTCGGGGAGGGGTTCGGGTAGGGTGTAGGGTATGGGTTAGGGTTAGGGTTAGGATTAGTGTTAGGGTTAGGGCTCGGTTTAGGGTACGGGTTAGGATTAGGGTACGCGTTAGGGTTAGGGTAGGGGTTAGCGTTAGGGTACGCCTTAGGGTTAGGGTAGTTATTAAACCTATCCCACTCTCTAGATACCCCTTAGCACGTAAAGGAATATTATTTGGGGGTCCAGCCATGGAGAAGAGTTTAGACACTAGGAGAAGATAAGGAACACACCCATTATCAAGAAATCACATTAGGATTCTCTTTTTAACCTGTTCCTTAAAAGACTTGTGCTTAGGAAATCTATTGGAGGCAGAAGCAGTCAAGGGTAGCTTAGGGTTAGGGTTAGGGTGAGGGTTAGGGTACGGCTTAGGGTTAGGGTTAGGGTTAGGGTGAGGGTTACGGTACGGCTTAGGGTAAGGGTTCACGGAGGGGTTCGGGTAGGGCGTATGGTATGGGTTAGGGTTAGGGTTAGTGTTAGGGTTAGGGCTCGGTTTAGGGTACGGGTTAGGATTAGGGTACGCGTTAGGGTTAGGGTAGGGGTTAGGGTTAGGTTACGCGTTAGGGTGAGGGTAGTTATTAAACCTATCCCACTCTCTAGATACCCCTTAGCACGTAAAGGAATATTATTTGGGGGTCCAGCCATGGAGAAGAGTTTAGACACGAGGAGAAGATAAGGAACACACCCATTATCAAGAAATCACATTAGGATTCTCTTTTTAACCTGTTCCTTAAAACACTAGTGCTTAGGAAATCTATTGGAGGCAGAAGCCGTCAAGGGTAGCTTAGGGTTAGGGTTAGGGTTAGGGTGAGGGTTACGGTACGGCTTAGGGTAAGGGTTCACGGAGGGGTTCGGGTAGGGCGTATGGTATGGGTTAGGGTTAGGGTTAGTGTTAGGGTTAGGGCTCGGTTTAGGGTACGGGTTAGGATTAGGGTACGCGTTAGGGTTAGGGTAGGGGGTTAGGGTTAGGGTACGCGTTAGGGTGAGGGTAGTTATTAAACCTATCCCACTCTCTAGATACCCCTTAGCACGTAAAGGAATATTATTTGGGGGTCCAGCCATGGAGAAGTGTTTAGACACGAGGAGAAGATAAGGAACACACCCATTATCAAGAAATCACATTAGGATTCTCTTTTTAACCTGTTCCTTAAAACACTAGTGCTTAGGAAATCTATTGGAGGCAGAAGCCGTCAAGGGTAGCTTAGGGTTAGGGTTAGTGTTAGGGTGAGGTTAGGGTACGGCTTAGGGTACGGGTTCAGGGAGGGGTTCGGTTAGGGCGTAGGGTATGGGTTAGGGTTAGGGTTAGTGTTAGGGTTAGGGCTCGGTTTAGGGTACGGGTTAGGATTAGTGTACGCGTTAGGGTTAGGGTAGGGGTTAGGGTTAGGGTACGCGTTAGGGTGAGGGTAGTTATTAAAACTATCCCACTCTCTAGATACCCCTTAGCACGTAAAGGAATATTATTTGGGGGTCCAGCCATGGAGAAGAGTTTAGACACTAGGAGAAGATAAGGAACACACCCATTATCACGAAATCACATTAGGATTCTCTTTTTAACCTTTTCGTTAAAACACTAGTGCTTAGGAAATCTATTGGAGGCAGAAGCAGTCAAGGGTAGCTTAGGGTTAGGGTTAGGGTTAGGGTGAGGGTTAGGGTACGGCTTAGGGTACGGGTTCGGGGAGGGGTTCGGGTAGGGCCTACGGTATGGGTTAGGGTTAGGGTTAGGGCTAGTGTTAGGGTTAGGGCTCGGTTTAGAGTATGGGTTAGGATTAGGGTACGCGTTAGGGTTAGGGTAGGGGTTAGGGTTAGGGTATGCGATAGGGTGATGTTAGTTATTAAACCTATCCCACTCTCTAGATACCCCTTAGCACGTAAAGGAATATTATTTGGGGGTCCAGCCATGGAGAAGAGTTTAGACACTAAGAGAAGATAAGGAACACACCCATTATCAAGAAATCACTATATGATTCTCTTTTTAAACTGTTCCTTAAAACACTAGTGCTTAGGAAATCTATTGGAGGCAGAAGCAGTCAAGGGTAGCTTAGGGTTAGGGTTAGGGTTAGGGTGAGGGTTAGGGTATGGCTTAGGGTACGGGTTCGGGGAGGGGTTCGGGTAGGGCGTAGGGTATGGGTTAGGTTAGGGTTAGGGTTAGTGTTAGGTTTAGGGCTCGGTTTAGGGTACGGGTTAGGATTAGGGTACGCGTTACGGTTAGGGTAGGGGTTAGGGTTAGGGTACGCGTTAGGGTGAGGGTAGTTATTAAACCTACCCCACTCTCTAGATACCCCTTAGCACGTAAAGGAATATTATTTGGGGGTCCAGCCATGGAGAAGTGTTTAGACACTAGGAGAAGATAAGGAACACACCCATTATCAAGAAATCACAATATGATTCTCTTTTTAAACTGTTCCTTAAAACACTAGTGCTTAGGAAATCTATTGGAGGCAGAAGCAGTCAAGGGTAGCTTAGGGTTAGGGTTAGGGTTAGGGTGAGGGTTAGGGTACGGCTTAGGGTACGGGTTCGGGGAGGGGTTCGGGTAGGGCGTAGGGTATGGGTTAGGGTTAGGGTTAGGGCTAGTGTCAGGGTTAGGGCTCGGTTTAGGGTACGGGTTAGGATTAGGGTACGCGTTAGGGTTAGGGTAGGGGTTAGGGTTAAGGTACGCATTAGGGTGAGGGTAGTTATTAAACCTATCCCACTCTCTAGATACCCCTTAGCACGTACAGGAATATTATTGGGGGTCCAGCCATGGAGAAGAGTTTAGACACTAGGAGAAGATAAGGAACACACCCATTATCACGAAATCACATTAGGATTCTCTTTTTAACCTCTTCCATAAAACACTAGTGCTTAGGAAATCTATTGGAGGCAGAAGCAGTCAAGGGTAGCTTAGGGTTAGGGTTAGGGTTAGGGTGAGGGTTAGGGTATGGCTTAGGGTACGGGTTCGGGGAGGGGTTCTGGTAGGGCGTAGGGTATGGGTTAGGGTTAGGGTTAGGGTAAGTGTTAGGTTTAGGGCTCGGTTTAGGGTACGGGTTACGATTAGGGTACGCGTTAGGGTTAGGGTAGTTGTTAGGGTTAGGGTACGCGTTAGGGTGGGTGTAGTTATTAAACCTATCACACTCTCTAGATACCCCTTAGCACGTAAAAGAATATTATTTGGGGGTCCAGCCATGGAGTAGAGTTTAGACACGAGGAGAAGATAAGGATCACAACCATTATCAAGAAATCACATTAGGATTCTCTTTTTAACCTCTTCCTTAAAACACTAGTGCTTAGGAAATCTATTGGAGGCAGAAGCAGTCAAGGGTAGCTTAGTGTTAGGGTTAGGGTTAGGGTGAGGGTTAGGGTATGGCTTAGGGTACGGGTTCGGGGAGGGGTTCGGGTAGGGCGTAGGGTATGGGTTAGGGTTAGGGTTAGGGTTAGTGTTAGGGTTAGGGCTCGGTTTAGGGTACGGGTTAGGATTAGGGTACGCGTTAGTGTTAGGGTAGGGGTTAGGGTTAGGGTACGCGATAGGGTGAGGTTAGTTATTAAACTTATCCCACTCTCTAGATACCCCTTAGCACGTAAAGGAATATTATTTGGGGGTCCAGCCATGGAGAAGAGTTTAGACACGAGGAGAAGATAAGGAACACACCCATTATCAAGAAATCACATTAGGATTCTCTTTTTAACCTGTTCCTTAAAACACTAGTGCTTAGGAAATCTATTGGAGGCAGAAGCAGTCAAGGGTAGCTTAGGGTTAGGGTTAGGGTTAGGGTGAGGGTTCCGGTACGGCTTAGGGTAAGGGTTCACGGAGGGATTCGGGTAGGGCGTATGGTATGGGTTAGGGTTAGGGTTAGGGTTAGTTGTAGGGTTAGGGCTCGGTTTAGGGTACGGGTTAGGATTAGGGTACGCGTTAGGGTTAGGGTAGGGGTTAGGGTTAGGGTACGCGTTAGGGTGAGGGTAGTTATTAAACCTATCCCACTCTCTAGATACCCCTTAGCACGTAAAGGAATATTATTTGGGGGTCCAGCCATGGAGAAGAGTTTAGACACTAGTAGAAGATAAGGAACACACCCATTAACACGAAATCACATTAGGATTCTCTTTTTAACCTTTTCGTTAAAACACTAGTGCTTAGGAAATCTATTGGAGGCAGAAGCAGTCAGGGGTAGCTTAGGGTTAGGGTTAGGGTTAGGGTGAGGGTTAGGGTACGGCTTAGGGTACGGGTTCGGGGAGGGGTTCGGGTAGGGCGTAGGGTATGGGTTAGGGTTAGGGTTAGGGCTAGTGTTAGGGTTAGGGCTCGGTTTAGGGTATGGGTTAGGATTAGGGTACGCGTTAGGGTTAGGGTAGGGGTTAGGTTTAGGGTATGTGATAGGGTGATGTTAGTTATTAAACCTATCCCACTCTCTAGATACCCCTTAGCACGTAAAGGAATATTATTTGGGGGTCCAGCCATGGAGAAGAGTTTAGACACTAGGAGAAGATAAGGAACACACCCATTATCAAGAAATCACAATATGATTCTCTTTTTAAACTGTTCCTTAAAACACTAGTGCTTAGGAAATCTATTGGAGGCAGAAGCAGTCAAGGGTAGCTTAGGGTTAGGGTTAGGGTTAGGGTGAGGTTTAGGGTACGTCTTAGGGTACGGGTTCGGGGAGGGGTTCGGGTAGGGCGTAGGGTATGGGTTAGGGTTAGGGTTAGGGCTAGTGTTAGGGTTAGGGCTCGGTTTAGGGTACGGGTTAGGATTAGGGTACGCGTTAGGGTTAGGGTAGGGGTTAGGGTTAAGGTACGCATTAGGGTGAGGGTAGTTATTAAACCTATCCCACTCTCTAGATACCCCTTAGCACGTACAGGAATATTATTGGGGGTCCAGCCATGGAGAAGAGTTTAGACACTAGGAGAAGATAAGGAACACACCCATTATCACGAAATCACATTAGGATTCTCTTTTTAACCTGTTCCATAAAACACTAGTGCTTAGGAAATCTATTGGAGGCAGAAGCAGTCAAGGGTAGCTTAGGGTTAGGGTTAGGGTTAGGGTGAGGGTTAGGGTATGGCTTAGGGTACGGGTTCGGGGAGGGGTTCGGGTAGGGCGTAGGGTATGGGTTAGGTTAGGGTTAGGGTTAGTGTTAGGTTTAGGGCTCGGTTTAGGGTACGGGTTAGGATTAGGGTACGCGTTAGGGTTAGGGTACGGGTTAGGGTTAGGGTACGTGTTAGGGTGAGGGTAGTTATTAAACCTATCCCACTCTCTAGATACCCCTTAGCACGTAAAGGAATATTATTTGGGGGTCCAGCCATGGAGAAGTGTTTAGACACTAGGAGAAGATAAGGAACACACCCATTATCAAGAAATCACAATATGATTCTCTTTTTAAACTGTTCCTTAAAACACTAGTGCTTAGGAAATCTATTGGAGGCAGAAGCAGTCAAGGGTAGCTTAGGGTTAGGGTTAGGGTTAGGGTGAGGGTTAGGGTACGTCTTAGGGTACGGGTTCGGGGAGGGGTTCGGGTAGGGCGTAGGGTATGGTTTAGGGTTAGGGTTAGGGCTAGTGTCAGGGTTAGGGCTCGGTTTAGGGTATGGGTTAGGATTAGGGTACGCGTTAGGGTTAGGGTAGGGGTTAGGGTTAAGGTACGCATTAGGGTGAGGGTAGTTATTAAACCTATCCCACTCTCTAGATACCCCTTAGCACGTACAGGAATATTATTGGGGGTCCAGCCATGGAGAAGAGTTTAGACACTAGGAGAAGATAAGGAGCACACCCATTATCACGAAATCACATTAGGATTCTCTTTTTAACCTCTTCCATAAAACACTAGTGCTTAGGAAATCTATTGGAGGCAGAAGAAGTCAAGGGTAGCTTAGGGTTAGGGTTAGGGTTAGGGTGAGGGTTAGGGTATGGCTTAGGGTACGGGTTCGGGGAGGGGTTCGGGTAGGGCGTAGGGTATGTGTTAGGGTTAGGGTTAGGGTTAGTGTTAGGTTTAGGGCTCGGTTTAGGGTACGGGTTATGATTAGGGTACGCGTTAGGGTTAGGGTAGTTGTTAGTGTTAGGGTACGCGTTAGGGTGGGTGTAGTTATTAAACCTATCACACTCTCTAGATACCCCTTAGCACGTAAAGGAATATTATTTGGGGGTCCAGCATTGGAGTAGAGTTTAGACACGAGGAGAAGATAAGGATCACAACCATTATCAAGAAATCACATTAGGATTCTCTTTTTAACCTCTTCCTTAAAACACTAGTGCTTAGGAAATCTATTGGAGGCAGAAGCAGTCAAGGGTAGCTTAGTGTTAGGGTTAGGGTTAGGGTGAGGGTTAGGGTGAGGGTTAGGGTATGGCTTAGGGTACGGGTTCGGGGAGGGGTTCGGGTAGGGTGTAGGGTATGGGTTAGGGTTAGGGTTAGGGTTAGTGTTAGGGTTAGGGCTCGGTTTAGGGTACGGGTTAGGATTAGGGTACGCGTTAGTGTTAGGTTAGGGGTTAGGGTTAGGGTACGCGATAGGGTGAGGTTAGTTATTAAACTTATCCCACTCTCTAGATACCCCTTAGCACGTAAAGGAATATTATTTGGGGGTCCAGCCATGGAGAAGAGTTTAGACACGAGGAGAAGATAAGGAACACACACATTATCAAGAAATCACATTAGGATTCTCTTTTTAACCTGTTCCTTAAAACACTAGTGCTTAGGAAATCTATTGGAGGCAGAAGCAGTCAAGGGTAGCTTAGGGTTAGGGTTAGGGTTAAGGTGAGGGTTCCGGTACGGCTTAGGGTAAGGGTTCACGGAGGGGTTCGGGTAGGGCGTATGGTATGGGTTAGGGTTAGGGTTAGGGTTAGTGTTAGGGTTAGGGCTCGGTTTAGGGTACGGGTTAGGATTAGGGTACGCGTTAGGGTTAGGGTAGGGGTTAGGGTTAGGGTACACGTTAGGGTGAGGGTAGTTATTAAACCTATCCCACTCTCTAGATACCCCTTAGCACGTAAAGGAATATTATTTGGGGGTCCAGCCATGGAGAAGAGTTTAGACACGAGGAGAAGATAAGGATCACACCCATTATCAAGAAATCACATTAGGATTCTCTTTTTAACCTGTTCCTTAAAACACTAGTGCTTAGGAAATCTATTGGAGGCAGAAGCCGTCAAGGGTAGCTTAGGGTTAGGGTTAGTGTTAGGGTGAGGTTAGGGTACGGCTTAGGGTACGGGTTCAGGGAGGGGTTCGGTTAGGGCGTAGGGTATGGGTTAGGGTTAGGGTTAGTGTTAGGGTTAGGGCTCGGTTTAGGGTACGGGTTAGGATTAGGGTACGCGTTAGGGTTAGGGTAGGGGTTAGGGTTAGGGTACGCGTTAGGGTGAGGGTAGTTATTAAACCTATCCCACTCTCTAGATACCCCTTAGCACGTAAAGGAATATTATTTGGGGGTCCAGCCATGGAGAAGAGTTTAGACACTAGTAGAAGATAAGGAACACACCCATTAACACGAAATCACATTAGGATTCTCTTTTTAACCTTTTCGTTAAAACACTAGTGCTTAGGAAATCTATTGGAGGCAGAAGCAGTCAAGGGTAGCTTAGGGTTAGGGTTAGGGTTAGGGTGAGGGTTAGGGTACGGCTTAGGGTACGGGTTCGGGGAGGGGTTCGGGTAGGGCGTAGGGTATGGGTTAGGGTTAGGGTTAGGGCTAGTGTTAGGGTTAGGGCTCGGTTTAGGGTATGGGTTAGGATTAGGGTACGCGTTAGGGTTAGGGTAGGGGTTAGGTTTAGGGTATGTGATAGGGTGATGTTAGTTATTAAACCTATCCCACTCTCTAGATACCCCTTAGCACGTAAAGGAATATTATTTGGGGGTCCAGCCATGGAGAAGAGTTTAGACACTAGGAGAAGATAAGGAACACACCCATTATCAAGAAATCACAATATGATTCTCTTTTTAAACTGTTCCTTAAAACACTAGTGCTTAGGAAATCTATTGGAGGCAGAAGCAGTCAAGGGTAGCTTAGGGTTAGGGTTAGGGTTAGGGTGAGGTTTAGGGTACGTCTTAGGGTACGGGTTCGGGGAGGGGTTCGGGTAGGGCGTAGGGTATGGGTTAGGGTTAGGGTTAGGGCTAGTGTTAGGGTTAGGGCTCGGTTTAGGGTACGGGTTAGGATTAGGGTACGCGTTAGGGTTAGGGTAGGGGTTAGGGTTAAGGTACGCATTAGGGTGAGGGTAGTTATTAAACCTATCCCACTCTCTAGATACCCCTTAGCACGTACAGGAATATTATTGGGGGTCCAGCCATGGAGAAGAGTTTAGACACTAGGAGAAGATAAGGAACACACCCATTATCACGAAATCACATTAGGATTCTCTTTTTAACCTGTTCCATAAAACACTAGTGCTTAGGAAATCTATTGGAGGCAGAAGCAGTCAAGGGTAGCTTAGGGTTAGGGTTAGGGTTAGGGTGAGGGTTAGGGTATGGCTTAGGGTACGGGTTCGGGGAGGGGTTCGGGTAGGGCGTAGGGTATGGGTTAGGTTAGGGTTAGGGTTAGTGTTAGGTTTAGGGCTCGGTTTAGGGTACGGGTTAGGATTAGGGTACGCGTTAGGGTTAGGGTACGGGTTAGGGTTAGGGTACGCGTTAGGGTGAGGGTAGTTATTAAACCTATCCCACTCTCTAGATACCCCTTAGCACGTAAAGGAATATTATTTGGGGGTCCAGCCATGGAGAAGTGTTTAGACACTAGGAGAAGATAAGGAACACACCCATTATCAAGAAATCACAGTATGATTCTCTTTTTAAACTGTTCCTTAAAACACTAGTGCTTAGGAAATCTATTGGAGGCAGAAGCAGTCAAGGGTAGCTTAGGGTTAGGGTTAGGGTTAGGGTGAGGGTTAGGGTACGTCTTAGGGTACGGGTTCGGGGAGGGGTTCGGGTAGGGCGTAGGGTATGGGTTAGGGTTAGGGTTAGGGCTAGTGTCAGGGTTAGGGCTCGGTTTAGGGTACGGGTTAGGATTAGGGTACGCGTTAGGGTTAGGGTAGGGGTTAGGGTTAAGGTACGCATTAGGGTGAGGGTAGTTATTAAACCTATCCCACTCTCTAGATACCCCTTAGCACGTACAGGAATATTATTGGGGGTCCAGCCATGGAGAAGAGTTTAGACACGAGGAGAAGATAAGGAACACACCCATTATCACGAAATCACATTAGGATTCTCTTTTTAACCTCTTCCATAAAACACTAGTGCTTAGGAAATCTATTGGAGGCAGAAGCAGTCAAGGGTAGCTTAGGGTTAGGGTTAGGGTTAGGGTGAGGGTTAGGGTATGGCTTAGGGTACGGGTTCGGGGAGGGGTTCGGGTAGGGCGTAGGGTATGGGTTAGGGTTAGGGTTAGGGTTAGTGTTAGGTTTAGGGCTCGGTTTAGGGTACGGGTTACGATTAGGGTACGCGTTAGGGTTAGGGTAGTTGTTAGGGTTAGGGTACGCGTTAGGGTGGGTGTAGTTATTAAACCTATCACACTCTCTAGATACCGCTTAGCACATAAAGGAATATTATTTGGGGGTCCAGCCATGGAGTAGAGTTTAGACACGAGGAGAAGATAAGGATCACAACCATTATCAAGAAATCACATTAGGATTCTCTTTTTAACCTGTTCCTTAAAACACTAGTGCTTAGGAAATCTATTGGAGGCAGAAGCAGTCAAGGGTAGCTTAGTGTTAGGGTTAGGGTTAGGGTGAGGGTTAGGGTATGGCTTAGGGTACGGGTTCGGGGAGGGGTTCGGGTAGGGCGTAGGGTATGGGTTAGGGTTAGGGTTAGGGCTAGTGTTAGGGTTAGGGCTCGGTTTAGGGTACGGGTTAGGATTAGGGTACGCCTTAGGGTTATGGTAGGGGTTAGGGTTAGGGTATGCGATAGGGTGAGGTTAGTTATTAAACCTATCCCACTCTCTAGATACCCCTTAGCACGTAAAGGAATATTATTTGGGGGTCCAGCCATGGAGAAGAGTTTAGACACTAGGAGAAGATAAGGAACACACCCATTATCAATAAATCACAATATGATTCTCTTTTTAAACTATTCCTTAAAACACTAGTGCTTAGGAAATGTATTGGAGGCAGAAGCAGTCAAGGGTAGCTTAGGGTTAGGGTTAGGGTTAGGGTGAGGGTTAGGGTATGGCTTAGGGTACGGGTTCGGGGAGGGGTTCGGGTAGGGCGTAGGGTGTGGATTAGGGTTAGGGTTAGGGTTAGTGTTAGGGTTAGGGCTCGGTTTAGGGTACGGGTTAGGATTAGGGTACGCGATAGTGTTAGGGTAGGGGTTAGGGTTAGGGTACGCGATAGGGTGAGGTTAGTTATTAAACCTATCCCACTCTCTAGATACCCCTTAGCACGTAAAGGAATATTATTTGGGGGTCCAGCCATGGAGAAGAGTTTAGACACGAGGAGAAGATAAGGAACACACCCATTATCAAGAAATCACATTAGGATTCTCTTTTTAACCTGTTCCTTAAAACACTAGTGCTTAGGAAATCTATTGGAGGCAGAAGCAGTCAAGGGTAGCTTAGGGTTAGGGTTAGGGTTAGGGTGAGGGTTAGGGTACGGCTTAGGGTACGGTTCGGGGAGGGGTTCGGGTTAGGGCGTAGGGTATGGGTTAGGTTAGGGTTAGGGCTAGTGTTAGGGTTAGGGCTCGGTTTAGGGTACGGGTTAGGATTAGGGTACGCTTTAGGTTTAGGGTAGGGGTTAGGGTTAGGGTACGCGTTAGGGTGAGGGTAGTTATTAAACCTATCCCACTCTCTAGATACCCCTTAGCACGTAAAGGAATATTATTTGGGGGTCCAGCAATGGAGAAGAGTTTAGACACGAGGAGAAGATAAGGAACACACCCAGTATCAGGAAATCACATTAGGATTCTCTTTTTAACCTGTTCTTAAAACACTAGTGCTTAGGAAATCTGTTGGAGGCAGAAGCCGTCAAGGGTAGCTTAGGGTTAGGGTTAGGGTTAGGGTGAGGGTTAGGGTACGGCTTAGTGTCCGGGTTCGGGGAGGGTTTCGGGTAGGGAGTAGGGTATGTGTTAAGGTTAGGGTTAGGGTTAGTGTTAGGGTTAGGGCTCGGTTTAGGGTACGGGTGAGGATTAGGGTACACGTTAGTGTTAGGGTAGGGGTTAGGGTTAGGGTACGCTTTAGGGTGAGGGTAGTTATTAAACCTATCCCACTCTCTAGATACCCCTTAGCACGTAAAGGAATATTATTGGGGGTCCAGCATGGAGAAGAGTTTAGACACGAGGGAGAAGATAAGGAACACACGCATTATCAAGAAATCACAATGTGATTCTCTTTTTAAACTGTTCCTTAAAACACTAGTGCTTAGGAAATCTATTGGAGGCAGAAGCAGTCAAGGGTAGCTTAGGGTTAGGGTTAGGGTTAGGGTGAGGGTTAGGGTACGGCTTAGGGTACGGGTTCGGGGAGGGGTTCGGGTAGGGCGTAGGGTATGGGTTAGGGTTACGGTTAGGGCTAGTGTTAGGGTTAGGGCTCGGTTTAGGGTACGGGTTAGGATTAGGGTACGCCTTAGGGTTAGGGTAGGGGTTAGGGTTAGGGTATGCGATACGGTGAGGTTAGTTATTAAACCTATCCCACTCTCTAGATACCCCTTAGCACGTAAAGGAATATTATTTGGGGGTCCAGCCATGGAGAAGAGTTTAGACACTAGGAGAAGATAAGGAACACACCCATTATCAATAAATCACAATATGATTCTCTTTTTAAACTATTCCTTAAAACACTAGTGCTTAGGAAATCTATTGGAGGCAGAAGCAGTCAAGGGTAGCTTAGGGTTAGGGTTAGGGTTAGGGTGAGGGTTAGGGTATGGCTTAGGGTACGGGTTCGGGGAGGGGTTCGGGTAGGGCGTAGGGTATGGGTTAGGGTTAGGGTTAGGGCTAGTGTTAGGGTTAGGGCTCGGTTTAGTGTACGGGTTAGGATTAGGGTACGCGTTAGGGTTAGGGTACGCGTTAGGGTTAGGGTACGCGTTAGGGTGAGGGTAGTTATTAAACCTATCCCACTCTCTAGATACCGCTTAGCACGTACAGGAATATTATTGGGGGTCCAGCCATGGAGAAGAGTTTAGACACTAGCAGAAGATAAGGAACACACCCATTATCACGAAATCACATTAGGATTCTCTCTTTAACCTGTTCCTTAAAACACTAGTGCTTAGGAAATCTATTGGAGGCAGAAGCAGTCAAGGGTAGCTTAGGGTTAGGGTTAGGGTTAGGGTGAAGGTTAGGGTATGGCTTAGGGTACGGGTTCGGGGAGGGGTTCGGGTAGGGCGTAGGGTATGGGTTAGGGTTAGGGTTAGGGTTAGTGTTAGGGTTAGGGCTCGGTTTAGGGTACGGGTTAGGATTAGGGTACGCGTTAGTGTTAGGGTAGGGGTTAGGGTTAGGGTACGCGATAGGGTGAGGTTAGTTATTAAACTTATCCCACTCTCTAGATACCCCTTAGCACGTAAAGGAATATTATTTGGGGGTCCAGCCATGGAGAAGAGTTTAGACACGAGGAGAAGATAAGGAACACACCCATTATCAAGAAATCACATTAGGATTCTCTTTTTAACCTGTTCCTTAAAACACTAGTGCTTAGGAAATCTATTGGAGGCAGAAGCAGTCAAGGGTAGCTTAGGGTTAGGGTTAGGGTTAGGGTGAGGGTTAGGGTACGGCTTAGGGTACGGGTTCGGGGAGGGGTTCGGGTAGGGCGTAGGGTATGGGTTAGGGTTAGGGTTAGGGCTAGTGTTAGGGTTAGGGCTCGGTTTAGGGTACGGGTTAGGATTAGGGTACGCTTTAGGGTTAGGGTAGGGGTTAGGGTTAGGGTACGCGTTAGGGTGAGGGTAGTTATTAAACCTATCCCACTCTCTAGATACCCTTTAGCACGTAAAGGAATATTATTTGGGGGTCCAGCCATGGAGAAGAGTTTAGACACGAGGAGAAGATAAGGAACACACCCATTATCAAGAAATCACATTAGGATTCTCTTTTTAACCTGTTCCTTAAAACACTAGTGCTTAGGAAATCTGTTGGAGGCAGAAGCCGTCAAGGGTAGCTTAGGGTTAGGGTTAGGGTTAGGGTGAGGGTTAGGGTACGGCTTAGTGTCCGGGTTCGGGGAGGGTTTCGGGTAGGGAGTAGGGTATGTGTTAAGGTTAGGGTTAGGGTTAGTGTTAGGGTTAGGCCTCGGTTTAGGGTACGGGTTAGGATTAGGGTACACGTTAGTGTTAGGGTAGGGGTTAGGGTTAGGGTACGCTTTAGGGTGAGGGTAGTTATTAAACCTATACCACTCTCTAGATACCCCTTAGCACGTAAAGGAATATTATTTGGGGGTCCAGCCATGGAGAAGAGTTTAGACACGAGGAGAAGATAAGGAACACACCCATTATCAAGAAATCACAATGTGATTCTCTTTTTAAACTGTTCCTTAAAACACTAGTGCTTAGGAAATCTATTGGAGGCAGAAGCAGTCAAGGGTAGCTTAGGGTTAGGGTTAGGGTGAGGGTGAGGGTTAGGGTACGGCTTAGGGTACGGGTTCGGGGAGGGGTTCCGGTAGGGCGTAGGGCATGGGTTAGGGTTAGGGTTAGGGTTAGTGTTAGGGTTAGGGCTCGGTTTAGGGTACGCGTTAGGATTAGGGTACGCGTTAGGGTTAGGGAAGGGGCTTAGGGTTAGTGTATGCGATAGGGTGAGGTTAGTTATGAAACCTATCCCACTCTCTAGATACCCCTTAGCACGTAAAGGAATATTATTTGGGGGTCCAGCCATGGAAAAGAGTTTAGACACTAGGAGAAGATAAGGAACACACCCATTATCAAGAAATCACAATATGATTCTCTTTTTAAACTGTTCCTTAAAACACTAGTGCTTAGGAAATCTATTGGAGGCAGAAGCAGTCAAGGGTAGCTTAGGGTTAGGGTTAGGGTTAGGGTGAGGGTTAGGGTACGGCTTAGGGTACGGGTTCGGGGAGGGGTTCGGGTAGGGCGTAGGGTATGGGTTAGGGTTAGGGTTAGGGCTAGTGTTAGGGTTAGGGCTCGGTTTAGTGTACGGGTTAGGATTAGGGTACGCGTTAGGGTTAGGGTACGGGTTAGGGTTAGGGTACGCGTTAGGGTGAGGGTAGTTATTAAACCTATCCCACTCTCTAGATACCCCTTAGCACGTACAGGAATATTATTGGGGGTCCAGCCATGGAGAAGAGTTTAGACACTAGGAGAAGATAAGGAACACACCCATTATCACGAAATCACATTAGGATTCTCTTTTTAACCTGTTCCTTAAAACACTAGTGCTTAGGAAATCTATTGGAGGCAGAAGCAGTCAAGGGTAGCTTAGGGTTAGGGTTAGGGTTAGGGTGAGGGTTAGGGTATGGCTTAGGGTACGGGTTCGGGGAGGGGTTCGGGTAGGGCGTAGGGTATGGGTTAGGGTTAGGGTTAGGGTTAGTGTTAGGGTTAGGGCTCGGTTTAGTGTACGGGTTAGGATTAGGGTACGCGTTAGTGTTAGGGTAGGGGTTAGGGTTAGGGTACGCGATAGGGTGAGGTTAGTTATTAAACTTATCCCACTCTCTAGATACCCCTTAGCACGTAAAGGAATATTATTTGGGGGTCCAGCCATGGAGAAGAGTTTAGACAGGAGGAGAAGATAAGGAACACACCCATTATCAAGAAATCACATTAGGATTCTCTTTTTAACCTGTTCCTTAAAACACTAGTGCTTAGGAAATCTATTGGAGGCAGAAGCAGTCAAGGGTAGCTTAGGGTTAGGGTTAGGGTTAGGGTGAGGGTTAGGGTACGGCTTAGGGTACGGGTTCAGGGAGGGGTTCGAGTAGGGCGTAGGGTATGGGTTAGGGTTAGGGTTAGGGCTAGTGTTAGGGTTAGGGCTCGGTTTAGGGTACGGGTTAGCATTAGGGTACGCGTTAGGGTTAGGGTAGGGGTTAGGGTTAGTGTACGCGTTAGGGTGAGGGTAGTTATTAAACCTATCCCACTCTCTAGGTACCCCTTAGCACGTAAAGGAATATTATTTAGGGGTAAAGCCATGGAGAAGGGTTTAGACACGAGGAGAAGATAAGGAACACACCCATTATCAAGAAATCACATTAGGATTCTCTTTTTAACCTGTTCCTTAAAACACTAGTGCTTAGGAAATCTATTGGAGGCAGAAGCCATCACGGGTAGCTTAGTGTTAGGGTTAAGGTTAGGGTGAGGGTTAGGGTACGGCTTAGGGTACAGGTTCGGGGAGGGGTTCGGGTAGGGCGTAGGGTATGGGTTAGGGTTAGGGTTAGGGTTAGTGTTAGGGTTAGGGCTCGGTTTAGGGTACGGGTTAGGATTAGGGTACGCGTTAGGGTTAGGGTAGGGGTTAGGGTTAGGGTACGCGTTAGGGTGAGGGTAGTTATTAAACCTATCCCACTCTCTAGATACCCCTTAGCACGTAAAGGAATATTATTTGGGGGTCCAGCCATGGAGAAGAGTTTAGACACTAGGAAAAGATAAGGAACACACCCATTATCAAGAAATCACATTAGGATTCTCTTTTTAACCTGTTCCTTAAAACACTAGTGCTTAGGAAATCTATTGGAGGCAGAAGCAGTCAAGGGTAGCTTAGGGTTAGGGTTAGGGTTAGGGTGAGGGTTAGGGTAGGGCTTAGGGTACGGGTTCGGGGAGGGGTTCGGGTAGGGCGTAGGGTATGGATTAGGGTTAGGGTTAGGGTTAGTGTTAGGGTTAGGGCTCGGTTTAGGGTACGGGTTAGGATTAGGGTACGCGTTAGTTTTAGGGTAGTTGTTAGGGTTAAGGTACGCGATAGGGTGAGGTTAGTTATTAAACCTATCCCACTCTCTAGATACCCCTTAGCACGTAAAGGAATATTATTTGGGGGTCCAGCCATGGAGAAGAGTTTAGACACGAGGAGAAAATAAGGAACATACCCATTATCAAGAAATCACATTAGGATTCTCTTTTTAACCTGTTCCTTAAAACACTAGTGCTTAGGAAATCTATTGGAGGCAGAAGCAGTCAAGGGTAGCTTAGGGTTAGGGTTAGGGTTAGGGTGAGGGTTAGGGTACGGCTTAGGGTACGGGTTCGGGGAGGGGTTCGGGTAGGGCGTAGGGTATGGGTTAGGGTTAGGGTTAGGGCTAGTGTTAGGGTTAGGGCTCGGTTTAGGGTACGGGTTAGGATTAGGGTACGCGTTAGGGTTAGGGTAGGGGTTAGGGTTATGGTACGCGTTAGGGTGAGGGTAGTTATTAAACCTATCCCACTCTCTAGATACCCCTTAGCACGTAAAGGAATATTATTTGGGGGTCCAGCCATGGAGAAGTGTTTAGACACGAGGAGAAGATAAGGAACACACCCATTATCAAGAAATCACATTAGGATTCTCTTTTTAACCTGTTCCTTAAAACACTAGTGCTTAGGAAATCTGTTGGAGGCAGAAGCCGTCAAGGGTAGCTTAGGGTTAGGGTTAGGGTTAGGGTGAGGGTTAGGGTACGGCTTAGTGTCCGGGTTCGGGGAGGGTTTCGGGTAGGGAGTAGGGTATGTGTTAAGGTTAGGGTTAGGGTTAGTGTTAGGGTTAGGGCTCGGTTTAGGGTACGGGTTAGGATTAGGGTACACGTTAGTGTTAGGGTAGGGGTTAGGGTTAGGGTACGCTTTAGGGTGAGGGTAGTTATTAAACCTATCCCACTCTCTAGATACCCCTTAGCACGTAAAGGAATATTATTTGGGGGTCCAGCCATGGAGAAGAGTTTAGACACGAGGAGAAGATAAGGAACACACCCATTATCAAGAAATCACAATGTGATTCTCTTTTTAAACTGTTCCTTAAAACACTAGTGCTTAGGAAATCTATTGGAGGCAGAAGCAGTCAAGGGTAGCTTAGGGTTAGGGTTAGGGTTAGGGTGAGGGTTAGGGTACGGCTTAGGGTACGGGTTCGGGGAGGGGTTCGTGTAGGGCGTAGGGTATGGGTTAGGGTTAGGGTTAGTGTTAGGGTTAGGGCTCGGTTTAGGGTACGGGTTAGGATTAGGGTACGCGTTAGGGTTAGGGTAGGGGCTTAGGGTTAGTGTATGTGATAGGGTGAGGTTAGTTATTAAACCTATCCCACTCTCTAGATACCCCTTAGCACGTAAAGGAATATTATTTGGGGGTCCAGCCATGGAGAAGAGTGTAGACACTAGGAGAAGATAAGGAACACACCCATTATCAAGAAATCACAATATGATTCTCTTTTTAAACTGTTCCTTAAAACACTAGTGCTTAGGAAATCTATTGGAGGCAGAAGCAGTCAAGGGTAGCTTAGGGTTAGGGTTAGGGTTAGAGTGAGGGTTAGGGTACGGCTTAGGGTACGGGTTCGGGGAGGGGTTCGGGTAGGGCGTAGGGTATGGGTTAGGGTTAGGGTTAGGGCTAGTGTTAGGGTTAGGGCTCGGTTTAGTGTACGGGTTAGGATTAGGGTACGCGTTAGGGTTAGGGTACGCGTTAGGGTTAGGGTACGCGTTAGGGTGAGGGTAGTTATTAAACCTATCCCACTCTCTAGATACCCCTTAGCACGTACAGGAATATTATTGGGGGTCCAGCCATGGAGAAGAGTTTAGACACTAGGAGAAGATAAGGAACACACCCATTATCACGAAATCACATTAGGATTCTCTTTTTAACCTGTTCCTTATAACACTAGTGCTTAGGAAATCTATTGGAGGCAGAAGCAGTCAAGGGTAGCTTAGGGTTAGGGTTAGGGTTAGGGTGAGGGTTAGGGTATGGCTTAGGGTACGGGTTCGGGGAGGGGTTCGGGTAGGGCGTAGGGTATGGGCTAGGGTTAGGGTTAGGGTTAGTGTTAGGGTTAGGGCTCGGTTTAGGGTACGGGTTAGGATTAGGGTACGCGTTAGGGTTAGGGTAGTTGTTAGGGTTAGGGTACGCGTTAGGGTGGGGGTAGTTATTAAACCTATCACACTCTCTAGATACCCCTTAGCACGTAAAGGAATATTATTTGGGGGTCCAGCCATGGAGAAGAGTTTAGACACGAGGAGAAGATAAGGAACACACCCATTATCAAGAAATCACATTAGGATTCTCTTTTTAACCTGTTCCTTAAAACACTAGTGCTTAGGAAATCTATTGGAGGCAGAAGCAGTCAAGGGTAGCTTAGGGTTAGGGTTAGGGTTAGGGTGAGGGTTAGGGCACGGCTTAGGGTACGGGTTCGGGGAGGGGTTCGGGCAGGGCGTAGGGTATGGTTTAGGGTTAGGGTTAGGGTTAGTGTTAGGGTTAGGGCTCGGTTTAGGGTACGGGTTAGGATTAGGGTACGCGTTAGTGTTAGGGTAGGGGTTAGGGTTAGGGTACGCTTTAGGGTGAGGGTAGTTATTAAACCTATCCCACTCTGTAGATACCCCTTAGCACGTAAAGGAATATTATTTGGGGGTCCAGCCATGGAGAAGAGTTTAGACACGAGGAGAAGATAAGGAACACACCCATTATCAAGAAATCACATTAGGATTCTCTTTTTAACCAGTTCCTTAAAACACTAGTGCTTAGGAAATCTATTGGAGGCAGAAGCCGTCAAGGGAAGCTTAGGGTTAGGGTTAGGGTTAGGGTGAGGGTTAGGGTACGGCTTAGGGTACGGGTTCGGGGAGGGGTTCGGGTAGGGCGTAGGGTATGGGTTAGGGTTAGGGTTAGGGCTAGTGTTAGGGTTAGGGCTCGGTTTAGGGTACGGGTTAGGATTAGGGTACGCCTTAGGGTTAGGGTAGGGGTTAGGGTTAGGGTATGCGATAGGGTGAGGTTAGTTATTAAACCTATCCCACTCTCTAGATACCCCTTAGCACGTAAAGGAATATTATTTGGGGGTCCAGCCATGGAGAAGAGTTTAGACACGAGGAGAAGATAAGGAACACACCCATTATCAAGAAATCACAATGTGATTCTCTTTTTAAACTGTTCCTTAAAACACTAGTGCTTAGGAAATCTATTGGAGGCAGAAGCAGTCAAGGGTAGCTTAGGGTTAGGGTTAGGGTTAGGGTGAGGGTTAGGGTACGGCTTAGGGTACGGGTTCGGGGAGGGGTTCGGGTAGGGCGTACGGTATGGGTTAGGGTTAGGGTTAGTGTTAGGGTTAGGGCTCGGTTTAGGGTACGGGTTAGGATTAGGGTACGCGTTAGGGTTAGGGTAGTTGTTAGGGTTAGGGTACGCGTTAGGGTGGGGGTAGTTATTAAACCTATCACACTCTCTAGATACCCCTTAGCACGTAAAGGAATATTATTTGGGGGTCCATCCATGGAGAAGAGTTTAGACACGAGGAGAAGATAAGGAACACATCCATTATCAAGAAATCACATTAGGATTCTCTTTTCAACCTGTTCCTTAACACACTAGTGCTTAGGAAATCTATTGGAGGCAGAAGCAGTCATGGGTAGCTTAGGGTTAGGGTTAGGGTTAGGGTGAGGGTTAGGGTATGTCTTAGGGTACGGGTTCGGAGAGGGGTTCGGGTAGGGCGTAGGGTATGGATTAGGGTTAGGGTTAGGGTTAGTGTTAGGGTTAGGGCTCGGTTTAGGGTACAGGTTAGGATTAGGGTACGCGTTAGTGTTAGGGTAGGGGTTAGGGTTAGGGTACGCGATAGGGTGAGGTTAGCTATTAAACCTATCCCACTCTCTAGATACCCCTTAGCACGTAAAGGAATATTATTTGGGGGTCCAGCCATGGAGAAGAGTTTAGACACGAGGAGAAGATAAGGAACACACCCATTATCAAGAAATCACATTAGGATTCTCTTTTTAACCTGTTCCTTAAAACACTAGTGCTTAGGAAATCTATTGGAGGCAGAAGCAGTCAATGGTAGCTTAGGGTTAGGGTTAGGGTTAGGGTGAGGGTTAGGGTACGGCTTAGGGTACGGGTTCGGGGAGGGGTCCGGGTAGGGCGTAGGGTATGGGTTAGGGTTAGGGTTAGGGCTAGTGTTAGGGTTAGGGCTCGGTTTAGGGTACGGGTTAGGATTAGGGTACGCGTTAGGGTTAGGGTAGGGGTTAGGGTACGCGTTAGGGTGAGGGTAGTTATTAAACCTATCCCACTCTCTAGATACCCCTTAGCACGTAAAGGAATATTATTTGGGGGTCCAGCTATGGAGAAGAGTTTAGACACGAGGAGAAGATAAGGAACACACCCATTATCAAGAAATCACATTAGGATTCTCTTTTTAACCTGTTCCTTAAAACACTAGTGCTTAGGAAATCTGTTGGAGGCAGAAGCCGTCAAGGGTAGCTTAGGGTTAGGGATAGGGTTAGGGTGAGGGTTAGGGTACGGCTTAGTGTCCGGGTTCGCGGAGGGTTTCGGGTAGGGAGTAGGGTATGTGTTAAGGTTAGGGTTAGGGTTAGTGTTAGGGTTAGGGCTCGGTTTAGGGTACGGGTTAGCATTAGGGTACGCATTAGGGTTAGGGTAGGGGTTAGGGTTAGGGTACGCGTTAGGGTGAGGGTAGTTATTAAACCTATCCCACTCTCTAGATACCCCTTAGCACGTAAAGGAATATTATTTAGGGGTAAAGCCATGGAGAAGGGTATAGACACGAGGAGAAGATAAGGAACACACCCATTATCAAGAAATCACAATATGATTCTCTTTTTAAACTGTTCCTTAAAACACTAGTGCTTAGGAAATCTATTGGAGGCAGAAGCAGTCAAGGGTAGCTTAGGGTTAGGGTTAGGGTTAGGGTGAGGGTTAGGGTACGGCTTAGGGTACGGGTTCGGGGAGGGGTTCGGGTAGGGCGTAGGGTATGGGTTAGGGTTAGGGTTAGGGCTAGTGTTAGGGTTAGGGCTCGGTTTAGGTTACGGGTAAGGATTAGGGTACGCGTTAGGGTTAGGGTAGGGGTTAGGGTTAAGGTACGCATTAGGGTGAGGGTAGTTATTAAACCTATCCCACTCTCTAGATACCCCTTAGCACGTACAGGAATATTATTTGGGGGTCCAGCCATAGAGAAGAGTTTAGACACTAGGAGAAGATAAGGAACACACCCATTATCACGAAATCACCTTAGGATTCTCTTTTTAACCTGTTCCTTAAAACACTAGTGCTTAGGAAATCTATTGGAGGCAGAAGCAGTCAAGGGTAGCTTAGGGTTAGGGTTAGGGTTAGGGTGAGGGTTAGGGTACGGCTTAGGATACGGGTTCGGGGAGGGATCCGGGTAGGGCGTAGGGTATGGGTTAGGGTTAGGGTTAGGGCTAGTGTTAGGGTTAGGGCTCGGTTTAGGGTACGGGTTAGGATTAGGGTACGCGTTAGGGTTAGGGTAGGGGTTAGGGTTAGGGTACGCGTTAGGGTGAGGGTAGTTATTAAACCTATCCCACTCTCTAGATACCCCTTAGCACGTAAAGGAATATTATTTGGGGGTCCAGCCATGGAGAAGAGTTTAGACACGAGGAGAAGATAAGGAACACACCCATTATCAAGAAATCACATTAGGATTCTCTTTTTAACCTGTTCCTTAAAACACTAGTGCTTAGGAAATCTGTTGGAGGCAGAAGCCGTCAAGGGTAGCTTAGGGTTAGGGTTAGGGTTAGGGTGAGGGTTAGGGTACGGCTTAGTGTCCGGGTTCGGGGAGGGTTTCGGGTAGGGAGTAGGGTATGTGTTAAGGTTAGGGTTAGGGTTAGTGTTAGGGTTAGGGCTCGGTTTAGGGTACGGTTAGCATTAGGGTACGCGTTAGGGTTAGGGTAGGGGTTAGGGTTAGGGTACGCGTTAGGGTGAGGGTAGTTATTAAACCTATCCCACTCTCTAGATACCCCTTAGCACGTAAAGGAATATTATTTAGGGGTAAAGCCATGGAGAAGAGTTTAGACACGAGGAGAAGATAAGGAACACACCCATTATCAAGAAATCACATTAGGATTCTCTTTTTAACCTGTTCCTTAAAACACTAGTGCTTAGGAAATCTATTGGAGGCAGAAGCCGTCAAGGGTAGCTTAGGGTTAGGGGTAGGGTTAGGGTGAGGGTTAGGGTACGGCTTAGGGTACGGGTTCGGTGAGGGGTTCGGGCAGGGCGTAGGGTATGGGTTAGGGTTAGGATTAGGGTTAGTGTTAGGGTTAGGGCTCGGTTTACGGTACGGGATAGGATTAGGGTACGCGTTAGTGTTAGGGTAGGGGTTAGGGTTAGGGTACGCTTTAGGGTGAGGGTAGTTATTAAACCTATCCCACTCTGTAGATACCCCTTAGCACGTAAAGGAATATTATTTGGGGGTCCAGCCATGGAGAAGAGTTTAGACACGAGGAGAAGATAAGGAACACACCCATTATGAAGAAATCACATTAGGATTCTCTTTTTAACCTGTTCCTTAAAACACTAGTGCTTAGGAAATCTATTGGAGGCAGAAGCAGTCAATGGTAGCTTAGGTTAGGGTTAGGGTTAGGGTGAGGGTTAGGGTACGGCTTAGGGTACGGGTTCGGGGAGGGGTCCGGGTAGGGCGTAGGGTATGGGTTAGGGTTAGGGTTAGGGCTAGTGTTAGGGTTAGGGCTCGGTTTAGGGTACGGGTTAGGATTAGGGTACGCGTTAGGGTTAGGGTAGGGGTTAGGGTTAGGGTACGCGTTAGGGTGAGGGTAGTTATTAAACCTATCCCACTCTCTAGATACCCCTTAGCACGTAAAGGAATATTATTTGGGGGTCCAGCTATGGAGAAGAGTTTAGACACGAGGAGAAGATAAGGAACACACCCATTATCAAGAAATCACAATATGATTCTCTTTTAAACTGTTCCTTAAAACACTAGTGCTTAGGAAATCTATTGGAGGCAGAAGCAGTCAAGGGTAGCTTAGGGTTAGGGTTAGGGTTAGGGTGAGGTTAGGGTACGGCTTAGGGTACGGGTTCGGGGAGGGGGTTCGGGTAGGGCGTAGGGTATGGGTTAGGGTTAGGGTTAGGGCTAGTGTTAGGGTTAGGGCTCGGTTTAGGTTACGGGTAAGGATTAGGGGTACGCGTTAGGGTTAGGGTAGGGGGTTAGGGTTAAGGTACGCATTAGGGTGAGGGTAGTTATTAAACCTATCCCACTCTCTAGATACCCCTTAGCACGTACAGGAATATTATTTGGGGGTCCAGCCATAGAGAAGAGTTTAGACACTAGGAGAAGATAAGGAACACACCCATTATCACGAAATCACCTTAGGATTCTCTTTTTAACCTGTTCCTTAAAACACTAGTGCTTAGGAAATCTATTGGAGGCAGAAGCATTCAAGGGTATCTTAGGGTTAGGGTTAGGGTTAGGGTGAGGTTAGGGTATGGCTTAGGGTACGGGTTCGGGGAGGGGTTCGGGTAGGGCGTAGGGTATGGGTTAGGGTTAGGGTTAGGGTTAGTGTTAGGTTTAGGGCTCGGTTTAGGGTACGGGTTAGGATTAGGGTACGCGTTAGGGTTTAGGTAGTTGTTAGGGTTGGGGTACGCGTTAGGGTGGGGGTAGTTATTAAACCTATCACACTCTATAGATACCCCTTAGCACGTAAAGGAATATTATTTGGGGGTCCATCCATGGAGAAGAGTTTAGACACGAGGAGAAGATAAGGAACACATCCATTATCAAGAAATCACATTAGGATTCTCTTTTTAACCTGTTCCTTAAAACACTAGTGCTTAGGAAATCTATTGCAGGCAGAAGCAGTCATGGGTAGCTTAGGGTTAGGGTTAGGGTTAGGGTGAGGGTTAGGTATGTCTTAAGGTACGGGTTCGGGGAGGGGTTCGGGTAGGGCGTAGGGTATGGATTAGGGTTAGGGTTAGGGTTAGTGTTAGGGTTAGGGCTCGGTTTAGGGTACAGGTTAGGATTAGGGTACGCGTTAGTGTTAGGGTAGGGGTTAGGGTTAGGGTACGCGATAGGGTGAGGTTAGTTATTAAACCTATCCCACTCTCTAGATACCCCTTAGCACGTAAAGGAATATTATTTGGGGGTCCAGCCATGGAGAAGAGTTTAGACACGAGGAGAAGATAAGGAACACACCCATTATCAAGAAATCACAATGTGATTCTCTTTTTAAACTGTTCCTTAAAACACTAGTGCTTAGGAAATCTATTGGAGGCAGAAGCAGTCAAGGGTAGCTTAGGGTTAGGGTTAGGGTTAGGGTGAGGGTTAGGGTACGGCTTAGGGTACGGGTTCGGGGAGGGGTTCGTGTAGGGCGTAGGGTATGGGTTAGGGTTAGGGTTAGTGTTAGGGTTAGGGCTCGGTTAGTGTACGGGTTAGGATTAGGGTACGCATTAGGGTTAGGGTACGCGTTAGGGTTAGGGTACGCGTTAGGGTGAGGGTAGTTATTAAACCTATCCCACTCTCTAGATACCCCTTAGCACGTACAGGAATATTATTGGGGGTCCAGCCATGGAGAATAGTTTAGACACTAGGAGAAGATAAGGAACACACCCATTATCACGAAATCACATTAGGATTCTCTTTTTAACCTGTTCCTTATAACACTAGTGCTTAGGAAATCTATTGGAGGCAGAAGCAGTCAAGGGTAGCTTAGGGTTAGGGTTAGGGTTAGGGTGAGGGTTAGGGTATGGCTTAGGGTACGGGTTCGGGGAGGGGTTCGGGTAGGGCGTAGGGTATGGGCTAGGGTTAGGGTTAGGGTTAGTGTTAGGGTTAGGGCTCGGTTTAGGGTACGGGTTAGGATTAGGGTACGCGTTAGGGTTAGGGTAGTTGTTAGGGTTAGGGTACGCGTTAGGGTGGGGGTAGTTATTAAACCTATCACACTCTCTAGATACCCCCTTAGCACGTAAAGGAATATTATTTGGGGGTCCAGCCATGGAGAAGAGTTTAGACACGAGGAGAAGATAAGGAACACACCCATTATCAAGAAATCACATTAGGATTCTCTTTTTAACCTGTTCCTTAAAACACTAGTGCTTAGGAAATCTATTGGAGGCAGAAGCAGTCAAGGGTAGCTTAGGGTTAGGGTTAGGGTTAGGGTGAGGGTTAGGGCACGGCTTAGGGTACGGGTTCGGGGAGGGGTTCGGGCAGGGCGTAGGGTATGGTTTAGGGTTAGGGTTAGGGTTAGTGTTAGGGTTAGGGCTCGGTTTAGGGTACGGGTTAGGATTAGGGTACGCGTTAGTGTTAGGGTAGGGGTTAGGGTTAGGGTACGCTTTAGGGTGAGGGTAGTTATTAAACCTATCCCACTCTGTAGATACCCCTTAGCACGTAAAGGAATATTATTTGGGGGTCCAGCCATGGAGAAGAGTTTAGACACGAGGAGAAGATAAGGAACACACCCATTATCAAGAAATCACATTAGGATTCTCTTTTTAACCAGTTCCTTAAAACACTAGTGCTTAGGAAATCTATTGGAGGCAGAAGCCGTCAAGGGAAGCTTAGGTTTAGGGTTAGGGTTAGGGTGAGGGTTAGGGTACGGCTTAGGGTACGGGTTCGGGGAGGGGTTCGGGTAGGGCGTAGGGTATGGGTTAGGGTTAGGGTTAGGGCTAGTGTTAGGGTTAGGGCTCGGTTTAGGGTACGGGTTAGGATTAGGGTACGTCTTAGGGTTAGGGTAGGGGTTAGGGTTAGGGTATTGCGATAGGGTGAGGTTAGTTATTAAACCTATCCCACTCTCTAGATACCCCTTAGCACGTAAAGGAATATTATTTGGGGGTCCAGCCATGGAGAAGAGTTTAGACACGAGGAGAAGATAAGGAACATACCCATTATCAAGAAATCACATTAGGATTCTCTTTTTAACCTGTTCCTTAAAACACTAGTGCTTAGGAAATCTATTGGAGGCAGAAGCAGTCAAGGGTAGCTTAGGGTTAGGGTTAGGGTTAGGGTGAGGGTTAGGGTACGGCTTAGGGTACGGGTTCGGGGAGGGGTTCGGGTAGGGCGTAGGGTATGGGTTAGGGTTAGGGTTAGGGCTAGTGTTAGGGTTAGGGCTCGGTTTAGGGTACGGGTTAGGATTAGGGTACGCGTTAGGGTTAGGGTAGGGGTTAGGGTTAGGGTACGCGTTAGGGTGAGGGTAGTTATTAAACCTATCCCACTCTCTAGATACCCCTTAGCACGTAAAGGAATATTATTTGGGGGTCCAGCCATGGAGAAGAGTTTAGACACGAGGAGAAGATAAGGAACACACCCATTATCAAGAAATCACATTAGGATTCTCTTTTTAACCTGTTCCTTAAAACACTAGTGCTTAGGAAATCTGTTGGAGGCAGAAGCCGTCAAGGTAGCTTAGGTTAGGGTTAGGGTTAGGGTTAGGGTGAGGGTTAGGGTACGGCTTAGTGTCCGGGTTCGGGGAGGGTTTCGGCTAGGGGAGTAGGGTATGTGTTAGGTTTAGGGTTAGGGTTAGTGTTAGGGTTAGGGCTCGGTTTAGGGTACGGGTTAGGATTAGGGTACACGTTAGTGTTAGGGTAGGGGTTAGGGTTAGGGTACGCTTTAGGGTGAGGGTAGTTATTAAACCTATCCCACTCTCTAGATACCCCTTAGCACGTAAAGGAATATTATTTGGGGGTCCAGCCATGGAGAAGAGTTTAGACACGAGGAGAAGATAAGGAACACACCCATTATCAAGAAATCACAATGTGATTCTCTTTTTAAACTGTTCCTTAAAACACTAGTGCTTAGGAAATCTATTGGAGGCAGAAGCAGTCAAGGGTAGCTTAGGGTTAGGGTTAGGGTTAGGGTGAGGGTTAGGGTACGGCTTAGGGTACGGGTTCGGGGAGGGGTTCGGGTAGGGCGTAGGGTATGGGTTAGGGTTAGGGTTAGTGTTAGGGTTAGGGCTCGGTTTAGGGTACGGGTTAGGATTAGGGTACGCGTTAGGGTTAGGGTAGTTGTTAGGGTTAGGGTACGCGTTAGGGTGGGGGTAGTTATTAAACCTATCACACTCTCTAGATACCCCTTAGCACGTAAAGGAATATTATTTGGGGGTCCATCCATGGAGAAGAGTTTAGACACGAGGAGAAGATAAGGAACACATCCATTATCAAGAAATCACATTAGGATTCTCTTTTTAACCTGTTCCTTAAAACACTAGTGCTTAGGAAATCTATTGGAGGCAGAAGCAGTCATGGGTAGCTTAGGGTTAGGGTTAGGGTTAGGGTGAGGGTTAGGGTATGTCTTAGGGTACGGGTTCGGGGAGGGGTTCGGGTAGGGCGTAGGGTATGGATTAGGGTTAGGGTTAGGGTTAGTGTTAGGGTTAGGGCTCGGTTTAGGGTACAGGTTAGGATTAGGGTACGCGTTAGTGTTAGGGTAGGGGTTAGGGTTAGGGTACGCGATAGGGTGAGGTTAGTTATTAAACCTATCCCACTCTCTAGATACCCCTTAGCACGTAAAGGAATATTATTTGGGGGTCCAGCCATGGAGAAGAGTTTAGACACGAGGAGAAGATAAGGAACATACCCATTATCAAGAAATCACATTAGGATTCTCTTTTTAACCTGTTCCTTAAAACACTAGTGCTTAGGAAATCTATTGGAGGCAGAAGCAGTCAATGGTAGCTTAGGGTTAGGGTTAGGGTTAGGGTGAGGGTTAGGGTACGGCTTAGGGTACGGGTTCGGGGAGGGGTCCGGGTAGGGCGTAGGGTATGGGTTAGGGTTAGGGTTAGGGCTAGTGTTAGGGTTAGGGCTCGGTTTAGGGTACGGGTTAGGATTAGGGTACGCGTTAGGGTTAGGGTAGGGGTTAGGGTTAGGGTACGCGTTAGGGTGAGGGTAGTTATTAAACCTATCCCACTCTCTAGATACCCCTTAGCACGTAAAGGAATATTATTTGGGGGTCCAGCCATGGAGAAGAGTTTAGACACGAGGAGAAGATAAGGAACACACCCATTATCAAGAAATCACATTAGGATTCTCTTTTTAACCTGTTCCTTAAAACACTAGTGCTTAGGAAATCTGTTGGAGGCAGAAGCCATCAAGGGTAGCTTAGGGTTAGGGTTAGGGTTAGGGTGAGGGTTAGGGTACGGCTTAGTGTCCGGGTTCGGGGAGGGTTTCGGGTAGGGAGTAGGGTATGTGTTAAGGTTAGGGTTAGGGTTAGTGTTAGGGTTAGGGCTCGGTTTAGGGTACGGGTTAGCATTAGGGTACGCGTTAGGGTTAGGGTAGGGGTTAGGGTTAGGGTACGCGTTAGGGTGAGGGTAGTTATTAAACCTATCCCACTCTCTAGATACCCCTTAGCACGTAAAGGAATATTATTTAGGGGTAAAGCCATGGAGAAGGGTATAGACACGAGGAGAAGATAAGGAACACACCCATTATCAAGAAATCACAATATGATTCTCTTTTTAAACTGTTCCTTAAAACACTAGTGCTTAGGAAATCTATTGGAGGCAGAAGCAGTCAAGGGTAGCTTAGGGTTAGGGTTAGGGTTAGGGTGAGGGTTAGGGTACGGCTTAGGGTACGGGTTCGGGGAGGGGTTCGGGTAGGGCGTAGGGTATGGGTTAGGGTTAGGGTTAGGGCTAGTGTTAGGGTTAGGGCTCGGTTTAGGTTACGGGTTAGGATTAGGGTACGCGTTAGGGTTAGGGTAGGGGTTAGGGTTAAGGTACGCATTAGGGTGAGGGTAGTTATTAAACCTATCCCACTCTCTAGATACCCCTTAGCACGTACAGGAATATTATTTGGGGGTCCAGCCATAGAGAAGAGTTTAGACACTAGGAGAAGATAAGGAACACACCCATTATCACGAAATCACCTTAGGATTCTCTTTTTAACCTGTTCCTTAAAACACTAGTGCTTAGGAAATCTATTGGAGGCAGAAGCAGTCAAGGGTATCTTAGGGTTAGGGTTAGGGTTAGGGTGAGGGTTAGGGTATGGCTTAGGGTACGGGTTCGGGGAGGGGTTCGGGTAGGGCGTAGGGTATGGGTTAGGGTTAGGGTTAGGGTTAGTGTTAGGTTTAGGGCTCGGTTTAGGGTACGGGTTAGGATTAGGGTACGCGTTAGGGTTAGGGTAGTTGTTAGGGTTAGGGTACGCGTTAGGGTGGGGGTAGTTATTAAACCTATCACACTCTATAGATACCCCTTAGCACGTAAAGGAATATTATTTGGGGGTCCATCCATGGAGAAGAGTTTAGACACGAGGAGAAGATAAGGAACACATCCATTATCAAGAAATCACATTAGGATTCTCTTTTTAACCTGTTCCTTAAAACACTAGTGCTTAGGAAATCTATTGGAGGCAGAAGCAGTCATGGGTAGCTTAGGGTTAGGGTTAGGGTTAGGGTGAGGGTTAGGGTATGTCTTAGGGTACGGGTTCGGGGAGGGGTTCGGGTAGGGCGTAGGGTATGGATTAGGGTTAGGGTTAGGGTTAGTGTTAGGGTTAGGGCTCGGTTTAGGGTACAGGTTAGGATTAGGGTACGCGTTAGTGTTAGGGTAGGGGTTAGGGTTAGGGTACGCGATAGGGTGAGGTTAGTTATTAAACCTATCCCACTCTCTAGATACCCCTTAGCACGTAAAGGAATATTATTTGGGGGTCCAGCCATGGAGAAGAGTTTAGACACGAGGAGAAGATAAGGAACATACCCATTATCAAGAAATCACATTAGGATTCTCTTTTTAACCTGTTCCTTAAAACACTAGTGCTTAGGAAATCTATTGGAGGCAGAAGCAGTCAAGGGTAGCTTAGGGTTAGGGTTAGGGTTAGGGTGAGGGTTAGGGTACGGCTTAGGGTACGGGTTCGGGGAGGGATCCGGGTAGGGTGTAGGGTATGGGTTAGGGTTAGGCTTAGGGCTAGTGTTAGGGTTAGGGCTCGGTTTAGGGTACGGGTTAGGATTAGGGTACGCGTTAGGGTTAGGGTAGGGGTTAGGGTTAGGGTACGCGTTAGGGTGAGGGTAGTTATTAAACCTATCCCACTCTCTAGATATCCCTTAGCACGTAAAGGAATATTATTTGGGGGTCCAGCCATGGAGAAGAGTTTAGACACGAGGAGAAGATAAGGAACACACCCATTATCAAGAAATCACATTAGGATTCTCTTTTTAACCTGTTCCTTAAAACACTAGTGCTTAGGAAATCTGTTGGAGGCAGAAGCCGTCAAGTGTAGCTTAGGGTTAGGGTTAGGGTTAGGGTGAGGGTTAGGGTACGGCTTAGTGTCCGGGTTCGGGGAGGGTTTCGGGTAGGGAGTAGGGTATGTGTTAAGGTTAGGGTTAGGGTTAGTGTTAGGGTTAGGGCTCGGTTTAGGGTACGGGTTAGCATTAGGGTACGCGTTAGGGTTAGGATAGGGGTTAGGGTTAGGGTACGCGTTAGGGTGAGGGTAGTTATTAAACCTATCCCACTCTCTAGATACCCCTTAGCACGTAAAGGAATATTATTTAGGGGTAAAGCCATGGAGAAGGGTATAGACACGAGGAGAAGATAAGGAACACACCCATTATCAAGAAATCACATTAGGATTCTCTTTTTAACCTGGTCCTTAAAACACTAGTGCTTAGGAAATCTATTGGAGGCAGAAGCAGTCAAGGGTAGCTTAGGGTTAGGGTTAGGGTTAGGGTGAGGGTTAGGGTACGGCTTAGGGTACGGGTTCGGGGAGGGGTTCGGGTAGGGCGTAGGGTATGGGTTAGGGTTAGGGTTAGGTCTAGTGTTAGGGTTAGGGCTCGGTTTAGGTTACGGGTTAGGATTAGGGTACGCGTTAGGGTTAGGGTAGGGGTTAGGGTTAAGGTACGCATTAGGGTGAGGGTAGTTATTAAACCTATCCCACTCTCTAGATACCCCTTAGCACGTACAGGAATATTATTTGGGGGTCCAGCCATAGAGAAGAGTTTAGACACTAGGAGAAGATAAGGAACACACCCATTATCACGAAATCACCTTAGGATTCTCTTTTTAACCTGTTCCTTAAAACACTAGTGCTTAGGAAATCTATTGGAGGCAGAAGCAGTCAAGGGTATCTTAGGGTTAGGGTTAGGGTTAGGGTGAGGGTTAGGGTATGGCTTAGGGTACGGGTTCGGGGAGGGGTTCGGGTAGGGCGTAGGGTATGGGTTAGGGTTAGGGTTAGGGTTAGTGTTAGGTTTAGGGCTCGGTTTAGGGTACGGGTTAGGATTAGGGTACGCGTTAGGGTTAGGGTAGTTGTTAGGGTTAGGGTACGCGTTAGGGTGGGGGTAGTTATTAAACCTATCACACTCTATAGATACCCCTTAGCACGTAAAGGAATATTATTTGGGGGTCCATCCATGGAGAAGAGTTTAGACACGAGGAGAAGATAAGGAACACATCCATTATCAAGAAATCACATTAGGATTCTCTTTTTAACCTGTTCCTTAAAACACTAGTGCTTAGGAAATCTATTGGAGGCAGAAGCAGTCATGGGTAGCTTAGGGTTAGGGTGAGGGTTAGGGTGAGGGTTAGGGTATGTCTTAGGGTACGGGTTCGGGGAGGGGTTCGGGTAGGGCGTAGGGTATGGATTAGGGTTAGGGTTAGGGTTAGTGTTAGGGTTAGGGCTCGGTTTAGGGTACAGGTTAGGATTAGGGTACGCGTTAGTGTTAGGGTAGGGGTTAGGGTTAGGGTACGCGATAGGGTGAGGTTAGTTATTAAACCTATCCCACTCTCTAGATACCCCTTAGCACGTAAAGGAATATTATTTGGGGGTCCAGCCATGGAGAAGAGTTTAGACACGAGGAGAAGATAAGGAACATACCCATTATCAAGAAATCAAATTAGGATTCTCTTTTTAACCTGTTCCTTAAAACACTAGTGCTTAGGAAATCTATTGGAGGCAGAAGCAGTCAAGGGTAGCTTAGGGTTAGGGTTAGGGTTAGGGTGAGGGTTAGGGTACGGCTTAGGGTACGGTTTCGGGGAGGGATCCGGGTAGGGCGTAGGGTATGGGTTAGGGTTAGGCTTAGGGCTAGTGTTAGGGTTAGGGCTCGGTTTAGGGTACGGGTTAGGATTAGGGTACGCGTTAGGGTTAGGGTAGGGGTTAGGGTTAGGGTACGCGTTAGGGTGAGGGTAGTTATTAAACCTATCCCACTCTCTAGATACCCCTTAGCACGTAAAGGAATATTATTTGGGGGTCCAGCCATGGAGAAGAGTTTAGACACGAGGAGAAGATAAGGAACACACCCATTATCAAGAAATCACATTAGGATTCTCTTTTTAACCTGTTCCTTAAAACACTAGTGCTTAGGAAATCTGTTGGAGGCAGAAGCCGTCAAGTGTAGCTTAGGGTTAGGGTTAGGGTTAGGGTGAGGGTTAGGGTACGGCTTAGTGTCCGGGTTCGGGGAGGGTTTCGGGTAGGGAGTAGGGTATGTGTTAAGGTTAGGGTTAGGGTTAGTGTTAGGGTTAGGGCTCGGTTTAGGGTACGGGTTAGCATTAGGGTACGCGTTAGGGTTAGGATAGGGGTTAGGGTTAGGGTACGCGTTAGGGTGAGGGTAGTTATTAAACCTATCCCACTCTCTAGATACCCCTTAGCACGTAAAGGAATATTATTTAGGGGTAAAGCCATGGAGAAGGGTATAGACACGAGGAGAAGATAAGGAACACACCCATTATCAAGAAATCACATTAGGATTCTCTTTTTAACCTGGTCCTTAAAACACTAGTGCTTAGGAAATCTATTGGAGGCAGAAGCAGTCAAGGGTAGCTTAGGGTTAGGGTTAGGGTTAGGGTGAGGGTTAGGGTACGGCTTAGGGTACGGGTTCGGGGAGGGGTTCGGGTAGGGCGTAGGGTATGGGTTAGGGTTAGGGTTAGGGCTAGTGTTAGGGTTAGGGCTCGGTTTAGGTTACGGGTTAGGATTAGGGTACGCGTTAGGGTTAGGGTAGGGGTTAGGGTTAAGGTACGCATTAGGGTGAGGGTAGTTATTAAACCTATCCCACTCTCTAGATACCCCTTAGCACGTACAGGAATATTATTTGGGGGTCCAGCCATAGAGAAGAGTTTAGACACTAGGAGAAGATAAGGAACACACCCATTATCACGAAATCACCTTAGGATTCTCTTTTTAACCTGTTCCTTAAAACACTAGTGCTTAGGAAATCTATTGGAGGCAGAAGCAGTCAAGGGTATCTTAGGGTTAGGGTTAGGGTTAGGGTGAGGGTTAGGGTATGGCTTAGGGTACGGGTTCGGGGAGGGGTTCGGGTAGGGCGTAGGGTATGGGTTAGGGTTAGGGTTAGGGTTAGTGTTAGGTTTAGGGCTCGGTTTAGGGTACGGGTTAGGATTAGGGTACGCGTTAGGGTTAGGGTAGTTGTTAGGGTTAGGGTACGCGTTAGGGTGGGGGTAGTTATTAAACCTATCACACTCTATAGATACCCCTTAGCACGTACAGGAATATTATTTGGGGGTCCATCCATGGAGAAGAGTTTAGACACGAGGAGAAGATAAGGAACACATCCATTATCAAGAAATCACATTAGGATTCTCTTTTTAACCTGTTCCTTAAAACACTAGTGCTTAGGAAATCTATTGGAGGCAGAAGCAGTCATGGGTAGCTTAGGGTTAGGGTTAGGGTTAGGGTGAGGGTTAGGGTATGTCTTAGGGTACGGGTTCGGGGAGGGGTTCGGGTAGGGCGTAGGGTATGGATTAGGGTTAGGGTTAGGGTTAGTGTTAGGGTTAGGGCTCGGTTTAGGGTACAGGTTAGGATTAGGGTACGCGTTAGTGTTAGGGTAGGGGTTAGGGTTAGGGTACGCGATAGGGTGAGGTTAGTTATTAAACCTATCCCACTCTCTAGATACCCCTTAGCACGTAAAGGAATATTATTTGGGGGTCCAGCCATGGAGAAGAGTTTAGACACGAGGAGAAGATAAGGAACATACCCATTATCAAGAAATCACATTAGGATTCTCTTTTTAACCTGTTCCTTAAAACACTAGTGCTTAGGAAATCTATTGGAGGCAGAAGCAGTCAAGGGTAGCTTAGGGTTAGGGTTAGGGTTAGGGTGAGGGTTAGGGTACGGCTTAGGGTATGGGTTCGGGGAGGGATCCGGGTAGGGCGTAGGGTATGGGTTAGGGTTAGGCTTAGGGCTAGTGTTAGGGTTAGGGCTCGGTTTAGGGTACGGGTTAGGATTAGGGTACGCGTTAGGGTTAGGGTAGGGGTTAGGGTTAGGGTACGCGTTAGGGTGAGGGTAGTTATTAAACCTATCCCACTCTCTAGATACCCCTTAGCACGTAAAGGAATATTATTTGGGGGTCCAGCCATGGAGAAGAGTTTGGACACGAGGAGAAGATAAGGAACACACCCATTATCAAGAAATCACATTAGGATTCTCTTTTTAACCTGTTCCTTAAAACACTAGTGCTTAGGAAATCTGTTGGAGGCAGAAGCCGTCAAGGGTAGCTTAGGGTTAGGGTTAGGGTTAGGGTGAGGGTTAGGGTACGGCTTAGTGTCCGGGTTCGGGGAGGGTTTCGGGTAGGGAGTAGGGTATGTGTTAAGGTTAGGGTTAGGGTTAGTGTTAGGGTTAGGGCTCGGTTTAGGGTACGGGTTAGCATTAGGGTACGCGTTAGGGTTAGGATAGGGGTTAGGGTTAGGGTACGCGTTAGGGTGAGGGTAGTTATTAAACCTATCCCACTCTCTAGATACCCCTTAGCACGTAAAGGAATATTATTTAGGGGTAAAGCCATGGAGAAAGGTATAGACACGAGGAGAAGATAAGGAACACACCCATTATCAAGAAATCACATTAGGATTCTCTTTTTAACCTGTTCCTTAAAACACTAGTGCTTAGGAAATCTATTGGAGGCAGAAGCCGTCAAGGGTAGCTTAGGGTTAGGGGTAGGGTTAGGGTGAGGGTTAGGGTACGGCTTAGGGTACGGGTTCGGGGAGGGGTTCGGGCAGGGCGTAGGGTATGGGTTAGGGTTAGGGTTAGGGTTAGTGTTAGGGTTAGGGCTCGGTTTACGGTACGGGTTAGGATTAGGGTACGCGTTAGTGTTAGGGTAGGGGTTAGGGTTAGGGTACGCTTTAGGGTGAGGGTAGTTATTAAACCTATCCCACTCTGTAGATACCCCTTAGCACGTAAAGGAATATTATTTGGGGGTCCAGCCATGGAGAAGAGTTTAGACACGAGGAGAAGATAAGGAACACACCCATTATCAAGAAATCACATTAGGATTCTCTTTTTAACCAGTTCCTTAAAACACTAGTGCTTAGGAAATCTATTGGAGGCAGAAGCCGTCAAGGGAAGCTTAGGGTTAGGGTTAGGGTTAGGGTGAGGGTTAGGGTACGGCTTAGGGTACGGGTTCGGGGAGGGGTTCGGGTAGGGCGTCGGGTATGGGTTAGGGTTAGGGATAAGGCTAGTGTTAGGGTTAGGGCTCGGTTTAGGGTACGGGTTAGGATTAGGGTACGCCTTAGGGTTAGGGTAGGGGTTAGGGTTAGGGTATGCGATAGGGTGAGGTTAGTTATTAAACCTATCCCACTCTCTAGATACCCCTTAGCACGTAAAGGAATATTATTTGGGGGTCCAGCCATGGAGAAGAGTTTAGACACTAGGAGAAGATAAGGAACACACCCATTATCAAGAAATCACAATATGATTCTCTTTTTAAACTGTTCCTTAAAACACTAGTGCTTAGGAAATCTATTGGAGGCAGAAGCAGTCAAGGGTAGCTTAGGGTTAGGGTTAGGGTTAGGGTGAGGGTTAGGGTACGGCTTAGGGTACGGGTTCGGGGAGGGGTTCGGGTAGGGCGTAGGGTATGGGTTAGGGTTAGGGTTAGGGCTAGTGTTAGGGTGAGGGCTCGGTTTAGGGTACGGGTTAGGATTAGGGTACGCGTTAGGGTTAGGGTAGGGGTTAGGGTTAAGGTACGCATTAGGGTGAGGGTAGTTAATAAACCTATCCCACTCTCTAGATACCCCTTAGCACGTACAGGAATATTATTTGGGGGTCCAGCCATGGAGAAGAGTTTAGACACTAGGAGAAGATAAGGAACACACCCATTATCACGAAATCACCTTAGGATTCTCTTTTTAACCTGTTCCTTAAAACACTAGTGCTTAGTAAATCTATTGGAGGCAGAAGCAGTCAAGGGTATCTTAGGGTTAGGGTTAGGGTTAGGGTGAGGGTTAGGGTATGGCTTAGGGTACATGTTCGGGGAGGGGTTCGGGTAGGGCGTAGGGTATGGGTTAGGGTTAGGGTTAGTGTTAGGTTTAGGGCTCGGTTTAGGGTACGGGTTAGGATTAGGGTACGCGTTAGGGTTAGGGTAGTTGTTAGGGTTAGGGTACGCGTTAGGGTGGGGGTAGTTATTAAACCTATCACACTCTCTAGATACCCCTTAGCACGTAAAGGAATATTATTTGGGGGTCCATCCATGGAGAAGAGTTTAGACACGAGGAGAAGATAAGGAACACATCCATTATCAAGAAATCACATTAGGATTCTCTTTTTAACCTGTTCCTTAAAACACTAGTGCTTAGGAAATCTATTGGAGGCAGAAGCAGTCATGGGTAGCTTAGTGTTAGGGTTAGGGTTAGGGTGAGGGTTAGGGTATGTCTTAGGGTACGGGTTCGGGGAGGGGTTCGGGTAGGGCGTAGGGTATGGATTAGGGTTAGGGTTAGGGTTAGTGTTAGGGTTAGGGCTCGGTTTAGGGTACGGGTTAGGATTAGGGTACGCGTTAGGGTTAGGGTAGGGGTTAGGGTTAGGGTACGCGTTAGGGTGAGGGTAGTTATTAAACCTATCCCACTCTCTAGATACCCCTTAGCACGTAAAGGAATATTATTTGGGGGTCCAGCCATGGAGAAGAGTTTAGACACGAGGAGAAGATAAGGAACATACCCATTATCAAGAAATCACATTAGGATTCTCTTTTTAACCTGTTCCTTAAAACACTAGTGCTTAGGAAATCTATTGGAGGCAGAAGCAGTCAAGGGTAGCTTAGGGTTAGGGTTAGGGTTAGGGTGAGGGTTAGGGTACGGCTTAGGGTACGGGTTCGGGGAGGGGTCCGGGTAGGGCGTAGGGTATGGGTTAGGGTTAGGGTTAGGGCTAGTGTTAGGGTTAGGGCTCGGTTTAGGGTACGGGTTAGGATTAGGGTACGCGTTAGGGTTAGGGTAGGGGTTAGGGTTAGGGTACGCGTTAGGGTGAGGGTAGTTATTAAACCTATCCCACTCTCTAGATACCCCTTAGCACGTAAAGGAATATTATTTGGGGGTCCAGCCATGGAGAAGAGTTTAGACACGAGGAGAAGATAAGGAACACACCCATTATCAAGAAATCACATTAGGATTCTCTTTTTAACCTGTTCCTTAAAACACTAGTGCTTAGGAAATCTGTTGGAGGCAGAAGCCGTCAAGGGTAGCTTAGGGTTAGGGTTAGGGTTAGGGTGAGGGTTAGGGTACGGCTTAGTGTCCGGGTTCGGGGAGGGTTTCGGGTAGGGAGTAGGGTATGTGTTAAGGTTAGGGTTAGGGTTAGTGTTAGGGTTAGGGCTCGGTTTAGGGTACGGGTTAGGATTAGGGTACACGTTAGTGTTAGGGTAGGGGTTAGGGTTAAGGTACGCTTTAGGGTGAGGGTAGTTATTAAACCTATCCCACTCTCTAGATACTCCTTAGCACGTAAAGGAATATTATTTGGGGGTCCAGCCATGGAGAAGAGTTTAGAAACGAGGAGAAGATAAGGAACACACCCATTATCAAGAAATCACAATGTGATTCTCTTTTTAAACTGTTCCTTAAAACACTAGTGCTTAGGAAATCTATTGGAGGCAGAAGCAGTCAAGGGTAGCGTAGGGTTAGGGTTAGGGTTAGGGTGAGGGTTAGGGTACGGCTTAGGGTACGGGTTCGGGGAGGGGTTCGGGTAGGGCGTAGGGTATGGGTTAGGGTTAGGGTTAGTGTTAGGGTTAGGGCTCGGTTTAGGGTACGGGTTAGGATTAGGGTACGCGTTAGGGTTAGGGTAGGGGCTTAGGGTTAGTGTATGCGATAGGGTGAGGTTAGTTATTAAACCTATCCCACTCTCTAGATACCCCTTAGCACGTAAAGGAATATTATTTGGGGGTCCAGCCATGGAGAAGAGTTTAGACACTAGGAGAAGATAAGGAACACACCCATTAACAAGAAATCACAATATGATTCTCTTTTTAAACTGTTCCTTGAAACACTAGTGCTTAGGAAATCTATTGGAGGCAGATGCAGTCAAGGGTAGCTTAGGGTTAGGGTTAGGGTTAGGGTGAGGGTTAGGGTACGGCTTAGGGTACGGGTTCGGGGAGGGGTTCGGGTAGGGCGTAGGGTATGGGTTAGGGTTAGGGTTAGGGCTAGTGTTAGGGTTAGGGCTCGGTTTAGTGTACGGGTTAGGATTAGGGTACGCGTTAGGGTTAGGGTACGCGTTAGGGTTAGGGTACGCGTTAGGGTGAGGGTAGTTATTAAACCTATCCCACTCTCTAGATACCCCTTAGCACGTACAGGAATATTATTGGGGGTCCAGCCATGGAGAAGAGTTTAGACACTAGGAGAAGATAAGGAACACACCCATTATCACGAAATCACATTAGGATTCTCTTTTTAACCTGTTCCTTAAAACACTAGTGCTTAGTAAATCTATTGGAGGCAGAAGCAGTCAAGGGTATCTTAGGGTTAGGGTTAGGGTGAGGGTTAGGGTATGTCTTAGGGTACGGGTTCGGGGAGGGGTTCGGGTAGGGCGTAGGGTATGGATTAGGGTTAGGGTTAGGGTTAGTGTTAGGGTTAGGGCTCGGTTTAGGGTACAGGTTAGGATTAGGGTACGCGTTAGTGTTAGGGTAGGGGTTAGGGTTAGGGTACGCGATAGGGTGAGGTTAGTTATTAAACCTATCCCACTCTCTAGATACCCCTTAGCACGTAAAGGAATATTATTTGGGGGTCCAGCCATGGAGAAGAGTTTAGACACGAGGAGAAGATAAGGAACATACCCATTATCAAGAAATCACGTTAGGATTCTCTTTTTAACCTGTTCCTTAAAACACTAGTGCTTAGGAAATCTGTTGGAGGCAGAAGCCGTCAAGGGTAGCTTAGGGTTAGGGTTAGGGTTAGGGTGAGGGTTAGGGTACGGCTTAGTGTCCGGGTTCGGGGAGGGTTTCGGGTAGGGAGTAGGGTATGTGTTAAGGTTAGGTTTAGGGTTAGTGTTAGGGTTAGGGCTCGGTTTAGGGTACGGGTTAGCATTAGGGTACGCGTTAGGGTTAGGGTAGGGGTTAGGGTTAGGGTACGCGTTAGGGTGAGGGTAGTTATTAAACCTATCCCACTCTCTAGATACCCCTTAGCACGTAAAGGAATATTATTTAGGGGTAAAGCCATGGAGAAGGGTATAGACACGAGGAGAAGATAAGGAACACACCCATTATCAAGAAATCACAATATGATTCTCTTTTTAAACTGTTCCTTAAAACATTAGTGCTTAGGAAATCTATTGGAGGCAGAAGCAGTCAAGGGTAGCTTAGGGTTAGGGTTAGGGTTAGGGTGAGGGTTAGGGTACGGCTTAGGGTACGGGTTCGGGGAGGGGTTCGGGTAGGGCGTAGGGTATGGGTTAGGGTTAGGGTTAGGGCTAGTGTTAGGGTTAGGGCTCGGTTTAGGGTACGGGTTAGGATTAGGGTACGCGTTAGGGTTAGGGTAGGGTTTAGGGTTAAGGTACGCATTAGGGTGAGGGTAGTTATTAAACCTATCCCACTCTCTAGATACCCCTTAGCACGTACAGGAATATTATTTGGGGGTCCAGCCATAGAGAAGAGTTTAGACACTAGGAGAAGATAAGGAACACACCCATTATCACGAAATCACCTTAGGATTCTCTTTTTAACCTGTTCCTTAAAACACTAGTGCTTAGTAAATCTATTGGAGGCAGAAGCAGTCAAGGGTATCTTAGGGTTAGGGTTAGGGTGAGGGTTAGGGTATGTCTTAGGGTACGGGTTCGGGGAGGGGTTCGGGTAGGGCGTAGGGTATGGATTAGGGTTAGGGTTAGGGTTAGTGTTAGGGTTAGGGCTCGGTTTAGGGTACAGGTTAGGATTAGGGTACGCGTTAGTGTTAGGGTAGGGGTTAGGGTTAGGGTACGCGATAGGGTGAGGTTAGTTATTAAACCTATCCCACTCTCTAGATACCCCTTAGCACGTAAAGGAATATTATTTGGGGGTCCAGCCATGGAGAAGAGTTTAGACACGAGGAGAAGATAAGGAACATACCCATTATCAAGAAATCACATTAGGATTCTCTTTTTAACCTGTTCCTTAAAACACTAGTGCTTAGGAAATCTATTGGAGGCAGAAGCAGTCAAGGGTAGCTTAGGGTTAGGGTTAGGGTTAGGGTGAGGGTTAAGGTACGGCTTAGGGTACGGGTTCGGGGAGGGGTCCGGGTAGGGCGTAGGGTATGGGTTAGCGTTAGGGTTAGGGCTAGTGTTAGGGTTAGGGCTCGGTTTAGGGTACGGGTTAGGATTAGGGTACGCGTTAGGGTTAGGGTAGGGGTTAGGGTTAGGGTACGCGTTAGGGTGAGGGCAGTTATTAAACCTATCCCACTCTCTAGATACCCCTTAGCACGTAAAGGAATATTATTTGGGGGTCCAGCCATGGAGAAGAGTTTAGACACGAGGAGAAAATAAGGAACACACCCATTATCAAGAAATCACGTTAGGATTCTCTTTTTAACCTGTTCCTTAAAACACTAGTGCTTAGGAAATCTGTTGGAGGCAGAAGCCGTCAAGGGTAGCTTAGGGTTAGGGTTAGGGTTAGGGTGAGGGTTAGGGTACGGCTTAGTGTCCGGGTTCGGGGAGGGTTTCGGGTAGGGAGTAGGGTATGTGTTAAGGTTAGGGTTAGGGTTAGTGTTAGGGTTAGGGCTCGGTTTAGGGTACGGGTTAGCATTAGGGTACGCGTTAGGGTTAGGGTAGGGGTTAGGGTTAGGGTACGCGTTAGGGTGAGGGTAGTTATTAAACCTATCCCACTCTCTAGATACCCCTTAGCACGTAAAGGAATATTATTTAGGGGTAAAGCCATGGAGAAGGGTATAGACACGAGGAGAAGATAAGGAACACACCCATTATCAAGAAATCACAATATGATTCTCTTTTTAAACTGTTCCTTAAAACATTAGTGCTTAGGAAATCTATTGGAGGCAGAAGCAGTCAAGGGTAGCTTAGGGTTAGGGTTAGGGTTAGGGTGAGGGTTAGGGTACGGCTTAGGGTACGGGTTCGGGGAGGGGTTCGGGGAGGGCGTAGGGTATGGGTTAGGGTTAGGGTTAGGGCTAGTGTTAGGGTTAGGGCTCGGTTTAGGGTACGGGTTAGGATTAGGGTACGCGTTAGGGTTAGGGTAGGGGTTAGGGTTAAGGTACGCATTAGGGTGAGGGTAGTTATTAAACCTATCCCACTCTCTAGATACCCCTTAGCACGTACAGGAATATTATTTGGGGGTCCAGCCATAGAGAAGAGTTTAGACACTAGGAGAAGATAAGGAACACACCCATTATCACGAAATCACCTTAGGATTCTCTTTTTAACCTGTTCCTTAAAACACTAG